>NC_079190.1:350615204-350942704 GCF_029499605.1 Hyla sarda
CTATCTATCTAATGTATATCTATGTGTCATCTATCTAGATTTATTTCTTCCCCTACCTTTAATGCTCCTGCAGATTTTTTCTGAATAGAACTAGGTCATGCAGACTTGGAGTGCCAGTGCTGGGAGTATTCCTCTGGTGCGCAGTTCAGTGCCCTATTTTTCTGGACGACGACATTGAGTACAAGAGTCGTCTTCAGTGGCACTAAATGAATGCCATGGGCGCTGTTTTGCAGGAAGATTCATGGCAATAGAGAGAGACCTAATGTGAATTCTGTACACTAGCGTTATCAAATACTTAACTCCATGTGCTAGAAAGTAAGTCTGACTGAAAACTGCTGAAAGTATACCCATTGCATGAGAAGACATGACAGAAAAGGCTGACGGGGCTGAATGATACCAGAAGCAGTGGTCGGAGCCTGTCATCTAAGGTTCCTGATGTGGTTAAGCTCTTCTGGAAAATGCACAGACCAGACAGGCCTAAACTTTAATACGCCGCGCTGTATTTATACACCTTTGACCTAATGTCGTGTACTCGATTTCCTAACAACAAAATCTGACAGGGAAACCATTACATGGAGTAAATGACACTGGACTGGCTCAGGTTTCCTCCATATGTGAATGACAAGTACTTCTCTAAACATAGTGAATGATGTAAGGCAGCCATACACAGACCTTATAAATGTGCGTACTGGGAACTTCCTAAATAAACTGACCTTGTATGAGGTTATGTATTTTCAAGATAGGCTTGGAGGCAGCAAAAGAACGAATACATTTAGTAAAACTAAAAAAAAAAGTGCAAAAAATCTTTATTTTAACAAAAGAGTTGTTAAAAGGAAGAGGCCGTAGCATGGAGTAAAGGCTTGTTCACACTAGGTAATATTGTTGCAGTTTTTTTTTCCAGATTCCATGAATGCAGTGCTATTGCACTTATATGCCAGTTGTCAGCTGGGGTGAAGCCTGCTAAGGATGGGCAACTCTTTTCTTCAGTTCAGTGCAATAAAGCGTGTGTCCTATCCAAAGGATAGGAGATAAGTATTAGATTGCAGGGGGTTCGACCACTGGGACCCCCCGCGATCTCCTGCAGGGCACCTCAGCAGCCCCCAGGAGATACCCGAACGCTGTATCTCTAGCTCTGCCATAGAGATACCCGGTGGGGGCGTATTGGTTGCTGCTTCGTGCGGAAGGCCGACATGCCCCCTTCCTAGGCCGTGCAGGGGATCGCAGGGGGTTCTATCGGTAGCACGCCCCATGATCTAAAACTTATCCCCTATCCTTTGGATAAGTTCTACTACACTGGAGTACTCCTTTAAACTGATTGTCCATCTTTTATCATCATGTTGTTTTTAGGTCAAATTCTATACTGAAAAATGTCTTAATATATCTTTTAGTTGCCGCAGCTACATTATTCTGATACTCCCCAATAGGTACATTCACAATCGTCTGACTGTGTGCAAGGAAATGCAACCCATAGACGGCATCTCGACCGTACTCCTGATAGTACTCATATGCAGATATATGGGTATAGGTGTTACAGTTAAGTAAGAATTTCAGTTTCTCATTAAACCAGTTGAATACAATATTACAACATGCTCAGCGCTCTTTAAAGCCTTCCTCCCGCCAGGTACAAACATCCCCATTAGGTGGGTAGGTCCCCCGTTTGGTTGGTCTTCCATTAAAGGGGTATTCCAGGAAAAACTTTTTTTTATATATCAACTGGCTCCAGAAAGTTAAACAGATTTGTAAATTACTTCTATTAAAAAAATCTTAATCCTTTCAGTACTTATGAGCTTCTGAAGTTAAGGTTGTTCTTTTCTGTCTAAGTGCTCTCTGATGGCACGTGTCTCGGGAACCGCCCAGTTTAGAAGAGGTTTGCTATAGGGATTTGCTTCTAAACTGGGCGGTTCCCGAGACACGTGTCATCAGAGAGCACTTTGACTGAAAAGAACATCCTTAACTTCAGAAGCTCATAAATACTGAAAGGATTAAGATTTTTTACTAGAAGTAATTTACTAATCTGTTTAACTTTCTGGAGCCAGTTGATATATATAAAAAAAAGTTTTTTCCTGGATAACCCCTTTAAGTTTCTACAGGTTAGTTCACCTGCCCCCCTTTCCCACACTAGAAAGTGGAACCCTAGGCAGGAGCCTACCCTCATTTACCCATCATCCCAGCACTGATCATAAGGGATCCTGTTCCTCAGAACCATGGGCAGCATTAAACTGCTGAAAGGTGTGTTTTTTCAATTCAAAGCAGGAGAGGTTTAAATGGGGGAGAGGTTTGCTATGAGGATTTGCTTCTGCTCGGGACAGTTCCTCACATGGACAGAGGTGACAGCAAAGAGCACTGTGGTCAGACAGAAAATAACTGCACAACTTCATCTGTGGTATACAGCAGCTGGTAAGTACTAGAAGGCTTACGATTTTAAATAGAAGTAATTTACAAATCTTTAAGTCTTTACTTCAAACTTTATACATTGGAGTCAGTCATAAAGAAAAACAGTATGCAGTAAATATTCTTCAAAAGAAATATATAGGTGGCACTCACCAATTCTGTTTACTTACATATTATAACAGGGAAGGAAAGCAAGGGTGTACTACTAAATGAAGACAACAGCTGTTTCATACCTAATAGTACATAATCAGGTAGAGGCCAGACATTTTTTTTGCATTAAACAGTATGCAGTTAGCTCCTAAGCTCCTTTTAGTAGTGACTGTGGGTGGCAAAAATGTTATCATATATTTCTAGGGTTATACGGATGATTTAGATCACCATTTCTTTTTATTCATTTAAATTCATATATAGAGAAATGAATTACCTCGGAACTTTAAACCTATTCAGATAAAAAAGAAACTCAAAATGGAATTTACTGGTGGACCTCTTTTTAGGTTGTCTCTTTTGAGCTGCATTTTGCTTGACAACTATTCTTACCTATTCTGCTCATATAGAATAGAAGGTTGTTATGGTTTTCCACATCGACTACCATATTTTTCACCATATAAGATGCTCCGGCATATAAGCCATTGGCTGTCCGGGCATGCCAGGAGTTGTAGTTTTGTAACATCTGGAGGTCCGCAGGTTGAAGATCACTAGTATCCCCGTCGCTCTGGAACGTCTCTGCTGCATGGTATCCTCGCTCTCTGTTGCCGCCATCACGCCGCTACGCTCGCCGCTACGCACGCTGCTACGCATGCCGCTCCTATTGGATGAAGGGACGGTGTGCGCGACGACATGATGGCGACAGAGGAGAGTGCCAGCCATGCAGGGGATCCCGGCACAGAGCAGACACCGAGGAGGCAGGTAAGGTCCCTCCCGGTGTCCTGTAAGCTGTTCGGGATGCTGTGATTTCACCGCAGCGGTTCCGGACAGCCCGACTGAGCAGCCGGGTTAGTGTCACTTTCGCTTCAGACGCGGTGGTCAGCTTTGATCGCCCCGTCTGAAGGGTTAATACAGGGCATCACCGCGATCGATGATGTCTTGTATTAGCCGCAGGTCCCGGCCGTTGATGGCCGCAGGGACCGCCGCGATAGGACAGGGTTTTAATGTGTATTTGCCGTATAAGACGCACCAACTTTCCCCCCCCCCCCCCCCCCAGTTTTGGGGAAGAAAAAGTGCATCTTATACGGTGAAAAATACAGTAATTGTTTTGGTCCAAGATAACAATTCACTCTATAGGTTTATCTTTATAACCTAAAGGGTTTTTAAAAAGTGTAGTATGATGCTAGGCAACCTTCAGTAAACATTTCTAAATGCCACTATAGGCTTTAAAACTATGTCAATTCTTGCCCAATATAAGCTCAACAGGCACAGAGTAAAAATCCTAAGAATGGTTCTTGAAATGTACCATAGAGAAATGTAGAGCAAGACTGCCTCAGTTTACTTGTAATTGATTCCTTGTATCTTTATACCTCTGTAGACACCTCAGTAAATCTTGCGAAATCACAAAAGTACTGAAGAAGCCTTTCTAAGCGATATGTATCCATAATGAATAGTTGTGAACATCCCACACTGCTTTTTCTTGTATCTCTATGGACTGGAAGCAGCTCAGGAATTACACCTGATAATAATTCCTGATCTTTCCTTGTAATCATTCATGGTAATGTGGACTGAATGCATTAACTGATGTTTCACTTTTACCAATTACTTTATAACAGTAATAAAGAATTTAGGGAGTAGAGATATTTGTATGGAATATGGTAGGGTTGCCGTGAATGGTCTTTTCAAGTGTCCTTGTCTTAAAAAAAAACAAAATAAATGAACATTTCAACTTATCATAGAAACATGTCAAAAGGTTTGATTGGTCAGGGTCTCAATGCTGAGACCTCCGCATATCATTAGAACAAGTAGGGAGAGCATGCAATTAATGGGTTCATTCCCCAGCTCTCCTGCCAGTAACAGGAGACAACCCTATAGACTTATTAAGTTGTCTTCTGTTACTGGACAGAGATTGTTGTGAGCTGGGGAATGAACTCTTACACCAAGGTATAAGGCACTATTTACACCATCATTATATCCATCATTCTGTTTAACAGAACAATGCAAATAACCATATTGCAAGATCCTTTACATGCCAGGTTTACATGCCAGGCACCAATGGGTCTTTTGGGTTTCTACTATGGTATCTGGCTGGTAATTTACAGTACAGAGACGGCCCCAATCAGCCAGTAAATCCTGGTCACTGGGTCACTGGAGACCCGATTGACCCGGAATCGCCGCAGATCGCTGGACTGAATTGACCCCCCTGGGCGATATCCCGCGATGCCTGCTGAACGATTTCAGCAACGGCCAGCGGTGGGGACCGGAATTCCCACGGGTGTATGGATACGCCCTGCGTCCTTAAGGACTCGGAATGCAGGGCGTATCCATACACCCTGCGTCCTGAAGAGGTTAACAGAACCCCCATCATAAATGTGTGCAAAGCCTAAGATGTAAGGGTAATGAGGGACATTTATCAATGTTTGCTTATGTATTCCTTTTTTCAGTACTTTTTTCTTTACTTTTTTTTTGCTTATGTGTGACTTATTTATCAACTGGTTTCAGCCTGTTGATAATTTTCTTTCATGTAAGCAATTTTTTTCTTTTTTTACTTTGGTAGTAGCTTTTTCTGCTCCATGTTTGAGCTGGAGTAAATTTTGAAAATTTTTAACCTTGTTGTGAACTTTTTTGCGCAGTTGCGACTGTCGCAGTTAATAAATACCAGACTACCCATAGTCCATTTTAAAACTATTACTACGTAGTTAAGTTTTGTAAAACTTTTCTCGCTTTCCAGTCAAAATGTCGCACGAAAAATCACGTGCGTGTGGTGTTCCGGAACCCGAAAACCACACTGGCATCACAAACACATAGGGGTTAATACCATCCAACCACCGGGGTTAATAACATCAGATCCCACCATTCACGCTGCCACATCCGTGGACCCGCCATTATACCCGATGGGTTACCACACTTTTCTTTTTGAATTTCCTTTCTGCCTGACCACAGTGCTCTCTGCTGACACCTCTGTTTTAGGAACTGTCCAGAGCAGGAGCAAATCCCCATAGAAAACCTTTCCTGCTCTGGACAGTTCCTAAAATGGACAGAGGTGTCAGCAGAGAGCACTGTGGTCAGACAGAAAGGAAATTCAAAAAGAAAAGAACTTTCTGTGGATTATAATAACAGCTGATAATTACTGAAAGGATTAATATTTTTTTAATAGAAGTAACTTACACATCTGTTTAACTTTCTGGAACCAGTTGATTAAAAATAAAACAAATGTTTTCCAGTGGAGTACCCCTTTTAGCCTGGAGGTACAGGCACTGCTTATAATTTGAATGAATTATTTGTAATCTTATCATGTAGCTCTGAAAGCCAACTTCTCCCAAATTAAGTGTGTTCTCTGTAAAACCTGATGCATTACAAGCCCGCACCTCCGCAAGTGTATTTGACAATTGCATGCTGTTAACAGCATTGGAGAGTGAAGCGGCGTCTGTCTCTAACATTAATCATGCAATGTCTGTTTCATCCGTACCAGACTGTGCAATGGAAATTCAGGAAAGTTATCTCTGTCAAGGCCCTTCCTATTCTGTAATGCAAAGCATAATTACTTTAATAAATAGGGTTTTTGGGACTCCTGCCTACTGCTGTAATGCAAAATCTAATCTGTGGTTGAGATGGGTTGAGGTACAGATGCCGTCTGTTAATGAACTAGATCTCAAGCATATGGCTAAACATCTCCAGACCAAATGGCACTGAATCCCCTGACCTGCAATTCATTCTCTTGGCAGTCAGAGGTAAGACTCGTATTTCAAGTAAACACAACTACTCCCGACTGTGCCGAGCTTTGCCTCATCATAGACTTGTGCCCAGAGGTGGCAATTCTTTCACAGAAGGATATACAAAAAAAAATGACTATTAAAGGTGTACTCCGGCGCTTAGACATCTTATCCCCTATCCAAAGGATAGGGGATGCCTGACCGCGGGGGTCCCGCCACTGGGGACCCCCGTGATCTTGCACGCCGCACCCCGTTTAAAATCAGTCCCCAGAGCGTGTTCTCTCTGGGTCTGATTACTGTCGATCACGGGGCCAGAGCGTTGTGACGTCAAGGCTCCGCCCCATGTGACGTCATGCTCTGCCCCCTCAATGCAAGCCTATGGGAGGGGGCGTGACAGCTGCCACGCCCCCTCCCATAGGCTTGCATTGAGGGGGAGGGGCCTTGGCGTCCCAACGCTCCGGCCCTGTGATCGACAGTAATCAGACCCGGAGAGAACACTCTCCGGGGACTGATTTTAAACGGGTTGCGGCGTGCAAAATCACGGGGGTCCCCAGCGGCGGGACCCCTACGATCAGGCATATTATCCCCCATCCTTTGTCCTTTGGATAGGGGATAAGATGTCTAAGCGCCGGAGTACCCCGTTAACGTATAGTGTCTCATGTGATTTACTATGAGTATTGCTAGGATTTACAGAGCAGCATAAAACATAAAGCCGCACAGGAAGTCAGTAATGAAGTTACTAACAATTAGCACTAAAAAGCAAGAGATAATATATCAGAATTGTTTATACCATAATGGAGGTTGTCAGACGAGATATACAGTCCTTTAGATGAGGAGGTAATATGCTGTATTTTAGGAGGTGCCATAGTGGGGGAACTGTATATGTCCTCCCCCCAGTGGGATCTGCAGGTAGTTAAAGGGGTTATCCAGGGTTATCAACTGGCTCCAGAAAGTTACACAGATTTGCAAATTACTTCTATTAAAAAATCTTAATCCTTTCAGTACTTATGAGCTAATGAAGTTGAGTTGTTCTTTTCTGTCTAAGTGCTCTCTGATGACACGTATCTAGGGAACCGCCCAGTTTAGAAGCAAATCCCCATAGCAAACATCTTCTACTCAGTGTAGTTCCCGAGACAAGCAGAGATGTCAGCAGAGAGCACTGTTGCCATACAGAAAACAACAACTCAACTTCAGCAGCTGATAATAATTATTGAAAGGATTAAGATTTTTCAATAGAAGTAATTTACATCTGTTTAACTTTCTGGAGCCAGTTGATGTAAAAAAAAAAAGTTTTTTCCTGGAATACCCCTTTAATATGTTATCTTTAGGGTACGTTCACACGTGCATATTTTCTGCAAATTTAAAGCAAAAATACACACATCTGAACGCACCCATAGGGCTGTGTTTCCCAACAGGGTGTCTCCAGCTGTTGCAAAACTACGCCCAGCATGCCCACACAGCCTTCAGAACATGCACCCATTGTAACATTCAGGGATTCTATATGAGTCAGAAAAAGGTTTATATCTCTCTGTATGAAATAACAGAAATACCGATGCACAATGTAGGCATATAGTAGGATATGGGCACACACAAGCCCATACAACATACTTGTACTTTCCAGATTGTAATACAAATGGAGGGAGCAACATTCTCATTTTAGTGAATACTTCCAGAATGCATCTGGCAGCTGTGACAATATGGGAAACGTGATAGAAAAGCTTAATATCCCAAGGTTTACTTAGATATGTTTGGCGCACATAACAGGGTATGTGCCTATGTGCCCAGGGCTCTCTGCTGAATAAGACCACCTGCTACACTGATCGCATTGCTCCTGAAAGTCTAGCTATGATCTATAAGCTCCTCTACATGAGTTGACTGCATACACAAGCCCCATTAACACAATGCAAAACTGGCTTGCATTGTTCAGCAACGTGACTACAGTATGAGTGTAGCCTTCTACGTTACAGGAATTCAATAAAGACAATGTGTTTCAAATCAGCAGCCCACAGTTCTCCATTCATTTATTGAGTGGCAGTGACAATTGAAAAGCATTGTTTAAATGAAAAGTACATTAGGGCCTATCATTTATGTATATTCTCTTAGCTTTTCTCTATGTCTTTGCATGAGCTCCCGTCCCAGCTAACTCTGTAATAATATATTAAATTTAATACTGAGCATAGCAGAGGTAACAGCAAGGCCCTAGTGCTTCAACGGGCCTAACGCTTCATACCAAGACACCATAATAAATGGTACATGGTAAGTGGCGGCTGTTTTATTGATTTTGCATTGGGTTCAGGAATTTCAATATAAGCCCCTGCTCAGTGACAATGGTAGAAGGAAAATGAGAGTGACTGACCTAATGTGTTCGGCTTTACCACGTTGGGATTGGTGATTCAGTAATACATACCTGGAATTTTCTGTATAAACTGTATACACTATGCATAGTATCAGTCAGCAGTAATGATAACTACTAAACAAATGTACCAGAGGTTGGTCTATTACTTATTCTTATTACTACAAACTCTGAATTGAAAATTCCATAACTTCCAGTGAGCAGTATAATATTATTGTGAGCCGTGTAACAAAAATGGTCCAGTTACATGTACAAGGACCATTAAGAAAATGATCTGTCCATTTTTTTAGTAATTGGGTTTTAAAGGAGGGGACTTTTTAAAGTGACTTTTTACCTCCTGAAATGGCCCCCACCCCACACTACATGAGCGTTTTCATGAGAAATCCATCTTCACTCACTGTACTCAGCGGGGAAGGCAGCTCTCTGGTTTCCTGGACAATTTATTTTCTCCAAAGAGTTGCAGACACTGTGCGATGGCTGTTAGGATATACAAGCAAACTGTACCTTTTCTGGAGATGATGGTGGTTGCCAAATAAAATTACCTTTAGGGAGGTGGATTAGTAGTAGATCTGGGCCCTCGGGCCTTTCTCCTTTGGAGATGTCAATTTCATGGTGAGAATGGTTCTCTTTGTGGGCAAGGTAGGGGTGCTTGTTCTTTCTACAACTTCTCCCCTAATCTATTATGACATGGCCCACTTAGACACTCTCTTTGTTCACGATTTTATTGTGCTTTTATGTCTGATATGTTTACCATCCACTTTCTGACTATGCAACTTTGCCTACTGTTGTATTAATCTATATTGAAATGTTAATAAAACATTGTTTAAAAAAAAAAAAAAAAATAATGACCTTTAATTTTATTACTTGGTGTCTATGAGGCGGAGCTAGGCTGCTCAAGTGACAGCCTGACTTGCCTCCTCTCTTGTCTTCAACTCACATCTCCTCCTCGATTGATGTCCAGAGCCCTGTACATCAGTTTATTAGGGTCTGGGAGTTGTGGACAATGGAGGAGGCATATTAGGCTGTGACACTTGAGCAGCTCGGCCATGAGTCCTCCACACTAAGAAACAACTTTATAAGTTTGGCAACCCCCATCACTTCCAGGACAGGTACAGTTTGCTTTTATACCCTAACAGCTGTACAATGGCTCCTAGCAGCAACCACAACTAACAGACTTCCTTCAACAATTTAATTCTTCGTATGATGAAGTCAAATACTTACCCACCAACCTATAACGTGTGCATATACAGTATGCTGCATTTTAGAAAACCTTATCACATAATTGCCAGATATTCTTCAACCCCTTCTCATCCAACTCAGAGGATAGGTAATCATTTATTACAGGTCCTTATTTGGATCAACGATCTAGAAAATAACATATTTTGAATGAAATTCCATGAAGCTGAATAGGTAAAATCTGAGGATGCATAGTTCTTATTATTTTAGTATAGTAGCAAATGTCACCTGCTTAACAGACCTATGAGCAATTTGTGTCTCTTATCCTCCTTTCAGTCTATGCGCCAATAATTACTTTCTATGCCTAAGGTGTGTGATGCGCTTTCATTTTATTTGGAAAAAAAAGACTGCAAGGACTGTTGCCTGATAGCTGCAACACAGAGATATGGTTAGCAAAAAAAGGTCACCGAAGCACTGGAAAGACCAGATATTCTTAGCTAACTTAGAAAAAGCTTTCAAAACATGTTATGATTAGAAATATGAAAATATAAAAACATACAGAGGCTAATGAATGCAGCTTCTGTCCACTATCTACAGACAAAATCTCTGGTAACTATGTCCTATAAAGAACAAATGCAGATGATATCTAGTAGACAATAATCTAGTCTAGTGTTTTCCATACTGGGGCCTTGGGGAGCTATGGAGGGATTTCAAGGGCGCCACAATGTAGCCTCCAGCACCGGCAGTGCCCAATGGCCCCCTATCAGGAAAGCTGCTGCCCACAATAAAAGCAAGTGAAGTGAACAGCAGTGATGGAAGGCAGAAAATGAAGCGGCTCCTCTCATTCATTAAAGCACCGACAATGCCTCCTCCTCTTCCCTCTCGTTCTTACTGAAGGCTATGCAGCTGAAGGCCCCTGCCCCAGAAGAAGTAGATGGCATACAAATGAGAAATTGCCGCAACGTCGTTGCCAGGGTCTGTGCTCATTCCTTGCACTGCGTCGCCTGCTTCTCTGGAGTCACAACACAGCAGGAGAGGACACCGGGTGGGATAGATCCCAGGAGCCAGGATGGATTAGGTATAGGAACTGCTGAGCCGGGAGGTAATATCATCTCTACTACAATTCCCTGATTATACTATTACCACTGCAATGCGCCGTACTACTACTACCCCCGTTCTACTTTACCAGTGCTATGTGTGCCACACTATGACTACTACCCTCATTCATTCTATACTAGTGCTATGTTTGATAGTGATATTACTACTACCACCCCCATTATACCAATCCAGTGCTATATGGCAGTGGGGAGCAACGCTCATGGATTCAGGATGCTAAGGGAGTTGTAAAGTAAAAAAGTTTGGGAACCACTGGTCTAGTCTATAGTCTAAATCAGCGGCTTTCAAATTGTGGCCCTCCAGATGTTGCAAAACAACAACTCCCAGCATGCCAGGACAGCTAATGCTGGTAGTTGTAGTTCTGCAATATCTGGATCATATAGTAATATAAGATATATAGTGTAGGTAACCAACTATTGACACTTAGTTTCGTACTCACAAGCCTTGGACTATGAAGTTGGTGGTGCCAGGGGCCTTCCTGTACCATAACAATCTCATTTAGCTATTGTTGTAGTGCCTGCCCTAGAATGTTCCTTTAACTGCTGAATATATTGTTTACTGCCCTTTTCACAGAGCCTTCATGACGTCCATCTAAAATAAAGAGAAAAAAGAGTGTAATATTGTCGGTGTGTAAGCGATTAAGCGCAGGTTATTGCACCTTACCGTGACTGTCAGGTCCGGTGAGTAACAGGAGTAATAGAAATAAATAGTCGGACGAGGATGGCGCCTTCCCTCGGACAAATCTAAACCAAAACCAGTCCAGGCCGGTTGGAAGCTACAAATGCTATCCCCCTGTGTAGTGCTGTGGTGGCCTCCAGCTCTGTGTGTCAGGACACACAGAGCTGGAGGCCACCACAGCACTACACAGAGGGATAGGTGGGAGCTCATTTCTGAGGCTGCAAGTGTACTTACACCTTCTTTGGCCGCATTTGTAGCTTCCAACCGGCCTGGGCTGGTTTTGGTTTCGATTTGTCTGAGGGAAGGCGCCGTCCTCGTCCGACTTTTTATCTCTATTACTCCTTTATGACGTCCATGACCTTAGGCTCGGCCATGGTATAACTACCATTCATATGTATTCTATATAAAAAAAAGGTATATGTTTCTTGAAATGTCTATGTATTGGTAAGTGTAGTCAACTATCCTGCCTAGTATACATAAGGTGTGCCAAAGCAAATGGGCAAGATTAGGCCAAAAAATAACCCTTTATTGACATATGTCCGATCCATGGACGTCTATGGTGACTTTACTGGTATAATTAGATTATATTAAGATTTTCCTACTACAACACACTGAATGAGATGTAAACAGAGTCTAAAAAGTATTGTACAGGGATAAATAACAGATCTCTCCATCAAGGTTAAAGTGATAAAGTAAATGTATACTACTGTATAGTGAGGGTAAGCATTAGCTGAATGGCTGTAACACCCGCTCTCTTCTTCCATACAGCAGAATGGTAGCATGCCAGCGAACCTGCCTTGTAAATTGGATTAAGGGCTCCACAAATTGTAAACAGCTGCAGCACGGAATTCTCCATCTCAGCAGCGAGTGGTGAGTCACTTTGCTTTGCAGCCAGCACAGTGGTAAGTGGCAGCGCGGAGAGGCAGAGATATGAACTGTGCTCCGCGACTCTGCTGTAACTGCACATCAAGCTGTGAAAATTGCCAGAAATGGCTGGTGATGAATCTTAGCTTTGCTGGAGACAGAGATAGTGGAGGTGCCAAGTCCAATTCAGAGTTATGGAGAATCCTGGAGAACCGAAGTGGCCTCACTGTGTTCTTTTTACTTTTAACAGGAGAGTAAAAATTTAAGATCTTGACAAACACAATGGAGAAAAATATGTTTTAATATTTAGTTCAATGTCCCCAGCTTGTGTCTCTTTAATGTTTACTCTGGTGTAAATGATTCCCCCAACTCTTGCCCTATAAGCATTCTGTGCATTATTAAAGGGGCATCACATGGAAATAAAATTAAAAGTCCCAAGCCTAAAGATGTTGTATTATGTAAGAAACTGTAATAAACATACTTGAAAGCCTTCATGTGACCCCAGTGTTTTCCCATCCATGTTCACCCTACTATGTTGCAGGCTATGTTTTTTCCATCACATTCCTTTATATTTAGGACTAGCCTAATTCTGAGCTTATCGTATGCCATATTGGCCCTAAAAAGAGGGGAAGATGTAGTGTTTTAAGGAACGTGTTTTATGTCAATGATGAGGGTAGTAGTCCCTAATGCGTCACTTGACTCCTTCATCTGAGTCTCCTTTGGTAAATTCAAGCGATTGGACATGATTTGAAAATAAACACCAATGTCCATAGAAGATTTCACAGCTGACAGTGTTTATCAGAGCAAAAACTAGGCCATGAGGAGAAGAACTGCCTGTGGAACTCAGAGGCAGGATTGTGTAAAAGCACTGATCATGGGAGGGTAGAAAAAAGTTTCTGCTGCACTTTAGTGGCCTCTATAATTCTTAAAAGAAAAAAGTTTGGAGTAACCAGGATTCTTCCTAAAGATGCCCATCTTACTAAACTTAGTTATCATGTGAGAAGGGCCTTGGTAAGAGAAGTGACCAAGAACACAATGGTCGCTCTTGCTGAGCTTCAGAGGAGTAGCTTGTAGCTTCTGGGCCCCGATGCAAAATCTGCAACAGGGTTCCATATGCCAATTATAATACTAGTCTCTTATGGGGCAGATGTGCTTTGGGCCCCCTTAGGCACCAAGGTCCCGAGCGACTGCTACCTCTGTTACCTCTATAGCTACTCCCCTGCTGAGCTCTAAAGATACTATGTGCCGATGAAAGAACCTTCCAGAAGATCAACCACCAGTGCAGAACACCACCAATCTGGGCTTTCTGACCTCTCATCAGTAAAAGACACATGAAAGTCACCCGGAGTTTGCAAAAAAGCACCTAATGGTCTGATGAAGCCTTAATTCTAAGCATCATGTCATGTTTTTTTTAGCAGTTTTTTTGGGGGGTAATTCTATGACAACATATGAGTGACAACATACCCCCCCCCCCCCTTCCCCCGCCCCCGGAAATATCACTCAATTATGTATAAATTTGTTTCTACATGTAGGGCTCCATAGTCATTCATGCCAAGAAGTAGAAATTTCTTTATCATTTTGCAACTATAATAAATTTACAATATCAACAGTCACAATATCCCAGACCAGTGAACACATGGACAAATATGTGATAGAATTTTTTCTGTGTAAGCATTTGAGGATTTCTATGGAGGTATTGTAAGCGGAAGAATGCATTTTATAAAATGCAGTATCAACAACAGATCAAGTGCATAAATGCAGCTCAAGTGGCTTTTAAGGTTTCTGCACTATTGTGATAATGGGCAGTCTGAACAATAGATGCGTTATCACCCGCGGTGCATAATATGATCCCTGCATTACTTGCACTCACTTAGTTACCTTCTAGGGACTGAGGAAGTCATCGTGAAGAATAAACTGGAACTTTAGTATACTAATAGTAGATAATACTTAGAAAACCCCTCTACCCCCCCCCCCCCTCTAAAAAAAAATAGTTTTTCAGACCCTTACTGATGGCTAAAATAAGATGGGAGAAGACCCCACTAAAGTAGCTCTCTCCTGGCTGTGTGTCTCATGGATAAAAACTTGTCCCCTAAGTCTTAGATCGCGGGGGTCCGAATATGATTGCCTGTATGGAGCCCCGGCTCTCCCCTGGAGCGGCGCGTCACGACATGCCCCAAAGCTAGGGCCGCCATGCCCCCTCCATATATATTTCTGTGGTAGAGCCAAAGATAGCCGAATGGCTCTCCCATAGAGATATATGGAGGGGGTGTGACTGCTCCAACTTCTGGCGGAGGTCGTTATGTGCCGCTCCAGGGTAGAGCCGGGGCTCCATACAGGAGTTTGCGGGGGACCCCAGTGCTCGGACCCCCTGTGGATAGGGGATACGTTTTTCTCCATGAGTTATCTCCTTTAAAAAGACAGGGAGACATGAAATGGAAGATCCTCCAGCTCCCAATAAATGGTATTAAACTTCAAAACTTTATTCCGGCTTCATTAAAAAGGTAAATGAAAGTTTGTAAAAAATTTAAATACAACAGAAACACCAATGTGTTTCGGACCGTGCAGTTCTTAATCAAGGCATGTCAAACAATCACTGCCTACAGAACAGATACATGCTGAGGTCATGTAATGGGTCAAACTGCCAGTAACAGAGTTTCTCTGCTCCTGGCTGCTACCGTGAAGGCCTGGCTGTCTTTCTGATGGCCATGCATCAGTTAACCCAACACTGAAAACTTGTGTTGCCTCCTTAAAGAAGTGGCAGTGTAGGCTTGTAAAAAACATGTATGAATGGTATAGGTATTATGTTGCCTGGACTGCTGCTTTTCTGTTTACATGATCCATCATAATTGTTCCATATATATATCCCAGTATGGGATGTGGCCCCGTACTGTACTTCTGCCCTGTCAGGCAGGGTCCCTGCATGTCCCCAGGGTTCTCCTGCAGCAAACCCCATTGTATTGTGTAGTTATGTGTTATAGGTGTAATGTACCCTTAAGAGTTTGTATCACATGATTGTTACCCAGAGAACCCCTCGAGTGACCAGGTGACCTCCCTAGTGACCTATGGGCTCCTTGCACAGCCCCCTATATATCAAGGAGAGGAGCTGCAATCTTGCTCATGAGTTCCTTGCGGTCCAGTACAGTCAAGTGTTCCAGTGTCTGCGTCCAGAGCATTGTAGGTCTCAAGCCTAAATTACTGCAGCCCCCAGTCAGTCCTGAGTAAGTCAAGTCATCCTTGTTATCTGTCACCATCTCAAGTCAAGTCATCTATATTCACTGTGGCCTGCACTAAAGTCAGTCTAACTACTGCAAGCCTGTTCCAGCAAACCTGCGAGGTCCCCCTGTGTCACTGGTCACTTCCCTGGGATATTTGGCTGTACTGCAAAGTCTATATCACCTGTCTTACCTCCGTAAAGCTACCATTATCCTTAACCTGGCTTTGGACTCTTTATTGCCCCTGCCTAGCCTAGGATCAGCGGTACAACCTTTTGGGTGGTTAAGGCTAAACCACGCCCTGACATCACAACAGAAGAGGATAATTACACCTGCCCCTTGGGCCATAACATCTGCCCCCGCATCTACCTTACACCTCACACCCCGACACCAAACACACACACACATATATATATATATATATATATATATATATATACAGCAGCAGAAGAATACAGCAGCACACTGCTAGCACAAAGATATAGATAAAACATGAGTTTATAGATACAACATGAACAGCTATACAGCTATGGTGCAATAAATGGAAATATAAATATAAAATTATGAAGTTATGAAATAGTGAGGTACTTAGCTTGCAATTTGGTGGCCAAATAGCTTGGACCGTCCCACCACGGTAAGGTGACCTCATTGGGACGGAACCTACACTATGAATATGCCTCTGTGTGATCAGTTCAGCAGGCATTGCAGGATCTGAAACATCCAAGACACCTCATATACACCTAATAGAGGTGGGTGGGGTGCAAGAGCCAACATGGAGGTAGCCACTCACCCGTATGTATAATACAAACGAAGGATAAGTTGGCCAGCACTATTGGTTCCAAACTATTTTATGGACCTGGCCTACAGGTGCAAGCTGCTGGGCTAAATATACAGCAACCAGGGACGGTCCAAGCTATTTGGCCGCCAAATTGCCTCGCTATTTCATAACTTCATAATTTTATATTTCCATTTATTGCACCATATATGTATAGCTGTTCATGTTGTATCTATAAACTCATGTTTTATCTATATCTTTGTGCTAGCAGTATGCTGCTGTATTCTTCTATTGCTGTATGTTTAGCCCAGCAGCTTGCACCTGTAGGCCAGGTCCATATAATAGTTTGGAATCAATAGTGCTGGCCAACTTATCCTTTGTTTGTATATATATGTATATCTACATCCAGTATCTTGCATAAGTGAGTACACCTTCATATTTTTGAAAATATTTAATTATAACTGCTTTGGTTTTGTTTTCCTGGGGGTTGGGTATATGAGCCCAAGGCCAGTTTCAGATGGGCAGATTCTGTATTACAGCCGGAAGTACAAATGTGACTGCAGGCTTAATGACCCAAACTGACTGCTGACTGCATCATAGGGATCTACAGTATAATGCTGTCAGTTCAGGTCATTACATATACATTCAGACCAGGACTAAATATGGACATAAATATACATTTATCTCAAATTGCCCTTGATAACAATCACAGCAACAGTTCTTGCTGCACATTAAACCTATGAAGATATATGAGCCAACAGAGAGACAAGATGGCACTCACCATAAATGTGAGGTACTATTCTTCATATTCCATAATAGGCAAGAAAGAAGTGGAGCACTCACCAGGTCAATCGATGCCAAGCTAATATGAAATAAAGAAGCTTGCTGACATCGATTGACCTGGTGAGTGCTCCACTTCTTTCTTGCCTATTATGAAATATGTATCTGGACTATTCTGTGTGAGCACCGGGAAGGTTAACTCGTAAGGAAGAGTCTAGCAGATTAGTGGATAGCGAAGTAGCAGTGCCGGGTTATCTCTGATAAGGACTGTGTGTACTTTATTCTTCAGTTGTGTACCTAAAACAGCAGGTCAGGGAGTCATACATACAGCGGGAGACATTGGCTAGAGGAAGTATGTCATTATGTACGAAACGGTCATCCCGAGGCGCCTCCGGCTGCTGTACGTCTGACTCCCTGATCTGTTTTATGTACACAACTGAAGAATAAAGTACCCCACATTTATGGTGAGTGCCATCTTGTCTCTCTGTTGGCTCGTATATGGATTCTTGCATTCTCCAGACTGAGCACCATCTATAAGGGACAGTTGGGCTGCTGTTGCAGTAGTGTATGCCCGATTCAGGGTGTTTTGCTTCTTCCATATAGCACAAGCATTATTAGCAGTGCCGGTGAGCTGTCTTTCTTTGCACATGGGAACCTATGAAGATATCACTGCAGTCAATCTCCTATTACACAATACATTTTGTATATTGTCAGATTGTATGATCACATTATCCATGGTACCATTGCTTACCCATTTTTTCCAAACACTTTACATAACAATAAGAGCCACAAGCCTCCAAAACAGTAGTAGAGATTCCCACAAAATTGATGACTTTTTCAGACATTGTCCTCCAAAACAGTGACAGCCACCTTCACAACTGCGACAGAAATAGAACCACACAATACCTATAACCAAAGCCCTCCATAACAGTGCCTCTGGAGCCCTACATAACAGTGATAGCCTGAGATGTCTATAACTTTTGACAGCAACAGACCTCCATCATTTAGTGATCATTTTCAGTGGGGATCAGAACTGAAGAAATTTATGTTCTTGCCCTATAACTTCCAAGTAGTGTAGGACACACTAGCTTGGGAGAGAAGGATACTGTGGCGCTGGGCTAAAGGAGCCACTTCTGGTGTTATGTATGGAAAGTCTCATATTAATCCATATGAACAAAGCACCATGTTCCAAATCATGTGTCAGTTGTGTAAATGGTCCAACCAGGGTCACTTACAAGAAGAAAAATAAAGAAAAATCTATATCGTTTCTTTAATGTGTTGTATTCAAGTGCCAGCTTCCAGTGCGCATCTTTCTGGGCAACACCAGCCAGATCACCTGCTCGATATCCTTGTTTTAGGGCCATGGACTTCCTTGTGTAGTAAAGAAATGTAATGGCTTTGTCAGGCCTGTAGTTTAATTGGCCTGAAAGTGACAACCATTTTATTGTGCCAGAAATATGCACAAAGCAATTGTCACTTCTCTATTCTTTAGCAGGTCATACAAAGTGCTTAACTTAGCAGGTAGAGACAATGAACACAGGCACGATTGCAGGGAAATTCACTATTAGAGAAAAGGTTTTCTGCAGAATCATTTCTTCACCTTTAGGAATGTTACCTTTTCCATTGAAGCAAACATAATCTATAAATAGAGTTCAATGTGATTATTCAGAATGGTGATGTGAAAAAATGCCCCTCAATTATACTACTACTATAAACCCTGTTAACATTCAATCCTGGACATGTAAGTGACCATGGGTGGCTCAGAGAGTACAGAAGACTATAATATATAGAGGAACTATATGTGCTCAATAGTATTCTAGGGAATTGCTTCTTCTAGTGGTTTATACTCTCTACTGATAACAACAGCCATCTGATGTATCGGATCAGTTGTATTATGGATCGCAACAATGCAGACAAATTCCATTGACTTATAATGGCTCCATCCATGTTCCAATATGGTTTCTGTCACTTTGGTCCCAAGAAAAGCAGTCTACTAAATACTGGCAGAAAGCAACAGAATGGTGTCGCTGAGCCTGTGAGGGACTTTTCAGATAATGACAGGTTTTCATATTTTGTGCTTTTTTTTTTGTTTTTTTAAACCCCTTTAAGCACTTTCAAACCTTATTACCATTTATTTCAATCAGTTCTGTAACAACTAAAGGCCCTTTCACAATGGCCATTACTAAGCAGATGAGTTTTCCTAGGAAGGCTTGTCACTGAAAATCAGCCCATGTATGAGGGTCAGCAATGAGCCGTTGGATGAGCAAATGTCCATCTGCTGATCAGCTGCACAATGCCCCTTGTAAATAGGTGATGTGCGGCTGACTGTGAGAGCTCTGTTATGACTTTGTACATAAGTGCCAAACACCATGATCGGCCCTCATTATGAGCCGTTTCGGCCCATGTAAAAGGGCATCAACATGTTTAGTAGTCATAGTACGTTAAGTCTGTCTCTCACGACACAACTGGATTGGCACTATCCTGACAACTGGCAAAGGTAGTTTTGCTAGTAGTCCTAATATGCTATTTTTCATTGCAGCCTGCATTATTAACCAGATTTTTCTAAAAATAATGAACACTTTAGGTGGAAAGGTGCTCTTAGCAGCGCTGGAGGGAAAAGACTGAGATATTAGGATTTACTCTAAATGCCATTCCAAATCCAACTACCAGCACTCACTGACTTTATAGCAGAAACAACTTAGACACAATTCATGCAGTCTTTTGTGCTATCGCTTTGTTCTTTACAACACAGTCAGATCACTCTAAAAACACTATAAATGGGAATTTGTGTCCATCTTACCTATGTTGGCGCCAATAGATCCTGATGTAAGACTATATTAAGTGCCTAGACTGTTACATTTGAAGACACATAAACCTTCCAGTATGTGTGCCTTCCCTTTGCTAAGTAGGTCTGCCTGGTAAAAGCAGTGCTTCATAAGCGGTTTTACGCTGAACTGGAAACATTAATTATATACCAGAATAACTACACCCCGCATCTTTAAGAATTCTTTTAGAAGGGCTGCTCTGAATTCGCTTTTTGTCCTTGCTATTTCTGAGCAAAACAAGTGAAAATCAGTAGAGCAGCAGATCTTTGTTCCATGACAATAGCAGAAAGAGCAGACAAGCTGCATATGTTAATGTTTGCATCAAGGGACTGATTGCTATCTGTACAAGACGCGGGTGCATTAATCTTTAGCGTCACACAGTTCAACTGGTCAAGTGCAGGCAAAGGAACTTAAAATGAGAATATCAATGGGGCGGCTCTATTTTCAGTTTATTTGTGCTAATGAGGATTTTTTGGAGTACACATCTGGATTTTAGGAATAAAAAATAAATAAACGCACATAATTTAAAGCTGGTTTCATCCTTCTTAATACTGTCTGTATATATAATGAGAAGTACATGTGTGGATTTTTGCCAACACCCAGCTTGGCTTGGATTGTCAACATGCGTCAATATAGTGTAAATTGATCATTATTTTTATACACTTTTTCACTGACGTGGGCAGGAAGAATAATCCTCCTGCTTCCTTGGTAAACCCACACAAGGGCACTTCATTATTTATCCATGCCCCATTCCCCTTACAAAGCAATTATTAAAGGGGCACTCCAGTGGAAAACATTTTTTTTAAATCAACTGGTGCCAGAAAGTTAAGCAGATTTGTAAATTACTTCTATAAAAAAATCTTTATCCTTCCAGTACTTACCTGCTGCTGTATACTACAGAGGAAGTTTTTTTTATTTTTGAATTTCCTTTCTGTCTGACCACAGTGCTCTCTGCTGACACCTCTGTCCATATCAGGAACTGTCCAGAGTAGGAGAAAATTCCATTAGCAGTCTTTTCATTCTCTGGACAGTTCCTGAAATGGACAGAGGTGTCAGCAGAGAGCAATGTGGTCAGACAGAAAAGAAATTAAAAAAGGAAAGGACTTTCTCTGCAGCATACAGCAGCTGATAAGTGCTAAAAGGATTATGATTTTTAAATAGAAGACATTTACAAATCTGTTTAACTTTTTGGCACTGGTTAATAAAAAAAAATGTTCCACCGGAGTACCCCTTTAAATATGATACAGCGTAACTTCTTAATCCTGTATGTAAGTCATAAAAATTGGATGCATTCTCTCCTTAAGCAAATTGAGCACATTTATTATGCATAGAGCACAAAAAAAAGAGCAGTAAAATTTGCCTTACCAGACTAGTGGGCATGTCTCATCGGAAAAGGGTGTAGCATTGTTGGGAAGAGGAATGGCATAAATTGTGATACAATGCCCAAAAAATGCCCCCAAATTGTGGTGCACTATTTTGCCTAAAGTAAGTCAAGTAATAGTTGTTCTAAACTAATATTTGACAGTACAGACTCAACAGTCTAAAGATGCCCTAGATTTATATTTAAAAAAGACACGGTGTCTAACAATGTGATAGTATGATTCAATTTCTCTAAAAGTCTAATTTTGTTGTATGACTTATAATATGTTATGTGTTCTTATTGCTTATATTTCTCTCGCTAATGTTGGACTTTTTAATTTTCACTCTGGATTTCTGGGTGTGTTCTTTCTTTTGTTGTGGAGAAATGTGAAGAGGAGAGGAAGAAATGTGAAGTAGATTTTTTGGACCCACCACCGGTTCAGTGGTGAATGGTTGACTTGAAGTCTAGTCTGGTGTCTCAGGGACAAGAATGTGTCTTAATGTAGAGATACTTCTCATTATTGCCTTCTAGGCTATAGGAATGCTAGAAGGCAATAGTAAGTCGGTAAGGTTTATGTGGCTAAAAGAAATAACATTGTACGATTTGTTATTAGTTCTAAGTGTGTAGGTGAATATCATAAGTCCCCTGATGAAACTGCATAGCATTGGAAAAATGGGTTGGGACTAAAGGCTTGGGACTAAACATGGCTACGCAGTCATATTGATCCAAAGATATGTGCTAGTTTACTTCCCCTCATCCCGTACCTCTTCCTAAGTGTTCTAGGCTCACTACCTAAATAGGGTCTGAGTCATGCTTTGGTAGGGTGAGAATGGAGGTTGGGTTTACTCTTTTCAAGTTAGGTTCTCTGACCAGATAGAGTGTAGTTGGAAATATGTAATAACTTTATTTAAACATTCTAGTTCATGGATCATCTCTCTCAAGTACATGCTGTGTATCACAATAATGGCAACTGGTGGTGGTGGGGGGGGGGGGGTTAAACTTATTCTTGGATAGAGTAGCTTGGTTAATTTTAGGTCAAAGAAAACTCAGTCCCCATGTTTTTATCTCCAAGCATCACATTCATTTAGGAGACTAGAAACCCTGTCATGAGTGAGAACATGTTAGTTATTTGCTAACAAGGAAGACACTTCTCTCCCCATTTGTGCGCCAGCTGTGGTCTGTCTAGGCCGTTAACTCTGCAGCAATTATTATAAATCAGATAGACAATCTGTATGTGCATCAGACATGTCTTTTACAGTCAGTCAGCAAATCGTATTAGCTTGTCACAAGGGTGCAAGGAGGCAATGCTTTGACAACTTAAAACCCACACCAGAAGTAGCTGACACAGACACTTCCTCCTGTCAAGGCTCGTTCAAGACTATATATGTTTGTATAACTACCAGGAAGTCATGGGCAGATTTTCGGGTCCTAGTTTTCTTTAATTGATCGTCCATCATCATTAATAATGATATTTCTTAGGTAATGACAAAAAAATCATTTTTACCTTATTGTAGCCTGTTAACTAAATGCAAACAGATCACAATAACAATGACAAATCTGTAAAGCAATAATGTGTAAAGTGATTTTTCTATCCACATTCGTTGTCTTGACCTGAGCCTATGTGCCGATTTTCACATTCATGCTATATAAAGTGAATCTGACACCTTGTTCACCTGCACTAAGCCCAATAATAACTAACCCGGATCTGTGATCTTTTTCTGGAGATCCTGGTTGTATACAGGCACCATTCCTAAACCTCCCTACACAATGGAGGAAGCTTCCCTGCCTCCCTCCTCTCTTCCCTGCCTCCGACCCCAACAATATGTATGCACAATACTTCAACATTCAAGAGGCCTAAAGGTGACACAGTGTTCACTTAAAGGAGTTCTGTAGTGAAGCATAACTTTTCCCCTATTCAAAGGATAGGGGATAAGTTGTAGATCGAGGAGGTCTGGCTGCTGGGACATCCCGCGGTCTCCTTAACTCCTTAACGGGGCCCTGGCAGTCTGCTGGAAGCGGCCTTTCCAACACCCGAAGGAAGCCGCGGCCGACATGCCCCCTATGGAATACATGTAGGGAGCATGTCGTCTGCCGCTCTATGCAGGGGTCGGCACGTCCCCTTCCAGCAGACTGCCGGCCCTGCTCAGGAGATCGCGGGGGGGGGGGAGGGGGTTCAGACCCACCACGACCTACAACTTATCCCTTATCCTTTGGATAGGGGATAAGTTATGTTTCACTACAGAACTCCTTTAAAGCCTTAATGTGCATATGGACTAAAGATGTAGCGCCAACAATGTTGTCCATCTGGCCATAGTCTCACTAACTTTAATCATTTCCTTACGTTTGTTGTGCCTTATAGGTTAATAAACATTGCATAATAACTGCAAGTACATACATGACATACAACCAACAACTTAAAAAAAATGGTGGCATGTATCACAAGTTTGTAGGCAAGTTGGCGATATATTTCTGTTTGCATAATAATTGTTAATATTACATATTAATACTACTACTTGTGTTTAAGAAAATACTTAAGGGCATCACTGACTATTTTAGACTGATCTGTTTTGCAAGGGGAGATGCTTATATTCACATTCAGCAATTACTACTAAACCTTTACATGTGCAGTTACTGACCTAGGTCATCGTCTGATGTCTTTTTTTCTGCAAATATTGAAGGCCTTGCCTAAAAGGTTTCACTTTTTTTTTATTTTATATAAGCTTGACATCCTCATGCTGTGCTAAATCTTTCCAAAGGTGTGAGATTGCAATGTCTTCCTTAGCTCAGCAACCTATGTAACAACAAATTGTTTCTGTTTATGTAGCCAAAAGGACGGCACGCATTATTTTCTATTAGCTTGTGAAAGCATTGCAGAGAAACTTTTTTTTTATTTCTGAGGCTTCCTTCACACCTCGTTTTCAGCCTACGGTTGACGCATCCGTCTGGGGGAGGGGAAAACCGGGCCCTCCCGTACTCCAGCCGGACCTGCGCTGAAATCCATTTACTTTAATGAGCCGATCGGAGTCAAACGGTGACTCTGGTTGGCTCATTTTTGACCCGTTTCCGGTTTTGTGACCCGTAGTATACCGTAGATACCAGTAACACTAAAGCACAATGATAAAATGGGTAAATAAAAGATGAGTTCAAAAGAAGAAGCTTTTTTTTTCTTACAATTTCTCCTAATACATGCTAATAATAGTCATTAAGATACTATGGGCTACATTAGACCCTTTATAACCAAGAGGGTTAAGTAGAGCATGTTGTCCTCTTGCTTATGGACTAATTTTTGATCAATTTAAGCCATTAGCGCATTATAACATTTAACATAATAAAAGCAGCGGAGGGGGTTAATTAAATGGCACAGGTGGGGAGGGGGTTAATGAATTGGCACAGGGGAGGAGGGGGGTTAATGAATTGGCTAAGGGGGAGGAGAGGAGGGAAGGAGGGGTTTAATTAAATGGCACAGGGGAAAGGAAGTTGTGTTAATGAAATGACACAGGGAGGGGGGTTAATGAAATGGCTGAATGGAGGGGGTAATGAAATGGCACAGGGGTATTAAGGGGGTAATTAAAATGGCACAGCACAGGGGGATCAAAGGGGGGGTAATTAAATGGCACAGGGGTGGGGGGATTGTGAATGAAGTGGCATGGGGGGGGGTAATTCAAATTACACAGGGGGATCAGAGGAGCCACCTCAATTACAAATCCCCCCTCTGATCCCCCGGTGCCATTACAATTCCCAGTTCACCCCCTCCTCTCTGATCCCCTGTGGTGTTTCATCCACTCCCCCTATCAGATGGGGAGGATTGAAAGGGCACAGAGGGGATCAGAGGGAGGGAATTTAAATGGTACAGAAGGGGAGGGACTCGAAATTGTAATGGCAAAGGGGGGATCGGCAATGGAGAGCACTGGAGTCTAACATGTTTGTACCGAGAGATGAAGTTTTGACTGGAACAAGACATCATGGCGGTCTGAGCTGGATGGAGAAGAAAAGGAAAGAGGACGCCGCTGATCAGAAAAGATTGTGAGTCCCTAAATGTAACTGTAATAACTTATATGGTATACAGATCTGTATACAGCTGGCATATACCTCTATATGGGCCTGTGTATAATCACTTATATGGTAAACAGAACCTGTGTACAGCTGGTATATACCAATATATGGTCACTGTACATAATCGCCAAAACTGAGCTTTGCTTGTGTAGGCAGAAATCCTTGCACAGGCCCTAGGGGCATGTATACCTAATACACACTATTAACTGTATAGACCCACCCATCACCAATCACTCTCATGATAAAAATTCACTTCAATCTGATTCCCTGAATTGTCTACAAGCTATAAATCCTCACATATATATGTCACACCCCCCCCCATAGGCTTGCATTGAGGGGGTGGAGCATGATGTCACACAGGGGCGGAGCCATGACGTCACAACGCTCCGTCCCCGTGATCGCCAGTAATCAGACCCGGTGCGAATGCGCTCGGGGACTGATTCTAATGGGGTGCTTTGTGCAAGATCACGGGAGTTCACAGCGGCGGGACCCTGCGATCAGGCATCTTATCCCCTATTCTTTGGATAGGGGATAAGATGTCTTAGTGCTGGAGTACCCCTTTAACTTTGCATTTCAGAGTGTTAAAGTGTATCTCTAGAGTTCTTTTTCACATATGTCTATAACGCAGTACTGTGCATGATACTCATTTGTCTAAATATGATTTATTTTAAAATCAGAGCCTAAAAAGCCAAACAGCTTTCGGCTGTATATTGCTGTGCCATGTAAGAAGAGGTTACCACTGTGTCTCTATAGGACCCATCTCCAGTGATAAGAACCAGCATAATGTGATTCTACGGCACTGGGTCTCATCACTGGAGATGAGTCCTATGGAGACGCAGTGGCAGGGGCGTACCTAGAGCATTTGGCACCCGGGGCGGACCCTTTGTTTGGCACCCCCCCCACACACACACACGCACCCCCCCTTAATTACACCCCCTCCCTCCCCTCCCCCCAGGAGCGGACTGACAACACTCGGGGCCCCCGGACCAAAAAAAGGCAAGGGCCCCTGCTAGGCTCTGCAGCTCGTCAATCTTCTGCCACGCTCCTATTCCACCCAAATCCCACACACAATAAACTAAAATTTATATATATAAGAAACACTTTAACGTAGGTAAATTTCCATGACCAATAATACTGGTATACAAGAAGTAAATATATACCACCACACAATAACTGGATAATACTGCCATACTGTACTGAATAAAACCACTATACACAGACCAGTATACTATAAAGGATCTGTATACAATATAAGTGATTATATACAGGACCATATGGCGGTAGATATCAGCTGTACACAGGATGTATATACCATATAAGTGATTACAGTTACATTTTGGGACTCACAATTACATCTTTTCTGATCAGCGGCGTCCTCTTTCCTTTTCTTCTCCGTCCAGATAAGATCACCATGTGGATCTCTTAACATCTGCAGGAAAAACATGTCAGACTTTGTGTAGAGGAGGGCACTGAAAATATGCAATCTTCCCATCTATAGGCCCACAACCTGTAATAATGCCCTCCTTGGTGTCCTGCACAGTAAAAGGGCAGGCAGGTAGGTAGCCAGGTAACCCCCTCTTTCCCATAGGTATATTCAGAGTTACACCCCCCCTCTTTCCCATAGGTATATGCAGAGTTACACCCCCCTCTTTCCCATAGGTATATGCAGAGCTACACCCCCCCTCTTTCCCATAGGTATATGCAGAGCTACACCCCCCCCCCCCTCTTTCCCATAGGTATATTTAGGGCTGGGCGGTATACCAGTTCATACTGAATACCACATTTTTTGGGCTGCACGATATGGATTTTCCCCCATACCGCAATACCGGTTGGGCCCCTCCCCCTCGGGAATGTATTATCAGCCTAGCACAGCGCTGTCCCCACATCGGGGAACTAATCCTATGTTACCCGCCAGCACTGTTCTGCTCCCCCCAATTAATGATCAGCCCAGCGGGGTACTACTCACATATGTCAAGCACTGCCCTCCTCCTCTTTGTTGGGGGCCGCCGGGCGCCGGAACTCTATACTGTACGCCAGTGGTCTCCAACCTGCAGACCTCCAGATGTTGCAAAACTACAACTCCCAGCATTCCCGGACAGCCGGACATGGAACTCTCTGTACGCCAGTGGTCTCCAACCTGCGGACCTCCAGTTGTTTCAAAACTACAACTCCCAGCATGCCCGGACAGCCGTTGGCTGTCCGGGCATGCTGAGAGTTGTAGTTTTGCAACAACTGGAGGTCCGCAGGTTTGAGACCACTGCTGTACGCTGTATACCTATGCCCGGGCTGCAAAAGATACAGAAAATAAACTTAACTCACCCACGTCGGCCGCACGCTGGGGACAGGAACGCCGGACAGCCGTCAGCCTATCACCGGCCAGAGCGATGCCCCGCCCTGGCCAGTGATAGCCTGAGCCCACTGTCATGTAAGAAGCCGGCTTCTTACATGACAGTGGGCTCCGCCTATCACTGGCAGGGTCGGGGCATCGCTCTGGCCGGTGATAGGCTGATGGCTGTCCGGCGTTCCTGTCCCCAGCGTGCGGCCGACGTGGGTGAGTTAAGTTTATTTTCTGTATCTTTTGCAGCCCGGGCATAGGTATACAGCGTACAGCAGTGGTCTCAAACCTGCGGACCTCCAGCTGTTGCAAAACTACAACTCCCAGCATGCCCGGACAGCCATGCTGGGAGTTGTAATTTTGCAACAACTGGAGGTCCGCAGGTTGGAGACCACTGGCGTACAGTGAGTTCCATCGCCGGAGGCCCCCAACAAAGAGGAGGAGGGCAGTGCTTGACATATGTGAGTAGTACCCCGCTGGGCTGATCATTAATTGGGGGGAGCAGAATAGCGCTGACGGGTCACATGATTTTGGGGGGGGAATACCGTTATATACCGTGGAACCGCCGTAAGTTAAAAAAAATACTGTGATACACATATATGGTCATACCGCCCAGCCCTAGGTATATGCAGAGCACCCCCCCTCTCCCCCCTTCCCTATAGGTAAATGCACAGCACCCCCCTCTCCCCTATAGGTAAATGGAGAGCACCCCCCCTCTCCCCCCTTCCCTTTAGGTAAATGCAGAGCATCCCCCCTCTCCCCCCCTTCCCTATAAGTAAATGCACAGCACCCCCCTCTCCCCTATAGGTAAATGCAGAGCATCCCCCCCCTCTCCCCCCTTCCCTATAGGTAAATGCAGAGCACCCCCCCTCTCCTATAGGTAAATGCAGAGCCCCCCCTCCCCCCTTCCCTATAGGTATATGCAGAGCACCCCCCTTCCCTATAGGTAAATGCAAAGCACCCCCCCCATCCCTCTAGGTAAATGGAGAGCACCCCCTCTCCCCCCCTTCCCTTTACGTAAATGCAGAGCACCCCCCCCTCCCCCCTTCCCTATAGGTAAATGCAGAGCACCCCCCTCCCTCTCCCCCCTTCCCTATAGGTAAATGCAGAGCACCCCCCCCTCTCCCCCCCCTTCCCTATAGGTAAATACAGAGCACCCCCCCCCCTCTCCCCCCTTCCCTATAGGTAAATGCAGAGCACCCCCCCTCTCCTATAGGTAAATGCAGAGCACCCCCCTCTCCCCCCTTCCCTATAGGTAAATGCAGAGCACCCCCCCTCTCCCCCCCCTTCCCTATAGGTAAATGCAGAGCACCCCCCCTCTCCCCCCCTTCCCTATAGGTAAATGCAGAGCACACCCCCTCTCCCCCTTCCCTATAGGTAAATGCAGAGCACCCCCCCCCTTCCCTGTAGGTATATGCAAAGAAAAAAGAAAGGATGCTCACCTGACGTCCCACGCAGCGATCTCCTCAGCTGCAGGGCCCGCATCTTCTCCCCTCCACAGTACAGGCGCCGATGAGTGACGTCACCGGCGCCTGTACTGCGTGCTGCGTGGGGGCGGAGGTCACGTCTCCTCTGTGTAGCTGCAGATGCGGCTCACACAAAGGGGACGCCTTCTCCTGTATGTGCGTGTATCGCGCATACAGGAGAATGTAGCGCTGTCAGCTGGGGATCTGGGACGGGTGTCCCGGACCTCAGCAGCGGCGGGTCAGTCCGCCCCTGGCACCCCCCTTGAGAGTGGCACCCGGGGCGGACCGCCGCCCCCCGCCCCCTCCTTGGTACGCCACTGCGCAGTGGTAACTTCTTCTTACACGGCACAGTGATACACAGCTGAAAACATCTAGGATTACAGCTTACCGTTTGGCTTTTTAGGCGCTGATTTTAAAAGAAATCATATTAAACAAATGAATATCATGCCCAGTGCTGCGTCATAGTCATATGGAGGTACAATTTATTATGCAACATAGGACTACAACCCCCAGTGTGGTCTCCCTGTCTGTGCCCCTTCCCCCAGCCTTAAGGGGATGTGGTGAGTAATTACACAGAAAGACCACACTGGGAGTTGTAGTTTATATTGTACATTTACAGTCTGGCAACCAACATTAACATAAGGCTCTGCTGTACTGTAGCCCATGATGGACTAATAGACTTAGCCTGATGCAGCAGGCTGCTGGGAGTAGTAGTACTAGAAGGGCTGTCAGTGTGTCCTCCCCATAAGGACAATTTTCTTACATTTATTCACAGGCAGACAGTGACAAGTACTTATATCCATCACTGCCACTGCCTGCAGTCCAGGCTTGTCGGTGTGGGGGGAGGGGCAGTCCTCACACTTCCTTCCTCCCCAGCGGTACCCGTGTTAGCTGACAGGAAGATAGCACTGGGTAACTTGTCAAGAGCAGAGGGAGAAGAGTTGTCATCTCCCTCTTGCTCTGCAGGCTCTCCTCAGCACTCCTCTCTTCTTCGTGTCTCTCCACAGACTGCACAGGCTGGTTTAGACCTGCAGTCTATGAGACAGGGGGAGCACTCAGGTCACCTCTGAGATCAGACACAGAGGGTGCAATGAAGAGATTAAATCGTGTTTGTCTGTGTCGGACCTGTGATGTCATCAACCCGCTCCTGCAGGTCTAAACCAGCCTGTGGCTGTAGAGGATACGGATGTAAGTAGCTGTCAGTCAGTTTTGTAATCCGCCCTGCCAGTGCCTGAAAAATGACAAATCCGGCCCTGAATGTATTTTGCAGCGATTTACACAAAATCGTGATAAAAATTTTACGGCAATTTTACTGTGATTTTGCGCAAATCGCAGCAAAATACAGTATTGTGAGTATGGATGGGCCCTCTTTTGGATGGGGGCCCTGGGCAACTACCCAGGTTGCCCCACCCTAACGCTGGCCCTGCCCGCTACTGTGGACCCGCGCTATCTCCACTGTGACACCCCTGTCATTTGGTGCACGGAGTGAACTCTGCTCTGTGCCCGATGACTAGCAAACTCAGCCATCACGCCCCCTCCCATAGACATGACTGGAGGGGGCCTGGCATGATATCATGAACACGGAAGCTCCAAGCTTCCGTGTTCCGGACGCCGCTGCTGCCAGGCTGGCATAGGGGATAAGATGTTTTCAGTGGAGTACCCCTTTAAGTGCTAGAGGACACACAAGCTCAATAATTCCCCTCAAAATCAAGTCTCAGCAGTCCTGTGAACTCTGCACATACTTAGTCTTTACTGGTGTTATTTTTTTTCCTTTATTATATTTTCATTAGTTTCTAAAGAAATACATAGTGGATGCAACATAATATGTATTGTAACTTATCCTCTGTTACCTATCTGCAGGGAAAGTAAGAAGGAACCCTACTGTCATCTGTCAGAGGGGGAAGAAGACTAATTCTGCTTAGAGCCTGCTGCCAGCAGTAGAGATTAGCAACACCACCAAGGGCGGACATATGAAACAGAAACATTTTAGAAACATTGTAAATTACATTAAAACAGCTATTAACACTATTTCTAAATATTTGGAATAAAATGATTTACCGGATAACCTCTTGAAAAAACACAAAATTGACCATAGGAAACAATGTAAATCAAGACCTTATTATGTCATGTTGATTTCTGTTCAGAAATGCAACAAGATTAGTTCACATTGCCATATCAATACTGTAGGGAAAATTAGACTTGACATTTGAATGAAAAAGTTAGTATTTATCTATGATATGTTAATAGTAAAATGAATCACTGCACATGAACTGCCTTGTGGTATGTAACAAAAGCAGTCAAAAATTCAAGCTAACTTGGATAACAAAATTACCCTGCCAACCCGTGTAAGCTTGCAGTTTTAAGAAAGAAAAACCTTTGCATTTAATTAGTATTTCATTTGATAAATAAATAGATAGACGGAGTCTATAGTAGAGCCCTGCACAGGACCGTTCTCCTAATCCCCCTCCAGTCTGCTCCGCCTGAATTTTTGACCATTACAGCATGCTACCGCAAGATGTGTGTTCCACTCAAGGTCACTCTTGCAACATGTGCGTCCAAGAGATAGTACCCCCCATGCATTTTACTGTAATTACTCTGTGCCATCTCATTACTTTCTTGTGACATCTCATCACCCCCTTGTTCCATTTCATCTGCCCCATGTGTCATTTCAGAGGTTTGTAAGACTGCACAGGATTCTGCAAGATCCACTCTTTGTTCTGTGACTACCCACTAACGCCTGGAGTCTTCCAATCCCGATGCAGGGTTCTATTCCATAGAACCTGGCTGCATGGTTATCCTTACTTTGCATAATACCTTCTGTTAGTACCACCCCATATGCCGTAGTGTCATACAGGGTAGAAATACCTATATCACACAATTCTCAAAATATAGTGCCCTAGGTAAGACGGATAAGCTTTCATACAGTTGTCTAAATATTAATGTCAGTGCAGTCACCACCATAAACTCCAAAAGATATATACTGTATTGTGCGTAATTAATTGTCATTAGCAAAAACTTTTTATATAATCTAGAAAATAACATTGTATGTATATTTGTAATACACATTGATTAAAAAATTGCATATTTTTGCCCTCCAGGTATTGCCTGTGTGTTTCTGTGAAGAGACCAAATACAGGAAGTGTGGATGGAGAAGCAGGGCTCTGTACACTGAGGACAAGCAGGGCTCTGTACACTGAGGACAAGCAGGGCTCTGTACACTGAGGACAAGCAGGGCTCTGTACACTGATGACAAGCAGGGCTCTATACACTGAGGACAAGCAGGGCTCTGTACACTGAGGACAAGCAGGGCTCTGTGCACTGAGGACAAGCAGGGCTCTGTACACTGAGAACAAGCAGGGCTCTGTACACTAAGGACAAGCAGGGCTCTGTACACTGAGGACAAGCAGGGCTCTGTACACTGAGGACAAGCCTCGGACCATGTAGGTTAACGGTGCCCTGGCGTCACAAAGTGATATCTAACCACCCGAGTCACATACCACATCTATCTATTGCCCGTGGCAACCCGCATCAATCCCCGACGCCACTCAAGCAGGGCTCTGTGCAGTGAGGCTCTGTGACACGCTCCCTGCACACAAGAGAATGATTGACAAGCCAGGAGCCTGCACAGAGCCCTTTTTGTACAGCCCTCCCTTCCTGTATTTGGTCTCCTCACAGAGACAAACATGCAATAGCTCCAGGGACAGCATTTTTCACCCAAAAATATACATATTTTTTAAACCATGTATATTACAAATTTACATAAAATGGTATCATCTACATTATGTAAAAAGTTTTTGCTAACAACAGGTAAGCTTTTACAGTGCCATTCAATGCCTGGTAAAGTAAAACCACCATGCAGTGATCCAGTAATACCAATACACTGGAACTAAATAACAACTCCATAGATAAAGCAATCAAATAACAATACAATGTCTAAATATAACAAGCAAAACCCACATGGATGCAGAAACCGCTCAGATTTCCTCCTCAAAAACCAATTGTAACCACATGCCACTTCTTTCCATGTGGTGATATTAATCTAAGACTGCCACTAAAATAATAGGAGCTTCAGTGCTGCCCCCCTTTCCCACTAACTGTGATTTCGAGAAAACCACACTGCATCACTTTACCAAAGTATGGGTTTTGTCCACATGATGTACCCAATGATACACATTGTGCGTCCACATATTAACCCTATTTGGGACTATAAATAAAGAAGCAATATTTTCTAGTTAATTTAGGTAAATTAAATGTATCAATGGATGTTTGAAGAAAACTTGTTATTTACACATGACTGCATTTTAAACAGATGTCCCAAGAGACGTCATATAACTAAACATATGTTTTCTGTGTGTTACAGCTGCGCCTTTAATATATGTTCACCTTTGTATATGTCACTGTAAAGTAAGCAATAATCTGGGCAGCTATGAATATTCATCATGGCTGAGTGTGAACAGCTTATTTACAAAGTCATTTGATGAGATGCTATCTATTTCAGCTCTCAGGACAGATGTTTGTTGTGGAAATAAAAATAAAGTAATGGCATCTCATTGGGCAATGAACAATGGATGAACAAAATGATATAATGCCAGCCAAAAATGCCATAAGGAGCTACTATCAGTGATTCCCTAAAGATAGAAAATCACTTTAAACTTTACTTTTTTGTTCTTTTTAATAGATAAGCTAGAAGCTGGCTTGTTGTACAGCCATTATAATGGTGAGAGATGAGACATAAAAAAATACCCCAAAACTGGCCACACAATGAGATTTCTCTGGTTCCTATCTATATATAGAATCACAGATCAGGATATCTGCAAAAATATACTATAAAAGAAATGTACTGTGAGTGGGAAATAGGAAATCTTAAAGATATCTGATAAATATTAATCATTCCTCTTAAAAAACTATTGTTATATTTCTAAATATAAATACTAGCAATATAGTGCGGTAGAAAGGATGGTTCGGATGGAAATTACTATAAGATTCTTGACAATTATATTTCAAACACCCAATTTTGGGACATGAAAAGTCTTGACATGGCTTCGTAATGCTCTAAAAGTGGTCAATCCTTTCCAACCTTAAAAAAACTGATTTCTTCAACAAACGACACCACCTTTATCCTCAGGTTTGGAGTACTTTTGCAGCTCAGTTTCACTTTGGGGAATGGAGCTAAGCTGTAATACCTCACAGGTCTGCTGCTGTTTTTTAAAGAAATTATCTTGACTTTTCTTTTTCTGGATAATCCCTTCCTGAACGGTCCAGGAGACTGGGCCCAGGGTCGCAAAGTCCCTATACCTTTATGTCACGCCCTCTTATTAACATTGCGTATTGATGTGTGTTGTCAATCAAGGAGGGGGGGTGAGGGAGCATGACGGAGGCAGACCCTGGGCCCCACCTACGGGAACCTTTGGGATGACTTTCAGAGGGTTTATTATGGATATACTGCCCCCCAAAGTATCATAAAAGTTTGACAGGTGTAGGCTTGTGAAGCTCTACTGCACCATGTGTATACTGTGCAAACATAGAGCACCAATTGACAATGTACAAGGACACTTCAGATGGGCCAATAGTTGGCAGTGAATGGTTGCATGGAAAACCGCTGGATTGTTTGTAATGCCATCGCTTACATCATTATTTGTAACACATTCCTTTGGAGAGACATGGTACAGACTCACAGTAATTTTTAAGCCAGGATGATCTCCACGATTAGCTGACGCAGGTCCTACGAGGTTCAACAGAAACTGTCACCTCCTGCCACAGTACAGCAGAGGAAATCCGGAGCCTACAGTGAGGAGGGGAAGCTGAGCGAGCAACTTGGCCAAAGTAAGCAGCTGGATGTGCTGCCCACCAACCTAGCAGCCCTGCTCCTGGCCCCTCTGGCCTAGTCGTGGGCGCTGAAGGTTGTCTGGAAGATGAAAACAGCCAGATGATTTCCATAAATTGTATAACTCCCATTAACATTAAGGAGAGTTACTTAAAAAACATAGCACAGCAAACTATGCTCTTTCTGTAAGATGTGTCAACATCTTCACTCACAGACCTATATAGCTAAAAGAGAGACGTGAGAAGTAAAATAAAATACACAAGACATTCCCTTTAATTGGTATAATATTAAAGGGGTTGTCCGGAGAAAAACAGAAAAGTTTTAACTCACTATCCTGGCTACTTCATAGGTCCTGTATTAGGATGGCCAGTCAATAGCCTGTGGTTTTGCTTTTCCCAGAGCTACAAATCATAGTGTCTGCAGCCGGGAAACTGACTGAGGCGGGACACTGCTGTGGCCAGTGATTGGTGGAGTGCCACTTTGACATCCTGTCTGCAGCTCCAAGAAGCAGAGACCCTGCCACTGACCGGTCACCCTAATACTGAAGGCTACGAGGTAGAGAGGAAGGTGAGTTAAAGGAAAGCAGTTATCCTGTCCGCCCACACTAAACACAATACAGTGGGTTATAGTGTGGGTGAACAGGAGACCGATGAGGGGTCACTGGCTGCTATACGTACCTGCAAAATGGAGATCTGTCCCTCCGAAGATCCCCCTTATTGGTCTCCTTTTCACCCACACTATAACCATATCTATTGGGTTTAGTGTGAGTGAATAGGATGACCGTATTCCTTTAAAGTTTTTTTTTGTTTTATTTGGCAGACTGGACACATTAGTTAAATAAAAGTTTTCACCGTCATGGGATACCTCATGGCATCATTTTTTCCCAAACAACTGGTTCAGGTGGCAGCTGACTGATTATTTACATATTGATAAGAAACTGTTGCATATGAAACACTATGCATTTGTTTACACTTAAAAAAAACAGTCAAAAATATGGCTTTAGGGGCTAAAGCTACAGCCTCAAAAAAGGTTGAAAATAAGATTTTAAAAAAATCATCTGAAATTTCGCAAGCGGAAATTCTGCCATGTGAATATACCCTTAGGCTTGGTTCACACTACTGAAATTCCCCCTGTCTGCTTGCAAAAGTTTGGTAGAGTAATTTCTTCCTCCAAAGCCTATTTTCTGTTGCATGCTAAATTTTGTTATTCCATCCCTATTCTGGACGGATTTTCTACCCCCAATTCAAAACGTAAATTTGAAGCAGAAAACAGTGGGAGTGCACTAAGGATCAAAGTTCTGCCCCTTTTGGACCATTTGGTTACGTTTATAGAAGAATGTGGGCTACGCCAAGAACCAGTGGGCTGACCCAATTTAAAATTCTGACTAAACTCTGTACGGAAATTCTGCCTGCAATCCGCTTCCAATCTGTTACCGTTGGGTAAAAATACGCCTTCAAAAGAGAGTCCCATTGAAGTCAATGGGATTCTGCAGCGAAAATCTGCCTGAAGAAAGAGCACCACCATTCTTTAGCCGGAAATTTGAAAGCAAAAATTCTGCTCACAAATTCCACTTAAAAAATTCTTAAGTGTGAATGGGTGCACGGAAAACCCATTGACTCCCATGTACATTTTAGTAAGCAGAATTTCTCAAATTCCGTAGTGTGAACCCAGCCGTAATGATACATCCAGCCATTGTTCTACACCTGCATGTGATTCATACAGTTCTATACTTCTCTGTACACTTAAGGGTATAACCATACTACCGTACTTAAAATGTTCACCTCCAATATGGTGAAGAAAATATAAGTAAACAACCTGTAACATTATCCCTGAATGCGGTATCCTTCTCCAATTTGCCTTTCTTCCCGTTATAATATTTTTAGCATTAATGGTCATTGTGATGCCCCCTGTTTGTAAATCTTGTGTAGTACACTGGGCTCGACACAATGATATGACAAAGTACTTCACCGTACGTACAGTCATCACCACCCCGCTGACCGGTCATTAACACCATTGTATCGCAGTCACAAGAAGAATCACACATTCATTTGGCTCTAGCTAAGCAATGTGTATGAATTATAGATAACCCTTTAGCTGCATTACAGGAGGATTATGGAGCAGTCTGTATACCGGCATGCAGTGTATTGAAACAGGTGTGTCTGGCTGTAATAGGATCTTCTGTCTTCATTCCCTCAGCGTCATGGGATGTGCTCATGCTGTTTATGGGGGAAACATGCTGGGATGTGAATGCTACCTAGAGTCTGGAGCAATTCACTGCTAAATAGCTGCATCTGTGGCCTCCAATGAGCTTTCTCTACAGATAAGCAAAACCACTTGAGAAAACCTGAATCTTTAATTTCATGGCGACCATCTGGCAACAAACAGTTAATTTGTTCCTGTTTAACCTTAAGCACAGAAAGGCAATGCAGAGATTTCAGTGTGGCAATTCCTGCAATGATTTTCAGCTTTGATCTTACTAACCACCAAAAAAACGCTTTTCAGATTTAGAGTTAATTCACACAGGACAGATTTATTGAAGGGATGTTTACAGCTATCCCATTTATGTGAATAGAGTTTATATAATCCAACTCTTTGGATAAGGGATTAAACATCTAGGGGCGGGGTACCCCTTTAAGAATTCCACTGCCAATATTTTTCAAATTTAACATGGGTCACTAGTCTTGTAAAACATCAATGTGTCCACTGTAGCCAAATACAAAGACAATGTTCAATTTAAACAGTTTTAACTTATAAATCTGGCCGGACATAAGGGGCTTTGAGTGGCCACAATGTGGCTGATATGTCATTTGTGGGATTGTTCGTGCAATGATCCCATCAGCAACATGCTAGACTAAACTGGCAGATCACTGTAGTTTCTTTAAAATAATGGGCTTGGCCGACCACATGAGATTTTTGGCAGACATAAATTGTCCGTCAGCAATCATGAACAGCATTTCTGTGTAATTTAAAAATGATAGTAAGACAAGTGGCTAAAATTGGCCATATTGGGTCACACCTGGCTGACCTGAATCGTGGAAAGAACTTATGGTGGTCTTAGGGCATTACCATATTAGCTACCTAGAAAGCTAATTGTACACTATATATATATATATATATATATATATATATATATATATATATAGTAAAAAGCTACAAGAAATTATATCCGCACTGACCGCAAGAATAGCGACCAAGAGCTCCTACATGAAGATGCCGATGGAACCGGGAGGTCACTGATGCAAGCGCTCAGTAGGCCGGATGAATCGCTGAGTGCGCAAAATTGCTGGTAATCGCCTTCTGAATGCTATGCATCAGTGACCTCCCGGTTCCATCGGCATCTCCATGTAGGAGCTTTTGGTCGCTATTCTTGCGGTGAGTGCGGATATAATTTCTTGTAGCTTTTTACCTCCTCTATTGAAGCTTTTATTCCTTTGTTTATCCTAGTACCTCCGCTGCACCATTGTTTTTGATTGGCCTCCATATGTGCTACATCATTATTCCACGATCCTTAGACCACTGCACCTTGCTAATAGTAGCCACCTCTATACCTTTGACCACATTCGTTACACACACACACACACACACACATATATATATATATATATATATATATATATATATATCTATGATTTGGAAGTTCTGTCGACAGCTTTCACCAACAGATTTGATGGCAAGAATGGAGTAACATACAGTGCTATTGATGGTCACCATTCGGACCCCTGCTAGACTATCATGTGTCATTAGGATCTGTTACACTGTAGATCTAGCAGTGGTTTATGGTATGAATGAAAGCCTTGTTGATGTGAACAGAGCCTAATATAGTATGGGAAATAATATTGTTCATTGATTCCATACAGGTCTGGTGCAAGGATTTTTGCCACCCTAGGCGAAAGCTAATTTTGCTGCCCCTTGACCCCACCCATTGGCTCCTTCCAATGTATGGAGGCGTGCAATGTCAGATGTTGGACCGATCTGACCTTAGTGATCAACCCTGCCTGCCTTGGAGGTGGTGCTGCGCTTCTCCAAAAGGCTGAAAAATGTCAGTTATTATAGTATGGGTGGGGATTTTGCTTGATGTCAGATGCTGGCTAACTTTACTGCAGCAGGCAGAGGGGCGCCCCCATCAAGAGGGCACTCTACGCGGCTGCCTATATTGCCTACAGGCAGAGCTGGCTCTGATTTCATATTATGAAATAGTTGGATATAGACAAATAATGCACAATGTACATAGTTTTTGCTCGACAGTCACAAGCAGTGGAGCATGCAGAGGATAATTACAAACGCTGGCTAAATTTAATGGAAAAAAGTAAAAATTTACATCCAGATATTAACATAACACTTGATTAAACTTTGACCTCCATCTTGTAGCCTAGGGTCAATGTAAACTAGAATAGGCAGCAGTAAATAAGTAAGTGAAAGGGACTAGGCTTCATTATATTGCAGTCTGACAAATCTGCCACTTGCTGGCTCATTATTTGTGTCTTCATCCTGTAAAATATCCCTGTATTATACATCCAGCGCAGTGATGTCACCTTGAATCACAGTTGTCTTGCATAGATCTGGATGGCCTTCTTACAAAAAAGCTGCAGCTTGTGAAACATTAATCAAATTATCAGGCTGAGATCTATACCCACTGAGTGTTTATAAGATTAGAAAGCTATTTTTGGTCCTACGTTCCATTTAGCTCATGAATGCTATTTCAGTGCCAGACTGCCCTTAAGGTGCAGAAATTGTACAATGATAAATTCATTCATTATCCTCCCTTGGTTCCTCGGAATCATTTTACCCTCCTTTTGTGTCCCTTATAGACAACTGTAAAGACGAAGTACAATCACACTGTCACCTTTAGATCAACACTATTAAAAGAAGTATTAAACCCTTTAAAGAAAAGAAACAACTGCCTGTTAGTTAACCCTAGGGAAAAGAGCTGAAAGCAAAGACTCGGTGTGCGTGTGTGCTGAGGATACTTTTCACCGATTACAGTAACAATGTATTTTATGTAACATTTCATGCTATAGAATACTTTAAAGCTAAAGAATAAAAATGTAAAAAAGAAAAGTATAAAGTGTAACAATAATCCTTAGGAGATCTCACCCCCTCCTAAAAAAAAAAAAAAAAAAATGATGGCTTCATCTACCATTGAAAATCTCTCATATAACAAAGTGACACAAGAATCAGAGCTGTTTACCGTAAATTCCCAGGGCTGGGTGCACAGTGCCCAATCCTGGGAATCCAATGCATAAAACATCCCTATGCTTCATGCATCCCTACCTTATCGCCAGTAAATTTGCAGTGCTGGGCGACCCTGCATCTGATCCTGGAAACTATTCCTCCCCATCAGACTATAGCAGTGGTCTAACATTGTGGCTCTTCAGATGTTGCAAAACTTCAACTCCCTGCATGCCCTGACAGGCATTGGTTGCCAAGCGGCAGCAGCCTGGTACTACCAGAGTGGGAGAATGCCTCCATTTTGGACCTTCCCAGCTCAAAATTACCAGCCTGCTTTCTCCTAGTCCTGGCCCAGCATTTTTTGATGCTCCATACTTGAAAGTACATAGCTCTTCCCAGTAGCACTGGTGCCGGTGAATACTTGAGTAATAACTGGTGTGTCATGATACAGGGAGAAGGGAGTTAAGGGAGTCCCTTAGACCACTCTCCCTGCCTAACTGCCCAGACACCCTAGTGGTGAATGACAACTGAGTAACGGTCCCTTCCTGTGCTAAAGTGCATAGGCATAAGAGTCAAACAAAACAAAATAAACAGTAAATGTCGGGATACAAGTCAGGAACATAATGGGAATACTGCAACGCTGCAAACAGATATACTAGGCAGGATATAGCTTACTAACAGGCAGTTTAAGAACCAGGATCAAGATTAACGGCAGATATGATAATATGACAAGACTAGATATGAGGATAAGTTTACAGCAGACAAAACCAGGAGATGCAGGGGATAAACAAGTTAACTGAATGTCAGAGCACTAAACATGTCAGGAAATCAGGAGCACTGTTCACACTGGACTCTGAACAAGAAACACATTAGAAACACCACTCCAATCATGGAGGGACAACAATACTAAAGCCAAATAGGCTCCTAGCGAGCCGACACACTCAAAAGAGTGAACAGGATTACTGGCTAGCCTAGGAGGAAACAAAACTCCTAAATACAAGCAAACACGGGTACAGACACAAGGTTAATTCCCTCACTAGTTAGATGGATTAGCACAAGGCTCAGAACAGGATTTTATGCAAGGAGATCCAGCATCAACCAAGGTAAAAACAGGACTGACAAAACGCACAGTGTGAATACGGACTCAGGAAACACAAAGCATATGCAGAACGAGAAATACAAGAATACTAAAACCCGACAATGGTGCTAAAACAAAACAGGCTAAAATCTAGATATCAGGCAGGACAGATAACTACGGTTAAAACTAAGGATACATTTACTCGTACAGACATTCTGAGTAACAGGTGTAATTACCAGCCCAGAGCAGCACCTGAAGAGGCCTTATATACACTCACAGTGCTGAAGGGCTGGAAGGTTAACTCTTCCCAAACTAGGGAGAATAAACACAGAGAGTTAGCATTAGCCATTTTAAAGGTTAAGGCTAAGCCCTGGCTTAGTAATGGATGATATCTATCTAATAGTTTCCACTAGTAAACTTAAAATAAGTAAGAAAAAAAGATGCACACCAGGATTAAACAAAACTTTTTTGAAGTAAACCCCCTCCTGAGGCCCCTTGTTAACTGTTTTATTAAAGGGGTTATCCAGCATAAGGTGATTTTAGTACGTACCTGGCAGACAGTAATGGACATGTTTAGGAAGGATCTGCGCTTGTCTTGGGCTAAATGGCTATGCTGTGAGATTACCAGAACACTGTGGCTAGCTTTCTGTGAACTTGTATTTCCTGTTTTCAGTTTTCTTGTTTGCCTACAAATCCCATGATACCATTTTCCTCCTTCCCACACATCAGCTACCCCACCCATTGAAACATAAATGAGCTGCAGACCTGTGGTTTTCAATCAGGGTGCCTCCAGCTGTTGCATTACTTGCAGATTGCTCTTTTCATCCATTGAAGCAGACAGGCTCCCTGTCATCAGCTGACTAGTGAGTCAGGTCTTGACCGCATTGCAAGCTGGGAAAAATCCGAGACAGCAGTCATTTTGTATGCTGTTAAAAATAAATATTGGGGTGAAAATCACATAAGAATTGTAAGAAAACCGTCACACACAGGTACATACACTATATTATGAACTACACTAACTTTACAGCCCCTGTAGCATAGTCAAATAAAAAAAATTCCTGGAATACCCCTTTAAGTAAAAAAACAAACAAAACACAACTATTTCTTTGTTTCCCGATCACACATATTCCTGCCTTGATCCAAAGTAGTGCTGTTCTTCTTTCTGTACAAAATAAGATCAAAAAAGTAAGTAGATATAAATAAAACAAAATAAAAACAATACTTACTTGACCTCTTCCCTCCAGCGATGTCTCTGCTAACTGCCTCAGGGCTTCCCGGGCAGAAGAAGAAGGTGCGCCTTATTTGGTGCACAATCCTCAGGGAGGGGCTATGCACCAATATCTGGTGCTCTTTTAGCTTTTACCCAGGGGACCCCATGGCAGTCAGCAGTCGGCAGCAAGCTGGCGCTGTTTACAGCAGCATTGGCCTGCAGTAGTGTGTATGTGGGTGGTGGTAGGGGTTCCCAAGATTGGGGCCCAAAAAAAAAAAAAGAAAAGATATAAAAGAAAGCAAGGAAAGTAAGTAAAGGCTTCTTGTGTTTGTGTTTTCCCCTCCCCAGGCATTGTATAATAACCTGCCAAATGTCCTTCTGGGTCAGCTTATCTTCCTGCACTAATATTAAATCTGATAAATTGTGCATGTATGTTAATAGACCTGAGGAAGAGCATTGTGCGCATTCCGGGAAAGGGGGCATTTTTTTTACTTATGTTTTCCTTAAGTTTGACTGTATGAGACCTTGTACAGTGCAGAATAAATTAGTTTATAGTTTTTATAGGAATTTCAGAAGAATTTCTGAAATGCTCTAGTGAGAAATGCAAACGAAATTCTACTATTGGCTAATCTGCATTTTTTGTCATGCATGAAACATAACATGTTATCTTTATTCCGTGGGTCAGTAATATCAAAACATATAGATATTTTACGCTTTTCAATTTTTTTTTTTTTTAGGAATTTTTTTTATTTTTGTGCAGCTACATTTAAGACATCCTAATATTTTTTTTTATTTTTCCATCACCATTGCCATATGATGGATTGCTTTTTAAGTGGGACGAGCAGTAGTTTTTATTGGCCCTATATTGAGGTAAATAAAATAGTTTTTATTTATTGGGGAGGAATGGAAAAAAGCAATCCTAATTTTTTATTTTTTTTTATTTTTGAGGGTTGTCGTTTTTTTTTTTTTATGACATTATTCCTGTGACATCTTTACATAATTGTTTGGGTTATTTTTTTTATTGCCTGTGGCACAGTATAGCAGAAAAGGACATGGGGCACACTCTACTATTTTCTTTCCTGCCAGCTCAGGGTGACATGTAGATTGGGGAATGAAACACACTGATATGACCGTTCCTCTAGATGCAGGAGCCAGTTAGCTTTGTGATATCGTAGAGACTATGGGGAAGATTTATCAAAACCTGTGCAGAGGAAAAGTTGCTGAGTTGCCCATAGCAACCAATCAGATCGCTTCTTTCATTTTGCAGAGGCCTTTATAAAAATGAAAGAAGCAATCTGATTGGTTGCTATGGGCAACTGGGCAACTTTTCCTCTGTACAGGTTTTGATAAATCTCCCCCTATAACCTTCATTATACACCTCCTGAGACCACCACAATTTGACAGCTTCTTTACTCTCTATGCACTAAACAGGGCAGCTCTATGATGCTTAAAGGGGTACTCCCGTAGAAAACTTTTTTTCTAAATCAACTGGTGCCAGAAAGTTAAACAGACTTGTAAATTACTTCTGTTAAAAAAATCTTAATCCTTCCATTACGTTTAAGGGGCTGTATACTACAGAGGAAATGCTTTTCTTTTTGGATTTCTCTTCTGTCAAGACCACAGTGCTCTCTGCTGACCTCTGCTGTCCATTTTAGGAATTGTCCAGAGCAGGATATAATCCCCATAGCAAACATATGCTGCCCTGGAAAGTTCCTAAAATGGACAGCAGAAGTCAGCAGAGAGCACTGTGGTTGTGACAGAAGAGAAATCCAAAAAGAAAAGCATTTCCTCTGTAGTATACAGCCCCTAAAAAGTACTGGAATGATTAAGATTTTTTAATAGAAGTCATTTACAAATCTGTTTAACTTTCTGGCCCCAGTTGATTTAAAAAAAAAAAAAAAAAGTTTTCCACCGGAGTACCTCTTTAACCCCTTCCCGACCTATGACATACCTGTACGTCATGGGTGGCAAGGTGTTCCCGACCCATGACATACAGGTACGTCATGGACATTACTGCCGCTACTCGCGGCATCCCGCAGCGCCCGGAAAGATGGTGGCTATCACTGATAGCCAGCCATCTTACCGTGCGACCACGGGGGGTTTCGTCCCCCAGCCCCCCCCATCTGACTAGCTGATAGCAGCGTTTCGCTATCAGAATACTTAGCAGCGCGGTGTGTGAGTCCGGATCACGGGGATCGGGACACACACCGCTCTGCTAAGTGTCCCTGACCCGTCCCCCGGCATCACTTACTCGTCGGAGCGGTGTCCCGAGCGGTCCCGGCATCCTCCGTGCGGTCCCGGCGTCCTCCGTGCGGTCCCGGCTGCGCTGCGTCCCGGAGGTGAGTTTCCGGCAGCAGTGCGGCATCTTCATTGGCAGCAGTGAGATCGCCGTAAAGCGATCTCACTGCTGCCTCTGAGAGTTTCAAAACTGCAACTCCCAGCATGCCCAGACAGCCTTTGGCTTTCTGGGCATGCTGGGAGTTGCAGTTTTGCAACATCTGGAGGTCCACAGTTTGGAGACCACTGTATAATGGTCTCCAATCTGTGCTCCTCCAGATGTTGCAAAACTACAAATCTCAGCATGCTCAGTCTGTCCAGGCATGCTGGGAGTTGTAGTTCTCTAACATCTGGAAGAGCACAGATTGGAGACCATTATACAGTGGTCTCCAAACTGTGGACCTCCAGATGTTGCAAAACTACAACTCCCAGCATGCCCAGACTGCCCAAGCATGCTGGAAGTTGTAGTTCGGCAACATCTGATCCTTCAGATATTGCCGAACTACAACTTCCAGCATGCCTTGGCAGTCTGGGCATGCTGGGAGTTGTAGTTTTGCAACAACTGGAAGCACACTAATTGGGAAACATTGTCCGTTTCCTACCTCAGTGCCTCCAGCTGTTGCAATTGTTGCAAAACTATAACTCCCAGCATGCACTGACAGACCATGCATGCTGGGAGTTGTAGTTTTGCAACAGCTGGAGGCACACTGGTTTGGAAACACTAAGTTTGGTTGCAAAACACTTGAAAGTTTATTACTTAACTTAGTGTTTCCAAACCAGTGTTCCTCCAGCTGTTGCAAAACTACAACTCCCAGCATGCACGGACAGCCAAAGGGCATGCTCGGAGTTTGCAACAGCTGGATGTTTGCCCCCTCCCCCCAATGTGAATGTACAGGGTACACTCACATGGGCGGAGGTTTACAGTGAGTGCTGCAAGTTTGAGATGGCGCAAATTTTGCGCTGCAGCTCAAACTTCCAGCGGCAAACTTGCTGTGAACCTCTGCCCATGTGACTGTACCCTAAAAACACTACACTACACTGACACTAACCTAAAATAAAAAGTAAAAAACACTACATATACACATACCCCTACACAGCCCCCCTCCCCCCAAAAAATGAAAAACGTCTGGTACGCTACTGTTTCCAAAACGGAGCCTCCAGCTGTTGCAAAATAATAACTCCCAGTATTGCCAGACAGCCATTGACTGTCCAGGCATGCTGGGAGTTTTGCAACAGCTGGAGGCACCCTGTTTGGGAATCACTGGCGTAGAATACCCCTATGTCCACCCCTATGCAAATCCCTAATTCAGGCCTCAAATGCGCATGGCGCTCTCTCACTTTGGAGCCCTGTCGTATTTCAGGGCAACAGTTTTGGGACACATATGGGGTATCGCTGTACTCGGGAGAAATTGCCTTACAAATTTTGGGGGGCTTTTTCTTCTTTAACCCCTTATGAAAAGGTGAAGTTGGGGTCTACACCAGCATGTTAGTGTAAAAAAATAAATTTTTTACACTGACATGCTGGTGTTGCCCTATACTTTTCATTTTCACAAGAGGTAAAAGGGAAAAACGCCCCCCAAAATTTGTAATGCAATTTCTCCCGAGTACGGAGATACCCCATATGTGGATGCAAAGTGCTCTGGGGGCGCACAACAAGGCCCAGAAGGGAGAGTGCACCATGTACATTTGAGGCGATTTGCACAGGGGTGGCTGATTGTTACAGCAGTTCTGACAAACGCAAAACAATAAATATCCACATGTGACCCCATTTTGGAAACTACACCCCTCACGGAATGTAATAAGGGGTGCAGTGAGCTTTTACACCCCACTGGTGTATGACAGATTTTTGGAACAGTGGTCTGTGAAAATGAAAAATAAAATTTTTTATAAGGGTTTTTTATAAAACCCTTTCAGAAAAACTCACTCTCCAAAATCCCATTGTCGCTCCTTCCCTTCTGAGCCCTCTACTGCGCCCGCCGAACACTTTACATACGCATATGAGGTATTTCCTTACTCAAGAGAAATTGGGTTACCAATTTTAGGGTGATTTCTCTCCTTTTACCCCTTGTAAAAATTCAAAAATTGGGTCTACAAGAAAATGCGAGTGTAAAAAATGAAGATTTAGAATTTTCTCCTTCACTTTGCTGCTATTCCTGTGAAACACCTAAAGGGTTAAAACACTTACTGAATGTCATTTTGAATACTTTGGGGGGTGCAGTTTTTATAATGGGGTCATTTATGGGGTATTTCTAATATGAAGATCCTTAAAATCCACTTCCAACCTGAACTGGGCCCTGAAAAATTACGATTTTGAAAATCTTGAGAAAAATTGGAAAATTGCTGCGGAACTTTGAAGCCCTCTGGTGTCTTCCAAAAGTAAAAACTTGTCAATTTTTTTATGCAAACACAAAGTAGACATATTGTATATGTGAATCAATATGTAATTTATTTGGAATATCCATTTTCCTTTCAAGCAGAGACTTTCAAAGTTAGAAAAATGCAAAATTTTCAAAATTTTCATGAAATTTTTAGATTTTTTACCAAGAAAGGATACAAATATCAGTGAAATTTTACCGATAACATAAAGTAGAATATGTCACGAAAAAACAATCTCGGAATCAGAATGATAAGTAAAAGCATTCCAGAGTTATTAATGTTTAAAGTGACAGTGGTCAGATTTTCAAAAAATGCCCAGGTCATGAAGGTGAAAATGGGCTGGGTCATGAAGGGGTTAATGAGAGGGGGATCTGTTATATGGATGCAGCTGCAGCACGGACACTCTCTTTATGTAATGTACATGGGGGCAGTACATAGATTATTGGATCGTTACTGAATAAAAAGAGCACCATACAACACTTAAAATGTAAAATGATGATGATGGTGCGTTAGGATATTTTGGCTGCATTCCCATCACATTTGGGGCATACAACAGTCAGATCTGGCGGAAAAATTTGAAAACCGACTGCTGCTTTATCACCACCATACTCGCGCTGTACCCCATTCATTCCAGCCAGACAGAGTCAGCTAGTGATTCTGTATGGATCATTTTTGGATCATATCCTTTTTTGCTGCCAGAATGAAAACCTCAGCAGACACAGTGTTTAGTCTGAAAAAAAACACAAACACAATGGCCCTCATTTACTAAGAAAATCGGGTTGTAAGTCTATGTTGCTTTCTTACCCGACTGCTTTTTTCCCCTGGTATTTATTATTATGTCGCATCCTGTTTGTCGCACGTGGGTTTTGTAGGTTTTGGTTTCCAACTCCTCTGAGCTGTCGGGAAAAAATCCACAACAATTCAACAAATTCGGGTTGGAAACCTTAATAAATACGTGGGAAAGCTCAGAAATGTCGGGTAACGCCCCTTTTTCGGGTTTGGGAGAATCCACATCGGGTCCGTCGGGAAAAAATGTCGCATAGTGTCGCAGACTGGCGCACGATGTCTGCGACATGGCGCAGACAAAGATGCGCCAAAAAAACCCGACAAAAGAGGTCGGGTTTAGAATAGTAAATGAGGGCCATTGAGGGACATTTATCAATGTTTGCTTATGTCTTCCTTTTTTTAGTAATTTTTTCTTTACTTTTTTTTTGCTTGTGTGACTTATTTATCAACTGGTTTCAGCCTGTTGATAATTTTCTTTCACATAAGCAATTTTTTCTTTTTTTTACTTTGGTAGTAGCTTTTTCTGCTCCATGTTTGAGCTGGAGTAAATTTAGTCAATTTTAAACCTTGTTGTTTTTCTTGCGCAGTTGCGACTGTCGCAGTTAATAAATACCAGACTACCCGTAGTCCATTTTAAAATTATTACTACGTAGTTAAGTTTTGGAAAACTTGCTTTTCTCGCTTTCCAGTCAAAATGTCGCACAAAAAATCGCGTAGTCGCAGGTGCAACATTTGTGCGACATTTTTAGTTTAAAAAAATTAACTAAATCGCTTGATAAATGTCTGTCTATGTGGTCCAAAAACTACCCAACTGGAGTCACAAGCTGACTCCATCCGGCTCATTGGAATAAGTGGGCTATGGCACGCGTCCGGCGGGGATACATCAGTAGCCACATTTTTCTACCGTATCTGGCTGCTATATGCCCCAGACATGATGTGAATGCAGCCTTCACAAGTTATACTGTCATGCGAATGCCCCAACATGAACATGTTAAGGCTGGCTACATCTGTATACAGTGGTCCCTCAACATACGTTGGTAATCCGTTCCAAATGGACCATCGTTTGTTGAAACCATCGCATGTTGAGGGATCCGTGCAATGTAAAGTATAGGACAGTGGTTTACAACCTGCGGACCTCCAGATGTTGCAAAACTACAACACCCAGCATGCCCGGACAGCCAACACGTCGCTACGCACGCCTCTCCTATTGGATGACGGGACGGCGTGCACAGCGACGTGATGACAACGATGCAGGGGATCCCGAAGAGGACGCGACAGAGCCCCGAGGACAGGTAAGTGATCATCAGCGGAACACACGGGGCACCGTAAATGGCTATCCAGTGGCAGCTGAAGCAGTCTGTGCTGCCGGATAGCAGTTTATGGGATGGCCCCGACATACAAAAGCATCGTACGTTGATGCTGCCTTCAACATGCGATGGCCTCTGAGAGGCCATCATAAGTTGAAATGATCTTATGTCGGGGCCATCGTAGGTCGGGGGGTCACTGTACTGTCTTTATTGTACCAAAACCACCAGCTATGCCAAATAAAAAAAAACAACTAAGAACCGGCGGCTGGAGGTCAAAACCCCTTTACATGAGTGAAGAGCATTGAGGACCGAATAGAGTACTGGAAAGTGACTGCTGGATGTATAAGCAATAGAGACTTTTGATACCTCATATTAACTGCATTAAGAATAGTAGCTAAGGATAAGCACACACAGTAGCTAGTAGCTTCCAAATCTTCTTTAAGTTTACAACAATGGCTGCACATGTGCATCTTTGGCACTGCATAACCTTCTGTTTATTGGAATGAAGTACAGCTCACCTCATAAAACCCACGGCACAGCACAGAACAAGCTGAACTCTCCTTTGAAGTCGCATACAGAGGATTTTCTACTTATTTTGACAACTTTCTAAAAATACATCTTGGAGTTTTACTGTTCCCATCAGACATCTTTACTTCATAGATTAATTTTCCATGTGTAGTAACCCTTCCGAGGCCATATGACAGCCATATAGGAATCATGATGTGCCTAGCCTCAGCATTGAACTGTGTACGTTAGCTCCAAGCGTAAAGGGTGAGCTCCTTGTAACCTTATTAGGACACGCCAGTTGTGTGTGTGTCGGGGGTCTGGCAGATGAGAGCTGGCGTGTTTACAGCTATGGTATACACATAAAGGGCAACACAGGGAACTTCATCAGATAAACTGCTCGAGCGCTTGCAGAGTTTCCACTCTTCCTGTAACAGGGTGTGCTTGTCGTTCCCCGTCCTGGCAGCATGTACTGTGTTTTTTACGGTAGTTTGTAAAAAATGCTAATACATTACAACCTGCTTTATTTACTGACAGTGAACGAATGAATTGAGTCTTCCACTACGATTCCTGTTTTACATTAGGAAAACACACAAATACATTTCCGAATAGTAAGTACGAAACATTTCAAAATCGTACACATCTCTGTTATGGGTACAAAGAGGAATGAGGACTCATTGATGTTTCTTCATGTCTTGTCAATTGTCCTATGTACAATATATTAACCCCTTAACGACCACGGATGTAAATGTACGTCCTGGCTTGGTGGTACTTCGCGCACCAGGACGTACATTTACGTCCTGTGTATGACCACGAGCATCGGAGCGCCGGTAAGGGCCGACATCCACGATTGCGCGGATGTCCGCCATTAACCCCTCACATGCAGTGATCAGTACAGATTACGGCATCTGCGGCAGTGCGCATGTTAAGACCGATCATCTGTATTGGTGGACAGAGGTCCCCTCACCTGCCTCCGGCCGGCTCCCGGCATCTTCTGCTCTGGTCTGAGATCGAGCAGACCAGAGCAGAAGATGACCGATAATACTGATTAGTGCTATGCTCTATGCAGTATTAGCAATCAAATGATTGCTATAGATAGTCCCGTATCGGGACATAAAAACTGTAAAAAAAAAAGTTGAAAAATATAAAAATAAATGTAAAAAAAAAGTTAAAAATCACCCTCCCAATACAAATGAAAATGATCAGTTTTTCCCCTTTTACCACCAAAAAGCGTAAACATTTTTTTTATAAACATATTTGGTATTGCCGCGTGTGTAAGTGTCCGATCTATCAAAATATAATGTTAATGATCCAATTCAGTGAACGGCGTAAACGTAAAAAATAAAAAAAAGTCTAAAGATGCTGCTTTTTTGTCACATTTTATTCCAAATAAAAACGTATAAAAAATTATCTAAAAGTTTTGTTATATGCAAATGTGGTATCAATAAAAAGTACAGATAACAGCACAAAGAATGAGCCCTCATACCGCCCTATATACGGAAAAATGAAAAGTTATAGGTGGTCAAAATAGGGCAATTTTAGATTACTGATTTTGTACAAAAAGTATTAGATTTTTTTTAAGCGGTACAAAACTATAAATATATCTAGGTATGGGTGTCATTTTAATCATATTGACCCACAGAATAAAACTATAAATATATCTAGCCATGGGTATCATTTTAATCATATTGACCCACAGAATAAAGAACACATGTAATTTCTACCTTAAAGTGTACAGTGCAAAAACGAAACCCTCCAAAATGTGCAAAATAGTTTTTTTCATTTAAACTTCCTCACTAAAAAAAATTTTTTTGGGGTTTGCCGTACATTTTATGGTAAAATGAGAGGTTTCATTACAAAGTACCATTGGTCATGCAAAAAACAAATCCTTATATGGGTCTGTAGATGGAAATATAAAGGAGTTATGGATTTTAGAAGGCAAGGAGAAAAAAAACGAAAATGCAAAAATAAAATTAAGATAGATCTCGTGAGATTCTTTGCTTAGCCAAGGTCTTTTTTGGTGTTTGCTTCAAAGTCTTTGTATTATTCATGTCTTTGCAATGTTTCTCCTTTTGTTCCTTTTGAAGGCCCAGTTTAACATTTTGCTTTGAAATTGCAGGCGGAAATTCCGCTTTCTAAAATGTATAGTGTAGTGAATGATTTTCCGTTCACAAATTCACACTTCGGAATTTGTGAACGGACAATCCGCTTGGAAATTTCCGCCTGAAGAAAGGTGGTGCTCTTTCTTCAGGCAGAACTCCGCGCGGAACACATTGCAGTCTATTGGAGACTGCAGTGTCCGCACGGTCCTAGCGCCGACTGATTCAGTCAGCGCTGGCCGCACTCGGAATCTCCGGGTGGAAATTTTCTGCCTGGAGATTCCATAGTCTGAACCTAGCCTTAGGCCCAGTATTTCATTCTGCACATTGTGTGACGTCAAGCTCCGCCCCTCAATGCAACCCTATGGGAGGGGGAGCTATCACTCCCCGTCCCGTAGGCTTGCATTGAGGGGCGGAGCGTGAAATCACACGGGGACGGAGGCGTGAACACGCTCCGGGGACTGATTACAAACGGGGTGCTGCGTGCAAGATCACTGTGGTCCCCAGCAGCGGGACTCCCGCGATCAGGCATCTTATCTCCTATCCTTTGGATAGGGGATAAGATGTCTAAGCACCGGAGAACCCTTTTAAGGCAGTATATTCAGGGAGCGTACTTGAAAAACGTGGTGTGAACCCACCCTAATGCAGCAGGTAACATTCTGTATTATCCATCTGCGTGAATGTGCTTTAAAGTTTGGTGCACATAGATTTCCTTCAGATTTTGACACAGGTATTGTGCCGTTCAATCTGCATCATGGATGAATAAATAATGATATGTGTCAGGATATAGTGTCAGGTTAGCCAAGGAGCTAACCTAAATCACAAACATTTGCAAATTTGCTGCAAATCTGTGAGAGAAATCCAAGGGAATGCCAGGAATTTCTGTTGTCCACACTGGTCATGAACTGTAAATCTACCATTAGTCTTTTCTTCTCTACAACCCTAAATAGCCGGAATGTAATACAACATAGCTGGCAGCAGCTTCCCATGGCAATACCAGATGATTTTTAGGGGTTTCTGAACAATAACTGTTGATTGATCTGACCACTTGAATCAGAAATGAGTTGCCTACATGAGATGGTTTCTTCCTACTTATTACATTTATTAACCCATTAAGGACTCAGCGGTTTTCATTTTTTTTGCACTTTTGTTTTTTCCTCCTTATCTTTTAAAAATCCATACGATGGCTTATTTTTGCGCTACCAATTCTACTTTGTAATAACATCAGTCATTTTACCCAAAAATCTATGGCAAAATGGGTAAAAAAAAATATTGTGTGACAAAAACACCAATTAAAAATAAATATTGATGTTATATAAGTATATATAGCTGTCTGGAAAAGCCACAGGGCCCTTGTGGCTTACTTCAAGCTGTATGGTGACGTATAAGCAAATACAATAAAGCTTATAAAATACAATATAATGACGACTGCTGCTGAAATAAAATGCAATTTCTTATATCACTATAAAGTATTTTGTAATATTTTGCACAAACAAATAAGGATTGATGCAAGAGTCATTAAATAGAGTAAAAAAAAATGTCAAATGTCCTTTAATCCGCCAAAATGGCCTACAGCTCCGGTAACAACATGTCTTATAGGAGTATTGTAAAAATGCAACTGCAGAAATGTTATTGTAACTGTTCAGCAATGACTTGAGAAGTTTTGCAACAATGTAACTGCAGAAATGTTACAGCGGGGCTATGCACCTATGTCCGGCAAGGAGATAACTGTAACTTGTTTTTTCGCGGCAGTGAATAATAAAACGGTGGTGCTATGCACCTCTCACCTCTCCCTCCGATTGCAAGAGGGAGCTGGGAGTGTATAGATCAAGGCAGCGCAACTCTGTTAGTCCAGCTGAATGAAGCCGGTTCTGTCTTGGTGCAGGAATAGCAGCGGATACTTACAGCTCCTGGAGTTGTCAGTGCAACTCTGATGTGGCGTTGCTGCAGTGCTGTCTCCTTGAGGGTCCGTGTAGGTGAAATTCACGTTGTTGGCTCTTTGCCCTGCGGCAGATAATAACTTCAGTGTCCTCGTGTAGCAATGGAGCGCGAGGAGCTCTCAAATATACAGAGTATTATCTGTCAAATAAGAGAAAAAGAATAAAAAATCAGAGCAAGTGGCAATTGCTCAACAGCAGCAGACCTCACTAGATAGTAATAAAGTCTTATATATATTGAGGCTGGACGCGTTTCAGGATCGTCAAAGATCCTTTACTCAGCAGCAAAGATAAGAGAAAAGGATCTATGGTGATCCTGAAATGTGTCCAGCCTCAATATATATAAGACTTTATTACTATCTAGTGAGGTCTGCTGCTGTTGAGCAATTGCCACTTGCTCTGATTTTTTTCTTCTCTTATTTGACAGATAATACTCTGTCTATCTGCGAGCTCCTCGCGCTCCATTGCTACACGAGGACACCGAAGTTATTATCTGCCGCAGAGCAGAGAGCCATCACCGTTAATTTCACCTACACGGACCCTCAAGGAGACAGCACTACAGCAATGCCACATCAGAGTTGTGCTGACAACTCCAGGAGCTGTAAGTATCTGCTGCTATCCCAGCACCAAGACAGAACCGGCTTAATTCAGCCTGGACTAACGGAGTTGCCCCGCCGATTCCAGCAACTGCGAAAATCATTGCCGTGATCTAAACTCCCAGCTCCCGCTTGCAATCGGAGGGAGAGGTGATAGGTGCCTAGCACCACCGTTTTATTATTCACTGCCACAAAAACCAAGTTACAGTTATCTCCTTGCCGGACATAGGTGCATAGCCCCGCTGTAACATTTCTACAGATATATTGTTGCAATGCTCCTATAAGACATTTTGTTGACGGATTAAAAGTATCTGCAGGTCATTTTGCCCGATTAAAGGACATTTGAACATTTTTTACTCTAATTAGAGACTATTGCATTAATCCTTATTTGTCTGATATACAAAATACTTCATAGTGATATAAGAATTGCATTTTAATTCAGCAGCAGTCCTTATTTTATTGTATTTTATATGCTTTATTGTATTGTATAACTTGCTTATACGTCACCATTTAGCTTGAAGTAAGCCACAAGGGCCCTGTGGCTTTCCACACAGCTATATATACATATATAACATCAATATTCATTTTTAACAGCTATGCTTATTGTGATTTTTTAATAAATACAATTTTTTTAAATACATTTATTTTTCAATTATTGAGACCCAGTATCCATTTAACTTTGAGTACCCTCATTTTCTATTTGTCTATTTTAGTATTTTTTTTTACACATAGGGTATAGGTGTTTAAACGGCTAATTGCTCAGTTCAAGCTGGTTTGAAGCAGGGCTAAAGTCCTGCAGGAACTCATGGGAACGGAGTTCCTGTACTTTTTCCACTACAGGAACCCTGTTCCCATTATCAAGAGTCCTGCAGGACCAGTCCTTGAGTGGAAATCTTGGCGAGTTCCCACACTTTTTCTTCCAGGACTTGACCCCTGGTTTGAAGATAAGTGAGCACTTTCCACTCCTTAATTTACAAATCTATTTAACTTTCTGGCACAAGTTGATTAAAAAAAGAATGTTTTCCAGTGGAATAACCCTTTAAGGAGCTTACTACACGGCTAGGCATAGGGTAGGCAGGGCCACCTGAATGATTACTGGATGATTCGTGTGGCCCTTTACTAAAATCAACTGTTGGCTACACATCCCCTATTACATGGGGAAATCATTATTGGACAGGTCAAAATGGGCCAATCAGCTGCAAAAAAGCAATTGCTTGTTCATTGGCTTATTTCTGGCATCGATTACACAGGGCATTGATCAATGTTCAGCCGATAATCGCCCTGTGTAATAGGACCTGAAAGGTAATGTATCATCTTAATTTTTTTTTCTTATTAGAAAAACTAATTAGAGATACCAGAACATGTAAGGACGTGATGTCTACACCAGAAGCGTGTACCCAGTGCCAAGTGCTGCACTGCATACGTTATGGAACATTAAGACTATCTTTTAACACTCATGCCAGGTTAAATGTCCTCTCCGTTATGAAGCCAATGCACTGCTGGCTTCAATGACTTGGCAGAATTATGTCAACAGTATATGAGATATAGATACATAACTTTTCAAAATAATTGTTTGTAAATTCCCAGTAAATATGAAGTGTATTTGCTGCAAAAGCATAGGTGACTACCATATATACTGTGTGGTGACTTATGCTGTTGTTATGAATATTATTGTCTCGGGATGAGCGATGATGAAATGGACATAAGGAGGGCATAAATAAACCAAGACAACAAGCAAAGGGTTAACCAGAGTACAGTCCAGGATCAGATGAGTAGCCACAAGATTCCAAGCAGGAGTTCACAACAACTAAGGTAAGGTGCCAGGTAGCATAAAATGATCACAGGTTCTCAGAGAGTCAGTGTCTGGCTTAAATCTACTTCCAAGGCTGCCGGGTCAGAGCCCTCGTAGGCTCAGTGTCCGAGGCTGTGGACTGGCCAACCCTACCCAGAGTTTAACTGGTGGCCACGTCAACCATTAAATGCTTACTCTCTGTGTGCCGTCTCACAGAATAGGCAGGCAGCCATAGACAGAGGGAACAAACATTGTAGAAGCATGGAAAGGTAAGTACTGAGAGCTGTTTTATGTTTTCCCAATTTGTATCTTTGAATGCATCTTCTCCATTTCTATGTCAATAGGCCTATGTCATAGCCTCTAGCATTGCTCTTTTTGTTTTTCAGTTTCATCAATTTAACAACAAAATATGGGCTGGATCTTGTCCTTGGCACTGAAAATACAGCTTCTGCATGAAACAGTATTACAGCCATGATTACAGAGCTTTATAGAAATACCAGTCAGATGCATGATTAGTAAAATGCTAATATCCACATTTCTTCAAATAATGCTTATTCAGCACTGCAAGACGTCAATCCATGACACAAGAGTAACACTTCAAGTGTTTCTTAGGCAAAACCATCTAGTTGGTAACTAAATTACAGTATGGCGATACAATAGTCATGTACTGATGTTATTTGTAGGAATGTTGTAAAGTTCTGGTGGATAGGCTATAAAAGGGGTTATCCGGCCAAAGACATCTTTTCCCCTATCCAAAGGATAGCGGGTAAGATGTCTGATCAAGGGAGGCCTGCCGCAGGGACCTCCCACGATCTCTGTGCAGCACCTGCATTCTATGCGGGACTGCGCCTCCAGTCTCGGAAAGCTCCTTGTTTCCAGGACTAGAGACATGACATAATGTCACTCCCCCATCTATTCATGTCTATGGGACGGGGCGTGACGTCGCATCTTCAGTCCCAGAAACAAAGAGCTTTCCAAGACTGGAGACGCAGCCCCGCATAGAATGCGGGTGCTGCTTTTTGTCCGCATAACCCCTTTAAAGGAGATGTCCTGCGCAGACTTTTTCTATTCCGTCCTGCCCGGGCTGCAAAAAAAGACAAAACAAACTTTCACTTACCTCCATATGTTGCCCCGGAGCTCTGCAACAGCTGATCCGTCGGCTGGGCTGTCTGCTTCCTACTTCCTTTAGCCCGGTACGTCACACGGCGCTTCAGCCTATCACCGGCCGCAGCAATGTCCCGCCTCGGCCGGTGATAGGCTGAAGCACCGTGTGACGTATCGGGCTAAAGGAAGTAGGAAGTAAACATCCTGGCCGACTGATCAGCTGTTGTGGAGCTCCGGGCCAACATATGGAGGTAAGTGAAAGTTTGTTTTGTCTTTTTTGCAGCCCGGGCAGGACGGAATAGAAAAAGTCTGCACCGGACATCTCCTTTAAGTAACAAATTAAAAATTAAGCAGTGCTGGTGTGTCTGCCTATTCATTTCTTCAGAAAGGCACAACATGAAATGAACTGCAACTCCTTGCTATATTAAAGTTGACCTGTGGTCCATCCAAAAAAAACTGTGGTTTTACTGTCTTTGGGTGTCCTGATCAAACACCTTTATCCAGTTTCTTCGTATGCCTTTTGGCTCTCGAGATATGAGGGTTTATATTTTATCTGTTAATTTAGGGAATCAGTCAGATGGGCGTGAACTTAATTTTAAAAATAGGAGTGAATATCAGGTGATTGGCAGGATTATACAGTTAGGGGGTGTGAATATTTTACATTGAGGGTTGTGTATGTCTAATACGCCCCTTCTTTACTGTATTACCATGCCCTGATATTCATCACCTAGACAATAAAGTTAAAGGGTACTCCGGGGAAGTCAACTATTCACAGGATAGGGGATAAGTGTGTGATCACGAGGCATCTGATCCCTGGGATCCCCCACAACTTCCTGTACAGGGAGTAGCAACTCACCTGTCCTTGTAATGCTTCGGCCATCACCCTCAGGGATGAGCAGGAGTGATGGCCCACTCAACCAATCATCGGCTGAGAAGGGACACTGATCACACTTACCCCTATTCTGTGGATAGGTATAAGTTGATTTCTCAGGAGTACCCCTTAAGTTCACACCCATCTGACTGATTCCCTGAATTGTCAGCCAAACTGTAAACCCTCATATCTCAGGAACAGAAGAGCGTATTAAGAAATATTATTTTTGGGGGATTTCACAGAAGTCCTCCTTAAAAGCTGCCCCAATGTAATAATATAATCAGTCCATCGTATCCATCCATCTATATATCTAATCACTGGGATGAACTAAATGTGAACTAGAATGTGAGCCCCTATAACATGATGTATATCGGGAGGTCAAACCGACAAGTGTAAAAACAGGTAGGACAGTTTGAAGGGAGTTTTGTATTGTGCAATGATTTCTTGCCAACAGTTTTGTTCATTAGTTTCAGAATTATTAAATATTCAGTAGTCTGGATTTATTATTACAGTCATAATTGCGATATTTTAAGGCGCGATACTACTTGAAGGGAAATTAAGTCTGCTTAAACCTTAATGAAATTTCTGTTTAGGAAATAATATGCAAAAAAAAAATAAAAAAGAAAAACTTGAATTTGCTACCGAGGTTTTTATTTTTCAATCTTCTTTTACCATGGATGAGCTTTTCCAATACTGTTGCTTAAATGCCACAACAAAACCTGTTGTAAATTGATTTCCAAATTCTCCATAATTACTTCTATCTGCCGCTAACTATGGACAATGCTCTATTTTAATCTACCTTTCAAACTCTCACAAAGTTGAAATCCTCCTCTATCCATTGCTTTAAAAAGCTAAGGTTTATGTTAACTCATTAAACTGTGTTAACAGCGTAGACAAACCTTTAGATGGAAAATTCTCCCACTGTGAAACATTAATGAAATGAGTGACAAACACTCCCCTGCCCTTCGTTCACGTCTCCAAAAATGTCAGGTTATCAAAGCCATCTTGTTTAAGATTTAAGTGTGTTAACAAGAAAACCCAGAGGCCCTCTAATTTCTCCTTAAATGGAATCAAACAGGAATATCAAACTAAACAGTTGTCTTTAGCTATCAGCTCTGGGATATGTCTTCTAGACTATCGATGCGTCTGTTATTAGGCTGTAAATCTATTGCTTGGTGAATATAACTACTCCTTAGATTAAAAAAATACAATCATTTAAAATTAAATACTTCTAAAATCTTAAATGCTTATATTATTCAGTGGCATTTCTGCAGCTGAAAATAATATACCCAGTGCCATCACTATTACAGGCATCCTGAGCATATGTCCTGAATTTTAAGCCTTGTGCCCCAAATCTATAGGTGAACACCACAATCAGCTACAGCATATCCCAGAAATATGTCCACATTGGGCCCAACTAGCCATTTTCTTTAACCATGAGTATAGAGTGATGTGACTCTATTATACTACAAATTCTTAGCTGTCAATACAGATCAGGTGTTATCGCTCTCACACTCTTTAGTACTGATCACTGGAAGTTCAGCATGGCACTTCATGGCAAAGAACTCAGTACGGATCTGAAAAAAGAATTGTTGTTCTACATGAAGATGGCCTAGGCTATAAGAAGATTGCTAAGATCCTGTAACTAACTTCAGCACAAGACCATTCACAGGAAAAGTTTCCACTCAGAACAGACCTCGCCATGGTTGACCAAAGAAGTTGAGTGTACATACTTAGTATCATATCCAGAGGTTTTCTTTGGGAAATAGAAATGTTTGAGTGCTGCCAGCATTGCTGCAGAGGTTGAAAGGGTGGGGTGATCAGACCATACCCTGCACACTGCATCAAATTGCTATGCATGGTTGTTATGCCAGTGGGAATTCTCTTCTAAATATGAAGCACAAGAAAGTCTGCAAACAGTTTAATAAAGACAAACAGACCAAACCAAGAAGAATTATTTGGTTCATATGGTGTCAAGCAAGTGAGGAGTACAAAGACAAATGTGTCTTGCTTTCAGTCAAGCCTGGAGGTGGGATTGTTATGGTCTGGGCCTGCATGGGTGCTACATAAGTGCTGCTGGCACTGGTGAGCTACAGTTCATTGAGTGAACCATGAATGCCAGCAAGCACTGTGACATACTGAATGATCCCCTCCTTTTGGAGACTGGGGTTGTTATCATTGAATACTGCCCTAACACACCTCGAAGACCACAACTACCTTGCTAAAGAAGCTGAACGGAATGTGAGGAAGTGCAATGTCTATCATCCACCAGCTCTGTGATGTTGTGAAGGAGTGGAAGAGGACTTCAGTGGTAACCTGTGAAGCTCTGGTTAACTCCATACCTAAACGGCTTAAAGGGGTTCTCTGCCCCTAGTTATTTTATCCCCTCTCCAAAGGATAGCGGGGGTGGGGTATTGTCTGTCCGCTGGCACCCCCCACGATCTCCGGGCTGGCACCCCGGCATTCTGAAATTCCAGCATGGGGCTTACGTGTTCGTGATGTCACAGCATGCCCCCTCATTTCATTTCTATAGGAGGGGACATGACGGCTGTGGAGCAGAAGTACATAGACATCATGACTCCTCCCATAGACATGAATGGAGGGGGTGCGACGGCTTTGGTTGCCCGTCATCTTCGCACTGTGCAGCGGATTGCTGGGGTGCCGCGCTGGAGATCACAGGGTCCCAGCAGGCAATTACACACCATATCCCCTATTCTTTGGATAGGAGATAAGATGTCTAGGGGCAGAGCGCCCCTTTAAAGCAGTGCTGTGTGTTACACCCCAGGCACACAAAACTGTCTGTATGCACAGAGCCCTGCTTTTCCCGCCCACACTTCTATTTTTTTTTTCTGCACAGAGACTCAAAGGTAATAACTACAGGGACAAAACAGCCCTTTTTATCCCAAAATATATACATTTTTTTTGACAATGTATATTACAAAGATACATATTGGGAGACATGTATAAAAAATTTTACCCCTGTTTTGTGTGTATTTTTTGCGCAAAATTTTGCACAAGCCCTTTTTTTGCGCATTTTTTTGCGCACGTTTTGGTAGAGCATGTCCTCCAGATGTGGCTGAATCGGGGTACCTTGGAGTGACTTCTATAATATGCATGGATTTATTAACTGCGTACTTTCCTTTACACCAAAAATTTTGCCGCAAGAGCTTTTTTTTTTTGGCGCAAAGATAAGCCATCTTGGACTTAACGTAGCAGGATTCTCTAAATTCTATTTTCCAAAGAGTGGATTGAGGAGATTACTATATTTGCCTGCAATTTATGAAGCTCATTGCGCTTGATTGATAAATTTAGCGCTTCTGCGCATAATTTAGAATTCAGGAAAAGGGGTAAACTGCTTCTACCATACACAAATAATGATACATGTCCCCCATTATGTTATTATCTAGAATATACAAAATGTTTTAAAGCAGTTAAGTGGATCAGTTTTAAAGGGGTACTCCCATGGAAAACTATTTTTTTTTTAAATCAGCTGGTGCCAGAAAGTTAAACAGATTTGTAAATCACTTGTATTAAAAAATCTTAATCCTTCCAGTACTTTTTAGGGGCTCTATACTAAAGAGAAATACAAAAAAGAAATGCATTTCCTCCTCTTTAGTATACAGCCCCTAAAAAGTACTGGAAGGATTAAGATTTTTTTAATAGAATTGATTTAGAAATCTGTTTAACTTTCTGGCACCAGTTGATTTAAAAGAAAAATTTTCCACGGGAGTGCCCCTCTAAAGCAGTTAAAGAGGCACTGTCATTATGAGAAACTTTTTATACTTTGTAGTCCTACTAATAAGAATGCTTTTTTAATACACATTTATGTAAAGAAATTTAAATTTTACTAAAAAATAAAAAATGAAAATAGCCGCCACTAGGGGTCATCTATCTTTATGCAGACTACTCTGTATTTTGCAGCATACTGAATTCTGGCCATAAAGTGTGTTGGTATCCAGTATAGGAGATCACCGTTGCACCATTGCAGCCTTCAGTTGATCCTAAACTACAACTCCTATGATGAGTTGAAGTTTTGCTCACTACTCTGAATTATTCTCAAAGAGAGGGAGCGTGGCTCACTGTGTAGGTCTCCGCCCCCTCCCTCAGTATGCTGCCTGCTCACATCTCCCCTAGCATTAGCAAAACTACAACTCCCAGCTTATCCTCTCTGACTGTATCGGGACACAAGTTGACAGTGGAAGGATTTTTCCTCTAGCTGTGAACCCTGTACTCACAGCTGTCACTCAAGGAAGTGTGTCCATGACATAGGTGATGATGCATGGACACAGCAGGACTAGTATGTGTTCAAGCAGGCAGGGGGGCAGTTGTTTGACTGGCTTTTTCAGTATGAAATACTGAAAATTTTCAAATGAAAGCAATTGCAAAACCTATTGGTTTTAAATGCTTTACAACATATCAAAAGTTTTTGTATCTGACAGTGCCCATAACACAGGTTTCTATGGAACAGTAAACATTTGTTTTATGGTGACTTGTTGTCACTGTAGATAAGGCTACATTGAAAATGTTGAAATCTCTTTTGCAATACATTGCTGTTTGAGATCATAAAAAATGTGTGTAGTGCAGTCCACGCCCAACATTAGATCTCAGTGAATTTGTGTAGTGCAGTCTATGCCCAATCCCTGTTGATGCCAATGACCTACATTAGGAACAGCAGTTAATATTTTAACACCTTTTTACTTAATGTAAAATATTTAACAAGTCCACCCAAGCATTTGATGTGCTAAAGTATTCCTATATAATGTCAGGGAAGGCTCCACTGCTACGATTAACATTTCTATCAGACGTGTAGTATTATTATGTCAATAATTTACCAGGTATACAAGTAATACTGATGTACAGTCAGTGCAACAACATGATTTTTTTAGATACACATAGAAGATAGGTCTCAGCACCTTTCCTTACGTTGCATAGAACTCAAATGGATGGACACCTGATGCACACAGTCCCTGGAAACCAGCAAATTCAACCTCTTCAGTGCTACCACGCCAACATCAACAGCAAATGACATCAAGTGAAAAGAAGATAGCGGAGCACTCACCAGGTCAGGAAAAGGCTTCTTTATTGATCATGTCGATCAGTCGGGATACATGCAGGGGAGGATGGAATGGACGTGGGGGGAACAGAGAACGGCGACGGACCGTTTACGCGCCGGAGCGCTTCGTCGGTCCGGACTGACGAAGCGCTCCGGCGTGTAAACGGTCCGTCGCCATTCTCTGTACCTCTGCGTCCATTCCATCCTCCCCTGCATGTATCCCGACTGATCGACATGATCAATAAAGAAGCCTTTTACTGACCTGGTGAGTGCTCCGCTATCTTCTTTTCACTTGATGATTTTTTTTTTTGCCTATTAAGTGTCATAAAAGTTAGCAACATTTGTCTCATATTACTCATGTAACTTCACAACTACACAAGTCCAGAAAACTCTTGTATTCCCCTTTTAAAAATGATTTGATCCAAAGATAAGCCAAAACTAGTAAACAACAAAAATGTCTGCTAGAATAGAGGATTGAGGTAGGGAAGGGAATAACAAATCCTTGTGTGCTGCAGTTGGAATGGGTTTTTCTTTAGCATTATTATATACAGTGAGACAACCACACAAAATTGCCCAAAAAAATGGGTTTTTGGTCCTCTTGGGGTTGGTCTTTTCAAAGAAGATGGCCAGTATGCATATTATGCAGTGTAACTGAAAATCAGTTACAAAAAATCTGGTTTGAATAATGGGGTGGTCTTCCCAAAGAGGCGGTATTTGGAGAGGTTTCACTATACTTTATTTCATTGGTGATTTTTTTTCCCAACCATTAAGGAGGACAGTGACATGGTTGGTATTCTAAAGGAAATAAAGGAAAACATTGTTATGCCTCGTGTTTCAATTTTGAAAGCACCGAAAATAGAAATCATATACTGGTAAAACGCAGTGATTGGTTTTCTTTGAAGTGTCTCCAACAGACCCTCAAGGAACAGAAGCAGAGTCACCCTTCTTACTGTAAAGAAAATGTAAGGACCCTATTACACAAAGCAAATATCGATTGGATATGCTGATATCCCTTGTATAATAGAGCCAGCGGTCAACTCATGAATGAGCAAATGCTTCTATGTCAGGTGATTATTTAGTTTTGACTTTTTAATAAACCATTTTTCATCTCCCCATGAAATTGGCAATGTAATGCTAGCAAAGGGCCTCAGGAACAATCCCGTGATGGGCTCCTTAAATAAGTACCAATCTATGAGATCTGACTCGAGCTCTAAGACTAAAGTTGTCCACGATCACTAGATTTATGCAACATCATTCTCTTTATTAGGAATCTCGGTTGTGGGATACAAATAGTCAAGAGATGGCTTAGATGGTTTCGCAGCTTAGTGTCCCTTTGCCGTAACCCTTTGTTTAACCATCCTGTATTTGATAACAAATGAGGTCATGTCACGTATATTATTACTATAGATGAATTTGATGCTTATGACAAATGGATGCCGTCCTCTGTATGTTGTAGGAATATTTTTAACATGTCTGTGACTGTACTGATGTGACCATAAAGTATATTTCAATGATGAATTTGTCTACCCTGACTTCATAATGATGATGATTACATATAATCAGTGGTAGAATGAGTTTAAAGTAACAATCTGATTTACATATTTCAGACTTTTTCCTTGTATTAAGTATAAAAGTGCTGCTTTTTTGTTACTAGTTTCCTACAAGAAAGAAAGCCGATTTTACAGGTTTGGCAATTATGTTTTACAGTTCCCTACAATGTCCCATTTGGTGATTTTGTCAGCCGGCATTTCCCCCTCTTCTATTGGCTAATGAAAACAACAAAGTCAATACCCTCACTCCAACCATCTGCATCCTACAATGTCATTTCATGCATATGGGCAATAAAACTGTGATCCATAATTGCTTGCATTTCCCTTAAGGACTTTGTGCTCAGTGTTATTGATGCAGAGAAAAGACAAGTTTATTGGTAATGTAAATTCAAAGAGTCAACAAACATATGGCAGCAAAGGGATGCCTAGGAAGAGGCTTGTGGAAGTTAAAGAGGTATGCATCAAATATTGCATTCTATAGGACATAATATAGTAGTTATTCTTCAGCACACATCGCATATATGATGAAGGCAACAAATATTATGTAATAGAAAGTTATTGTAACAAATTTTTTTTAAGTTCTATTCATCTATCAATCTATCTATCTTGAGCACATCTAATCTAATCACATCTACTCTAAAAGGAGTTCTAGTGAAAAAGTTACTTTTACTGAGGTCTTTTGCATTTACATGGGACATGCACATTTTACATACGAAATAAAATATTTTTAAATAATAGAACCCTTTATCCTTCAGCAAATCTTTAAGATGATAACTAGAAGAATTGAAAATTATGAGGAGCATCAACTATGGCTATTGCAACACATCCACCATTAATTTCTTGTTTAACTACCATATTTTTCGGCATATAAGACGCACTTTTTCTTCCCCAAAACTGGGGGGGGGGGGGGGGGGGAGTTGGTGCATTTTATACGGTGAATACACATTAAAACCGTGTCCTATGGCGGCGGTCCCAGCGGCCATCAACGGCCGGGACCCGCGGCTAATACAGGACATCACCGATCGTGGTGATGCCCTGTATTAACCCTTCAGACGTGGTGATCAAAGCTGACCACCGCATCTGAAGCAAAGGTGACACTAACCCGGCTGATGGGGTGCATCAAATAGGGCATAGGAGTATAAGATGGGAATTTTGTTCTACCACTCATCAGACTACACATAGAATAGTGGGGAAGATTCATCAAGACCTGTGCTGAGGAAAAGTTGACCAGTTGTCTATTTGCCAATTAGATTTCTTCTTTCATTTTTCTGAGGACTTTTTAAAAATGAAAGAAGCACTCTGATTGTTTTCTATGGGCAACTGGTCGACTTTTCCTCTACAAGTTTTAAAGAAACTTCCCCATTGAGTCTAGTTTTGGCCACCAGTGGACAAGAAATGCATAATTGATCTTGAGATGGGCAACTAGAGTAATACATAGTATTAGTGTTATTTATTTTATAAAAAAAAAAACAACAGGGCCTAGGGGTGACAAAATAACTATGTTCAAGTGCATCCCCCATTATCTCTTTATATCCACCTATGGAATAACATTTTTTAGTTATTCTCCACGCCTGTAAACCAACATAGACGGGTTTTCTGTTTGCTCTAAGTGCATATACTATGGAATGGTTTGCCAGAGGTCATTGTTAATTCACTAAAAGAGTTCCAGTTGAGTTTGGATACATTTCTGGAGTGTAATCATATTTCTTAAACTGATCTATTGTTTCTGTTTTGTTAACCAGTCCTTGTGGCTTCCCTATTATTCTTGAAGGTTACAGAGCAGGATGTAGCTATGTTGCGTAGGATGTTCTCAAGAAAATATTTATGCATAAAGAATTTACACAATATGAATTTGATCAGTACAAATAAGAAATGAATAAGGCTGGGTTCACATCACGTTTTCAGCCATACAGGACCGCATACGGCTGGGGGAGCTAAAACCGGCCGACCGTATGTAATTCCTTTCAATAAGTCGACCACGGTTTTAGGTCCAGTGGGAAAACCGAATATGGGGCAAAAATTAGCCGACTGGAGTGAGTGTTTCACTCCAGTTGGCTCATTGAAAAAATTTACATATGGGCGGCATATGGCAGGGATATGGGAGCACCCAGTTTTAGCTCCCCCCAGCCGTATGCGGTCCCGTATGGCTGAAAACGCGATGTGAACCCAGCCTAATGGATGTGTTTAAACGTATAGTTTAATACATAGTTGAAATTTTTTTTTCTTACTTCCTCTGGATCAACATGGCAGGATAATAAGCATGAACATTTTTTTAACCTTACAGGTAAAAACTGCATTCAGTATAGTTTTTAGTGGATCTCCATAACATAACAGCCAATCATGGGAAAGAGGGAAACCTAACCTCCCCATGATAGACTTGCCTCTGTCCCACCATAATATGAATATGACTGTTGTAATAATGTCACTTAATAATTACATTTATTTATTTTTAATTCTAGAGCCTTAAAGCGTACCAGTAAGATGCAACAAAAAACTTGTTTTAAATATATCACTCAGTACCTAATCCTGACCATGTACATCTAATTTTTATGTGTCTAGCACCTTTATTTTTTTATTACACTTTTAATTTAGCTCACTAGTCTGAATTCCTCTCAAAGGGAGTGGGCGTGGCCTCACTGTGCAGGTCTCCGCCCCCTCCCTCAGTATGCTGTCTGCTCACATCTCCCCTAGCATTAGAAAAATTACAACTCCCAGCTTGTCCTCACGGACAGTAGCGGGACACAAGCTGACAGTGGGAGGATTTTTCCTCCAGCTGTGAGCCCTGCGCTCACAGCTGTCAATCAAGGAAGTGTGTCCATGACATAGGTGATGATGCATGGACACAGCAGGACTAGGCGGGGGGGGGGGGGAGTTGTTTGACTGGCTTTTTCAGTATGAAATGCAGAAAATTTTCTAATGAAAGCAAATGAAAAACCTATTGGTTTTGCATGCTTTACAACATAGCAAAAATGTTGGTATCTGACAGTGCCCATTTAAATATATTAAAGGTTTTGTTTCCTGCTCCATTCTCTGACCATTTACCATTATAGGCATTAAAAATGAAGCCCCCACTTCGGACCACATGCTTTATAAGGCAAGGCAGAGAGTTGCTAACCCAAAAGAGGAACTCTTTTTGGTGAATTCTAGATGTCCATGTATTACAGTAACTGTAATGGAGCAATAATAACATGTGGTCATTTAAGTATGATACTTGTTGAAATGTAGGGTGGAAAATGAAGCAAATTATTGTGGTCTGTATTTAGTTAAAGTGTATTAAGAAAAAGTTCCCTGTTACCCATTTACAATCTTAAGCATTTAAAAAATGAATAAATAAAAGACACAAAGGTCTCTAATACATAACATGTAATTATTATGAATAACTGTATATTAAAAAATTAATCAAACCACTAATAAAAAGAACATAACCTGAAATGATAGTTCGAGCGAGTGACGGATGCTAACTTGTACTCTTGAAGGGTTTTCCCATTTAAAAAATGAATTTGGTTTGGTGGAAACACCTCATTAATTTGTCTGTACTAAATGTCTATAATAAATAGAACTGTTCAGAATTACCCTTATTGACTGTGATTATGGAGTTCTTTCAGAAGAGAAAATAGCCTCCATTTACAGACAGGTGCAAGCCTACTATCAGCCAGGACCCCAATCTGCTCTGCACAGTGCTGTAATTTAGCTTGGCTTCTATCTAGTCAATAAGCATAGACTCTAGTATAGGTAATTGGTTATACGTGCTGCTAAATTGGCCCTGCTTTCATTATTATAACTGGCTGTAAAAAGTGTGATAATTGTCAACAAAGGATTTTAGTGTTTCCAATAGAAAATGGAAAGTTGACATGTATAATAAAGGTCCACAGCTTTGAGCTTCACTAGAGATTTCATGCATCAAGGTTTCAAGGAACACAGTCAAAAAAATAAAATAAACTATTGATCATAACAGCATAGACAATAGTGACGGCAAATACACTATGGTTCCACATCATTTTTGGGCAAGGATGTTTTGTACTAAAATACTGTCAGTGGCGTAAACCTGCGTAGTCAATGATCATTTGCAGTGCACAACGGAGACATTTCAGAGGCAAATTTAGATCTTGTACATCTGAAACTTAAAGGGGTACTCCGCCCCTAGACATCTTATCCCCTATCCAAAGGATAGGGGATAAGATGTCTGATCGCAGGGATCCCGCTGCTGGGGACCCCCGCGATCTCGGCTGCGGCACCCCAGACATCCGGTGCACGGAGCGAACTTCTGCCAGATGACTGGTGATATGAGGCGGAGGCTTGTGATGTCACGGCCATGCCCCCTAAATGAAAGTCCTTAGACTTGCATTGAGGGGGCATGGCCGTGACGTCATGAGCGGGGCGTGGCAGTGATGTCACAAGTCTCTGGCGCTGCAAACGAATTCCAGGTGCAGCAGGGATTGCATCCTTTGGATAGGGGATAAGATATCTATGGGCAGAGTACCCATTTAAGCCGGCAATACACACATGTTCATTTGATAGCTAATCCCACATAAACATGCATATGGAACAATGCATGCATTGGTATATTAAAAGGGAGAAGAAGATATGCCCCGACAATAGCAGCTTATCTCCATGATGGACACCTATGTCTATCCTCTTTACTCTGTTATCTGCTATTGGAGAACATTTGAGAGGCTCCCATGGTAATGTTTCGGCCAGCATTACTTTGCCATCCAGCTCCTTTCAACTTGAAACAACGGTCCAGTCCTCACTGCTGGGTTTCTGTCCAGGCATCCACATACACATTTATCTGGTGTAGGATGCCATTGTGGTACTTGTGACCACCTGCCGGCATCCTCCATTGTATGCATATTATGCTTGGGATCGGGATCACCCATTGCAACGGACCACAAGTGCAACAACTGCACAACTGCACTTTGGGTTGAGTGTCTCCTGCTATGACCACGTTAATGTTTATGTAAGACGTCTTTTAAGCTTAAAGCTGATGCTGAAAGCTTATACTGATGCACCCTTTTATCATATTGGGTAGCATTAAGGTTTCACCTGTGAGGCCGGCAATATATGAACCAACCAGGGTGGGGCTTGTAGCCTGTCTCTCCCCCCTCCCATTGTATGTGTGTTAGTCACACTGGAGGTAACCTGGAATGCAGTCTACAAGTCGGACCTAAGGCTGCTGTAATTGGGCTTCTGGCTTTGCTCATCTGGCACAGGTAGTGCTAGTGTTAGGTCCCACACCACTTGAGAAACCTTGGCATGGTGTGCGGACTCAGGTACATCCTTCATATAAGGATATACTGGCTAATGTCTTAATTTTACATCGGTTTTTGAGGGTTAGCTAATGTCATTGTTTACATCTACTACAGGAGTGAACCCACTCCAACGTAGGTGCACAACTGCACTTGGGGTTGAGCACCTCCTATCACTTTAGACCATGCTAATGTTGTTGTTTAGTTTCTGTCCATGCCCTGCAGTTGACTCATCTGTAACTGCTGCCAGATTTCTGTCAATGCCCTGTTTTCTCTTCTCCGGGCTGCCATCCTGCTGCTTCCTGTCCTGCTGTGGTTCCTGGGCTGGCTGGCAGGGTGCATGCATGTGCCCTCTTTCCTACTTAAAGTGTTACTATTGTTATATAGTAACATAACATTTGACATGTTAAAAGTTTTCATCAGTCAGGGTCAGTGCCTCTAAAATGTTTTCCACTAATCTCTAGGAGGTAGTGAAGGTATTCTGTGAAGGTGATCTAAAATTCTGTGTTTGACTTGTGCCTGACCATTTAGTCTCAGTGTGACCCTGATGTATAGTATTAACTCTCCTGTGCTTCACCAGAAACTGCATTGCCTCCTGTCCATGACCAACGCTTAGACCCCAACCTGCATCCTGGTCCCTCACACCAGTGTCTTCTTTTCCTCGGGTCAGCCATGACCCACACTGGGACCACAGCTGATACCGTCCAACATCTTAGTCCAGCTTCCATATCTAGAAGTGAGATAATGGTTGAAAACCTAGAGGGTACTTAGTTTGGCCACAAAGTCAAACACTTTGGATAGCAGAGAGGGTCAACATATGTTGCTGTTACACAACTGTAGTTCTTTGGAAATCCACATGACACTATCATCTCTGATACAAGTAAAAAATATTTCACATCAACTACCACTGTCCTTTACTACGCCAAGTAACTATACACTAAACCCAAGTATATTCAATTATAACAACAGAAATAGGTGTCTAAGCTTTTATTTTGTACAGCAACTGTTCCAGCTAAAATAAGAATACCTGAATATGGTTATTTGGGAGCTCTGCATTGATCCTAATATAATATAACCATTACCATTATCTTCCTGATTACAAGTTATAATCATTCCAGTTTCCATACTTTGGAAAGGTGATATAAAGATATTATTAAAAAGGAATAATTACATGTTTGCATGTACATAGGTATTCAGACCCTCCTGCCTATATAAAGTCAGACATTCCCTTGTAAACCGTGTACCGGGGTGGGCTCCCCAGGATACAGCAAAGTCACGAACAAGGTTTTGTCAGAACCGAATTTTACTTAAATGTGGTAATGAACCCAAACATAAATTCTGGAAACATACAATCAACTTACATACACCCAGCCTAAGGCTGAGACCCTTGTGCTGCCCAGCATGGCGCCCAATGAAGGAGAAAGGAGTGTGAATTTGCCTACCGGCGGGCATGACTAGTCTGCCACACCTTACCTGTTATTACCCTAAAAACACAAGAATAACTGTATAGGTGTGTGGTTTGGGCTATCCTGTGGTGCAGCACAACAGCTTACAATCTTACAAAGGTCTACCTTATTCCCCCTCCCCTAACCGGAGTTGTAGCACATGCCTAAGTGCCTGAGTATTCCTCCTGAACAAAATGCCAGTCTGGCTTGAATTTGTGGGCAGTTTATCAGCTCTCCAATTGTGAAATGTTACTTTAAATTATGGAGTCCTTGCAATGAACAGTAGCAACACTTGTGGCCTGATACGAACAGAGACACTAACTATCTACAGGCCTGGTCTAGTCTCTAGGTGCCAACAAAGTAATGAGGTGCGTGCACGATCTTACTGACCCAGGTCTGTTCTGCATCCGCTTGTGACTCTGAACAGAACAAATGCCTCTCCAACAAAAGTGCGGTACCACAGTCTATGTTGTTTTGCTCCTCTGCTCTCATCCATATTCCTGGAAACAATCCTCATTCCTCTGGACAGGATCAGGGTCTCGGACACAAGCAGCTTCACTTAGTTCTGGTCACTGAAGTATGCTCCCACACCTGGATACAATAGGATCCTCTCACAGTTTCTCACTCTGCTCTCTCTAAGATGGCTGCTCCCCACCTTTTGCTGGCTTTTTACTGGTCCCTCTCCCCTCTCATGAATATGGAAAACATGCAGTATATTAACTGTGTTAAGAAACAGCGGCATCTTGTGGCCAAATAGCAGAATGTCAGTCCAGACATTTAAAGGGGTACTCTGCTGCTCAACATTTGGAGGGGGCGGGGCTATGACATTACGAGTCCCCTGGCGCCAGCTCCAGCGTTTGGAACACTTTGTTCCAAATGCTGAGCAGCGGAGTACCCCTTTAACTTAATTTAAACAACCAGAGTTCAGACAATGAGAGTTTTCCCATCTCACGCCCTGTCTATATAAGGTCTAACAGATAATGCAGATCAGTGCAAACACCAAGACATGAAGAACAAAGAGAAGTTCCCAAGAGCACTGGGGCTCCACATTTTTTAAATGAATATAGTTTGGGACAACACAACACATTAGTGGCTATGGGACAACCCTGAGAATGTCCTTGAGTAGTCCAGCCAGAGCCCTGACTTAAACCCAATGGAACATCTCTGGGAGGACCAAAAAATGGCTTCCACCAAGAGTTCCCATTCAGCCTGACAGAGCTTGAGAGGATCAGAAGAATGGCAGAAAATCCCCAAATTCAGGTGCGTAAATCTTGTGGTATAATATCCAAGAAATCCCCCAAAGGTTTTTAAATTCCCATTATGAGGTATTGAATGCAGAAGGATGGGAGAAACCTAGATTTTTTTCTTTTTAGCTCAAAGCTGCAACATAATCAAATAAAAAAACTGAAAGCTTCTGAAGACTTACCAAATCCACTGTAATATACATATAATACACAGTGTAGGGTAAAAGTTTGGAGAAAATGTAAAATGGTTGCTTACATAGTACAATGCTCGAATAAAGTAAGAAGTCAGGAAATCAAACTATTAGGACAAGTGACAGAAAAAGTAGAGTACAAAATGTACCAGTATGTTAATAGGAGTAGACTGAGTAAGGTTAGATGGTGCGGCATATCTTAATACTCTAGTGTACTAGGCCTCATGACACAGCATGGAACTATGGTGTGGGGGTGAACCACCAATCAGGCATGTCGACAGACCAAGCCAAATTCTTCAGCTTTTACAAACCAAACAGCTGAGAGCTGTGCTCTATCTAAATAGTGGAGAAGCTGCATGTAATTCATTATACAGTTTTAACAGGCTTTTTCTGCAGACAGTCGGTGCAGAAATGACTCTTGACACGCTCCAGGAAGCAGTAGGAAGTATTGCGAAATATATCAAAACTGACTCAGATACCACAGGGGAGCGTGTACAACACGGCGAAATGCAAGCCAACAGGGAGCATCAAATCCTTCTTGTGTAGACTTTCTCAAAGTTATAATTATGCATTGATTACCAGACTTTTCTACCTGCTTGTTTTAGCATGGAATTCTGGTTCAAATGTGAAAAAAAAAAAAGTAAGACAGAAGTAAAAAAAATCTGTAACAAGAAGAATATCAACCGCTGAAAGTGATAATAATGATATGATCATTGGGAAGGGGTGAGGTGTACGTATCCTGAGATAGAGGACCCAGTTCTGGTTGGCCAAATCACATATTTAATGGTCTCCATTTACATTAGACAAAGGTTAGCCAAACCGGCCATTTTTGGTGGGACTAGAAGGCCTCTTGATTCTCCCCTGGCAGATGGTGTCAGGAGAGAGAAGGATCAGGCATGCTGGATTTCAACAACCTAACTCTTTGGTTTTAAAGGAAAAGAGCCACTGTACGAGATGTTTGGCAATGACTTTTCTCCCCTTTGGCAATGACTTACCTCCCCAGAACACAAGAACATGATAAAAAGAAGCTACAGGACAAACAAGAACCAATTCTTTATGGCAGTGTCAGTGGTCAGGTGCGATATGGAGTTAGTGATGCGACGACTTTAACCTGTACTGAATGCAGGAATAGATATAGTCTCCTCCATGAGGCCTGCTCTTCTGCTTGCACAACCCTAAGATATGGTTTTAAGATGACAACAAATAACATATACAAAGTTAATGAAAGTATATTGTACTTTAAAGGGGTATTCCGGATTTAAAAGCTATATTTTTTAATCAACTGGTGCCAGAAAGTTTTACAGATTTACACATGACTTCTATTTAAAGGGGTTCTCCCCTGCCCTGCCTTCCGGAGCTCCGCTCGCAGCGGACGCTGCGAGCGGAGCTCCGGAAGGCAGGGCAGTGGAGAACCCCTTTGAACATCTTAAAAGGGGGACTCCGCCCCTAGACATCTTATCCCCTATCCAAAGGATAGGGGATAAGATGTCAGATCGCCGCAGTCCCGCTGATGGGGAGCCCCGGGTTTGCTGCTGCGGCACCGCGCTTTCATTAATGCACAGAGCGAGTTCGCTCTGCACGTAATGACGGGCAATACAGGGGCAGGAGGATCGTTATGTCACGGCTCCGCCCCTCGTGACCTCACGGTCCGCCCCCCTCAATACAAGTCTATGGGAGGGGGCGTGGCGGTTGTCACGCCCCCTGTCATAGACTTGTATTAAGGGGACGGGCCATGATGTCACGAGGGGCGGAGCCATGACTTCACACTGCTTCGTCCCCTGTATCGCCCGTCATTACGCACAGAGCGAACTCGCTCTGTGCAGCAATGATAGCGCACTGCCGCAGCGGCGATCCCAGGGCTCCCCAGCAGCAGGACCGTGGCGATATGACATCTTATCCCCTATGCTTTGGATAGGGGATAAGATGTCTAGGGGCGGAGTACCCCTTTAAGCCTTCCAGTATGTATCAGCCAATGTATGTCCTGGAGGAGAGGTTTGCAATGAGGATTTTCTACTGTTCTGGACAGTTCCTGATATGGACAGAGGTGGGAGCAAGGAGTAATGTGTCTGACTTGCTATTAGTTTTTGGTAACGTGTAAAACCCTAGGACCGTACATAGTTCTCTATGCTGGGGGAGGGTGAAAGAGTCTGATGTATCCATAAAATACTCATTATTACTCTTGGCCCATCTGCTCTTCAGGGGTCTGTGGAGTGGTGACTGTCTGTATGGACTCCCTAAAGATTAGATTTTTTAGATCAGCTAACAGGAAGCCATAAGTACAGATATGAAAGTTCCCACACCCTATAAAGAAAGGTTACAAAGAGTGACTACAAGACACAAGAAGAGCTCTTTACAATGGGGTAAAATAAAGCTCCTGAGCACCCAAGCTATATGGTGTTGTTTACAGAACTGACTTCCCTATCTGGAGCGGAAAAATCTTTTGGCCCTATAAAGCATCAGGGCCAAGTCACAGCCACAATCTCTGCACCACCTACAATTACTGACACCCATGGTCCTTTAGCCACCAAGTCATTAGCCACCATTAGTCTTGCAGTCATTTTGCATAGCGTGCAAACGTACAAACATTGTTTTCTTTCCTACCGATTGCCCGATTCTTTTGATTGCCCGATTCTTTTGATTGCCCGATTCTTTTGATTGCCCGATTCTTTTGATTGCCCGATTCTTTTGTCAATTGCTGTCTTCCTAAGAAAAGGACCAGGACTAAGAAGCATGTTATTTTATCAGAAGTTCAGCAAATCCATTTCAAGACAGCTTTCCTATGAACCCAGATGTCCATGGGACAAATTTTACACCTAATATGAATTATTTGCCCCTGCTTTAAAAGTATTTTAAACACAGTAGAGTTTCTAAAGATAAAAATATGAAAAGAATGGCCAGAAATCTTCTTTAGAATAGAAAAACATCCAGTGTGCTTTCAATGCTTTATAATACATTTCCATTATTTTAATTCTTTTGCCTCTCTTTTGCTGCTTTTGTTCTATATCACTGTTCCATGTTGGTGAACAGGCTTAGAGCCTATCTTCATGTGACCAGCTTGCCAACCTCACCTGTATGTCCTTCTGTATGATGCACAGAAGCCAAGAAATAGTGGACGGGGGGAGAAGGGCACAGCACTGTGCATGGCTGCCCGCCATAACAAGATGTGCCAGTGACTATGCCCAACAGCAACCAATTCAAAACAGGTGTGAGCATATGTAAAACACAAGCAATTATGAAAATTAAAGGGGTTATCCAGGAAAAAACTTTTTTTTATGTATCAATTGGCTCCAGAAAGTTAAACAGATTTGTAAATTACTTCTATTAAAAAATAGTTAATCATATAAAAATAATTAATCATTTCAGTACTTATGAGATGCTGAAGTTGAGTTGTTCTTTTCTGTCTAAGTGCTCTCTGTTTAGAAGCAAATCCGCCCAGTTTAGAAGCAAATCCCCATAGCAAACCTCTTCTACTCTGTGCAGTTCTCGAGACAAGCAGAGATGTCAGCAGAGAGCACTGTTGCCAGACAGAAAACAACAACTCAACTTAAGCAGCTGATAATTATTGAAAGGATTAAGATTTGTTAATTGAAGTAATATACAAATCTGTTTAACTTTCTGGAGCCAGTTGAGATATATATATATATATATATATATATATATATATATATATATATATATATATATATATATATTTATATATATATATAAACGTTTTTTTCCTGGAGTACCCCTTTAATATTTCTGAATATGTAATGTCACAAGCAAACATACTCTACTAGTACTTATGTAAACATAGTCATTGACTATTAAAGTTCATACAGTAAATCTTCTCAATCTGAAGAAAACAAAATGTTTCACAAACTTCTCGGCTCGGCAGTTGATGACTTTTCCTGCATAAATTAGTTCAGCTTTCAGGTGCTCCAGTGGGCTGGAAAAGGTGGATACAGTCCGAGGAAAGAGTCTCCTAGCACTGTATTCACCTTTTCCAGCCAACCGGAGCACCTGAAAGCTGAACTAATGCAGGAAAAGTCATCAACTGCCGAGCCGAGAAGTTCGTGACGAATCGAATTTACTGTAAGTTCGCTCATCTCTAGTACCATCCTTTTCACAAAGCACTCTAATTGTTGGCCTGTGTATACTATTTAATATTTTATTTTGATATTTTATTAGCTTTTTTATTTGACACTAAAATTCTTTCTCACATTCTTTGTTATAAACCTCTACAGGAATGCTTAAAAAATGATCATCTACTTGGAAATAACATCATGGATTATGCTTAGTTCTGAAAAAGTCACAAATAATATTTGTCTTTGTAAATCCACCATGGAAACCAAGGGAAGTGAATCTAAAATAGTTGAAACCAAGTGCCTGTCACTTTGAAATACATATTTGTCCTAAGTTTTCATATCTAGTTTATTAAAGCACAATGCAAAAAGACTGGTGGTGATGACAGATGGACCCTTAGTAATGAATGAGCAGCCTGTTACCCTGGGTTGCTAAGCACAATTCAGATGTATGGAGATGGATTAAATAAACTATATGAGATGTGCTTGTGATATAATTATTCCGAGTAAAGACGTAAATAGTGCTGTCTCTTTATATATAGATTCACGTGGGAAGTTATCTGAAGCAGCATCACGATGTTCCACCTATTTACAGACTGAAAACTGTATAAATATTTAGCAACAATAAAAATAATGGATAGTGAAGCTCACAATTAATTATCCGAGATAACATTTGGATATACACCTATACCCTACGTGTCAAAAAATTTGTATAATGGAGGACAAATATACAGTGACCCCCCCGACCTACGATGGCCCCGACATACGATCATTTCAACATACGATGGCCTCTCAGAGGCAGCATCAACATACGATGCCATCGCATAAACGGCTATACGGCAGCGCAGACTGCTTCAGCTGCCACCGGATAGCCGTTTACGGTGCCCTGTGTGGTCCGCTGACGATCACTTACCTGTCCTCGGGGCTCCGGCGCGTCCTCTTCGGGATCCCCTGCATCGTCGGCGCTCTCCATCGTCGTCATCACGTCATCCAATAGGAGCGGCGTGCGTAGCGACGTGATGGCGGCGACGGAGAGCGAGGATGCCGGGGAAGCAGAGGCCTTGCCGGAGCGTCGGGGATACCACGGGGATGGTTTCAACAAACGATGGTCCATTTGGATTGGATTACCATCGTATGTTGAGGGACCACTGTATAACCAAAAACCTCAAGGATAACACCAGGGTTACTGGTGCATAATGGAAAAATTATAAAAGAGACCGTGCTTCAATTATATGAAGGTTTTATTAAGAAACATGAAATTATATATAATAAATGTAATTTGTAGCAGAGTCTCACCCATGTAAGGTACTGGGAGGCATCTGTTGGAGTTGCAGACACACTTGAGAGGTCCGACGCTTCAGTACATGAATTGAAGCACGGTCTCTTTTATAATTTACATCATTCACCAGTAACCCTGGTGTTATCCTTGAGGTTTTTAGTTATATATTTGTATAAATATTTGACATTTTAAGTACAGTGGTCCCTCAACATATGATGGTAATCCGTTCCAAATGGACCATCGTTTGTTGAAACCATCGTATGTTGAGGGATCCGTGCAATGTAAAGTATAGGACAGTGATCTTCAACCAGCAGACCTCCAGATGTTGAAAAACTACAACACCCAGCATGACCGGAGAGGCAACGGCTGTCCGGGCATGCTGGGAGTTGTAGTTTTGCAACATCTGGAGGTCCGCAGGTTGAAGACCACTGGTATAGGAAGTTGTACTCACCTGTCCCCGCCGCTCCGGACCGTCACCGCTCATCACCGCTTCCCTGGATGACGCCCTCTATCGCTGTCGCCGCATCCCCGGGGTGTCCCCGACGCTACGGCAAGGCCTCGGCTTCCCCGGCATCCTCGCTCTCCGTCGCCGCCATCACGTCGTTACACACGCCTCTCCTATTGGATGACGGGAAGGCATGCGCAGTGACGTGATGACGACGATGGAGAGCGCCGACGATGCAGGGGATCCCGAAGAGGACGCGCCGGAGCCCCGAGGACAGGTAAGTGATTGTCAGCGATTGTTTATGCGATGGCCCCGACATACAAAAGCATCGTATGTTGAAGCTGCCTCTGAGAGGCCATCGCATGTTGAAATGATCGTATGTCGGGGCCATCGTAGGTCGGGGGGTCACTGTATAAGAATTTTTTGGGCTGTTTTCCTAAGTACTGTTACTATCATTGAGGCCGATTGGAAGGGAACTTTGAATATATATGTCCCACCCCCCTCTGTAGATCTTACCTATTCCTAATAACAGTTCTTGTGCGTTCTGGATCCATTGGATATGTCAGCATTGCAATAGTTACCAAGGAGTACTCAGTTAAAGGGGTTGTCTGTGCAAAAAAATTTTTTAGCTATTACTCTGTGACAAAACTTAAAAATGAAGCTATATTTGCTTCCTCCATTTTTTACAAGCTTCTTCACCCACATTTCCAGTCTCCACTCATCCCCACTTCTTCCTGGTTCCTTGTGATATGTCAATCCCAAATGAGGTACCTGCTCAGCCAACCACTGACTGAGGCGGGACACGTCTACAGCCAGTGATTGGCTGAATAGAGCAGATGGAAGCACCGGCACAGCAGCTACAGGGATTCAGTGCAGGTAAGTTTACCTTTTTCTAGTCCTACGCCACCCTGAGCCGTGTATAAAATGTTTTATTCTTGGACAACCCCTTTAAGAGCCTCTGGGAAGAAGAGCTGATTGGAGAAATAAAGAAGCATGTAGCAGGTACTGCTTTATTTAGGGAAGTGGGTACTATGACTGTGGGTATTGTTGCCTATACAGTCAAACTTCTTTGAGATAACCTTCCAAAAAAAAAAGGATTACAAAGTCTTTTTCTACAGGGGGAGATTAGAGGCACCCGGGCCCTGGAGCCTGAATGGGGCTCATTAGGTCTCTCTTTCCTTAAAGAGCAGAGCAGGATAAATTTGCTATGGGGATTTGTTCCTGCTCTGGACAGTTCCTGAGACAAACAGAGGTGTCAGCAGAGAGCACTGTGGTCAGACAGAAAATACATTTAAAAATAAATGAACTTCCTGTGGAGCATACAGCAGCTGATACATACTGGAAGGGTTAAGATTTTTACATAGAAGTAATTTACAAATCTGGTTAACTTTATGGCACCAGTTTCCCTTTAACCCCTTCAGGACGGAGCCCATTTTGGCCTTAAGGACCGGAGCGTTTTTTGCACATCTGACCACTGTCACTTTAAACATTAATAACTCTGGAATGCTTTTAGTTATCATTCTGATTCCGAGATTGTTTTTTCGTGACATATTCTACGTTAACATAGTGGTAAATTTTTATCGATACTTGCATCCTTTTTTGGTGAAAAATCCGTAAATTTGATGAAAAATTTGAAAATTTAGCATTTTTCTAACTTTGAAGCTTTCTGCTTGTAAGGAAAATGGATATTACGAATACATTTTTTTTTGGTTCACATATACAATATGTCTACTTTATATTTGCATCATAAAATTGATGAGTTTTTACTTTTGGAAGACACCAGAGGGCTTCAACGGTCAGCAGCAATTTTCCGATTTTTCACAAAATTTTCAAACTCAGTATTTTTCAGGGACCAGTTCAGGTTTGAAGTGGATTTTAAGGGTCTTCATATTAGAAATACCCCATAAATGACCCCATTATAAAAACTACACCCCCCAAAGTATTCAAAATGACATTCAGTCAGCGTTTTAACCCTTTAGGTGTTTCACACGAATAGCAGCAAAGTGAAGGAGAAAATTCACAATCTTCATTTTTTACACTCGCATGTTCTTGTAGACCCAATTTTTGAATTTTTACAAGGGGTAAAAGGACAAAATTTTTACTTGTATTTGTAGCCCAATTTCTCTCGAGTAAGCACATACCTCATATGTCTATGTAAAGTGTTCGGCGGGCGCAGTAGAGGGCTCAGAAGGGAAGGAGCGACAAGGGGATTTTGGAGAGTACGTTTTTCTGAAATGGTTTTTGGGGGGCATGTTACCTTTAGGAAGCCCTTATGGTGCCAGAACAGCAAAAAAAAACCACATGGCATACCATTTTGGAAACTAGACCCCTCGGGGAATGTAACATGGGATAAAGTGAACCTTAATACCCCACAGGTGTTTCACGACTTTTGCAAATGTAAAAAATAAATAAAAAATTTTGCCTAAAATGCTTGTTTTCCCCAAAAAAAATTATTTTTAAAAAGGGTAATAGCAGAAAATACCCCTAAAAATTTGAAGCCCAATTTCTCCCGATTCAGAAAACACCCCATATGGGGGTGAAAAGTGCTCTGCTGGCGCACTACAGGTCTCAGAAGAGAAGGAGTCACATTTGGCTTTTTGAACGCAAATTTTGCTCTGGGGGCATGCCGCATTTAGGAAGCCCCTATGGTGCCAGGATAGCAAAAAAAAACCACATGGCATACCATTTTGGAAACTAGACCCCTCGGGGAACGTAACAAGGGGTTAAGTGAACCTTTATACCCCACAGGTGTTTCACGACTTTTGCATATGTAAAAAAAATTTTTTTTTTTTTACCTAAAATGCTTGTTTTCCCAAAAATTTAACATTTTTAAAAAGGGTAAAAGCAGAAAATACCCCCCAAAATTTGTAACACAATTTCTCCCGAGTACGGCGATACCCCATATGTGACCCTAAACTGTTGCCTTGAAATACGACAGGGCTCCAAAGTGAGAGCGCCATGCGCATTTGAGGCCTAAATTAGGGATTGCATAGGGGTGGACATAGGGGTATTCTACGCCAGTGATTCCCAAACAGGGTGCCTCCAGCTGTTGCAAAACTCCCAGCATGCCTGGACAGTCAACGGCTGTCCGACAATACTGGGAGTTGTTTTGCAACAGCTGGAGGCTCCGTTCTGGAAACAGTGGTGTACCAGACGTTTTTCATTTTTATTGGGGAGGGGAGGGGGGCTGTGTAGGGGTATGTGTATATGTAGTGTTTTTTACTTTTTGTTTTATTTTTTGTGTTAGTGTAGTGTAGTGTTTTTAGGGTAGAGTCGCACGGGCGGGGGTTTACAGTAGTTTCTCGCTGGCAATTTGAGCTGCAGCAGAAAGTTTGCGGCAGCTCAAATTTGCAGCCGGATACTTACTGTAAGCCTCCGCCCATGTGAGTGTACCCTGTACGTTCACATTGGGGGGGGGACATCCAGCTGTTGCATAACTACAACTCCCAGCATGCCCGTTGGCTGTCGGTGACTGCTGAGAGTTGCAGTTTTGCAACAACTGTAGGCACACTGGTTATGTATCACGGAGTTTGTGACCTAACTCAGTGTTTCACAACCAGTGTGCCTCCAGCTGTTGCAAAACTACAACTCCCAGCATGTACGGTGCATGGTGTACGGTGACTGCTGAGAGTTGTAGTTTGCAACAGCTGGAGGCACACCGGTCGTGAAACACTGAGTTAGGTAAAAAAAAACTGAGTTTCACAACCAGTGTGCCTTCAGCTGTTGCAAAACTACAACTCTCAGCAGTCACCGACAGCCAACGGGCATGCTGGGAGTTGTAGTTATGCAACCAGCAGATGCACCACTACAACTCCCAGCATGCACTTTAGCTGTTTGTGCAAGCTGGGAGTTGTAGTTATACAACAGCTGAAGGTACACTTTTCCATAGAAAGAATGTGCCTCCAGCTGTTGCAAAACCATAAGTCCCAGCATGCCCATAAGGGAATGTTGGGAGTTGTGGTGGTCTGCCTCCTGCTGTTGCATAACTACAGCTCCCAGCATGCCCTTTTTGCATGCTGGGAGCTGTTGCTAAGCAACAGCAGGAGGCTGTCACTCACCTCCAACGATCCAGACGCTGCAGGTCAGTCCCGCCGCCGCAGCTGCTCCTGGGGCCCCGATCCCAACAGGGGCGCCGGGGATCGGCGTCCCCAGCACCGGGGGTCGTCTTCCCGCACCCGCTCACGTCCTCCGGAAGAGGGGCGGAGCGGGTACGGGAGTGACACCCGCAGCAGGCGCCCTGATTGGTCGGCCGGTAATCCGGCCGACGAATCAGGGCGATCGTGAGGTGGCACCAGTGCCACCTCACCCCTGCAGGCTCTGGCTGTTCGGGGCCGTCAGAGACGGCCCCGAACAGCCAGTAATTCCGGGTCACCGGGTCACCGGAGACCCGATTGACCCGGAATCGCCGCAGATCGCTGGACTGAATTGTCCAGCGATCTGCGGCGATCGCCGACATGGGGGGGCATAATGACCCCCCTGGGCGATATGCCGGGATGCCTGCTGAACGATTTCAGCAGGCATCCGGCTCCGGTCCCCAACCGGCTAGCGGTGGGGGCCGGAATTCCCACGGGCGTATGGATACGCCCTCGGTCTTTAAGGACTCGGGATTCAGGGCGTATCCATACGCCCTATGTCCTGAAGAGGTTAAAGGGGTACTCCGGTGGAAAACTTTTTTTTTTTTTTTTTTTTTTTTAAATCAACTGGTGCCAGAAAGTTAAACAGATTTGTAAATGACTTCTATTAAAAAAATCTTAATCCTTCCAATACTTATTAGCTGTTGAATACTACAGAGCAAATTCTTTACTTTATGGAACACAATGCTCTCTGCTGACATCATGACCACAGTGCTCTCTGCTGACATCACGAGCACAGTTCTCTCTGCTGACATCTCTGTCCATTTTAGGAACTGTCCAGAGCAGCATATGTTTGCTATGAGGATTTTCTCCTACTCTGGACAGTTCTTAAAATGGACAGATATGTCAGCAGAGAGCACTGTGCTCATGATTCAGCAGAGAGCTCTGTGTTCCAAAAAGAAAATAATTTCCTCTGTAGTATTCAGCAGCTAATAAGTACTGGAAGGATTAAGATTTTTTTTAATAGAAGTAATTTACAAATCTGTTTAACTTTCTGGCACCAGTTGATAAAAAAAAAAAAAAAAAGGTTTCCACAGGAGTACCCCTTTAATGAGGGGAAAAAGCAAATGACGTATGACACATTATAGTTGGGGACCCTGTTACTGATTTAGCATTGGGGCCCCACATGTTACAATTATGCCTCGGGGGGGGGGGGGGGGGGGGTCTTCTCAAAGAAGATATACATTCAGTACACATTGGCCCTCAATTAGAATTTGCGCCTGAAATTCTGTCTGCACCTGAATTTGCGCCTGAAATTGCACCTGAATTGAAAAAACCCCAACTAACTCTCCATTTTGCTAAGAAAACCCGAAAAAGGGACGTGGCTGTCGGGAAAAGGGTGCGTGGTCACAGAAAAGGGGCGTGTTCCCGACATTTTCACAAAATCCCAACATATTTACTAAGGTTTCCACAGAAAATGGGCCTCATTTACTAAGAGTTTTGGGTTTTTACTAGTGGGAAATTAGTTTCAGACCTGCAGGATTCATCTCTATTTACTCTTGGGAAAAGTTGGGAACATTTTCTGACCAGCTTTTTCTCGGTCAATATTTCCAGCCATTTACCCACAGAATTTTCTGTGAATTCCATAGTAAATCGGTCGGGTTGTGAAACCATGCCCCTTTAGGCTGACCACGCCCTTTTGCGACAGACCATGCTCCTTTTTCGGGTTTGTCGGATTTTTCAGGCGCACACTGGCGCAGACATGTCTCAGACAAAATAACCAGACAAAAACTGGTCGGTTTCAGCTCAGTAACTGAGGCCCAATGTGGTGGATTTCAGCTGAGGAAAACCTGACAGATCAGAGCATGTGTAAGAAAAGCAAAATGTAGGGAAAGTGGAGACTGTAGGGAAAGCTTAGAAAATACTGTGGGGAATTAAAACCCGCAAAGAAACCTACACAACACTCTTAGTAAATAAGGGCCATAATGTATGATTGAAATCTGATCTGGATAAGGGGGTGGTCTTCCCAAAAATGTTTCCTTTTGGAGAGGTTACACTGTATTTTATAGCACCACGGGGGAGATTTATCAAAACCTGTCCAGAGGAGCCCATAGCTACCAATCAGGCCTGTGAAAATGAAAGAAGCAATCTTCTGGACAGGTCTTGATAAATCTCCCCTTATAACTATAGTACTATGCTCACTAAGTGTGGAATTATATATATGGTTGTGGTAGCCCTTGGGGGGTGTATGGTAGTGGTGGTATGGTAACGGTATATGAGGGGTTAATATTAACCCTGTCACTCGTGACGCCTGGGTGAGGGCTGGTATTATTGAGGTATAGCTTCGGCCTATCGCCGCCCTTCCCAGAAACGACCGGCGTATGCAGATAATGAGTGAAGGTCCACACTGGAGTTAAACTTGAACTGAAGTAAACTTTACTCTTGAACTTGCGGTACATTCAGAATACAGTAACAGTCTCTGTAATACACTTGTATAGACTTCAGTGACTGACAGTTGCTGTGGACCTTGCGTCTTTTGCAGGTTAATAGAATCAAGGTAATTGGTGCGTGGATCCATCCGGATTTAGGGGTAGATTAGGTCCGGTAGTCCCGCAGAGTGTTTGGGGATTGATACACTCTATAACTATAATTGTTCAGCCGTTGCCGCAAGGCTCAGTCCTAACTCGCTGCGATTACTGCTGTACAGGTCTTCTCTCATCAAGAGCACAGGAGCAAGAGAGCTAAAATGGCTGCCGCATCCCTTATATGGACAGGGGGCGGAGCCTAATTTGATAGGTCCAAGGTCAGCTGTCACTCACCGTCACACAGGCTTCTGGGTAATCATCTGACTTCCTATACACATAATGATACCAAAACGAGGCTAGAAATACCAAAGTGAGGCCTGGAACGCATCCAGAGTGAGGCCCGGAACGCATCACATGACCCGAAGGCCCTGCGACGCCACAGAAACAAGTAATTAACCATTGATTTATATATATATATATATATATATATATATATATATTATATATATTATATATTATGCTATTTACATTAACCTATGCATAAATGACTAATTATATACTAGAATAGAGGCGACTAGGGGTAGACTGGATTAATAGGAATCCCTACGTCCTAGGGACTCTGGCTATGGGGACCCATAAATAAACAAGTACCGTATAGAATGCGGTACTGGGACACCACATGGTATTATATGGCTGGAATCATGTTGTACTTTTAGGATAGAACTATGGAAGCTGAAGCGAAGGAATAGCATGAAGCATCAGATTAGACATGTAAATAATTATAAACTGCTCGGATATATGGAAGATGGGCTTCGGATGACTTGTGATGAACTCCATTAAATCTGCTCTATTTTAGGAAACATACAGCAGTGGGGAAAATGTACTCTTCAGGAACCGAACGAGCAGTGTGATGAAGATATATAGAGGTAGACTGACTATAAGGAGCAACCATACATCATGAAGGACTTGCTGTATTTGTGCCCACATATATATTTCTAATCTTTGTACACATAGGGGGGTATTTATCAATTTTGCCTGTTGACAGTTTCTTTTTACCCTTTTTTTTCCCCTTTGGTTTTCGTGGACATGCACCAAATTTATCATTTGGTGCAAGTTGTTAGTAATTTTGGCTCAAATGTTGAAATCAGATGTTCACAGCGCCTTTTACACAGAACTTACCGCCACAGAGGACGCGTATTTTACCCTGTAGAGCAGCCATTTCGGAGTCCCTCCTGCAGTATATCAGCAAGCGACGTGAGTTATTTTCTTTTGTGGGGTTTATATATATATATCATGTGAAATGGATTTTATTTCATTTTTTGGTTACTTTAGTGCAGTGGTCTTCAACCTGCGGACCTCCAGATGTTGCAAAACTACAATTCCCAGCATGCCCGGACAGCCGTTGGCTGTCCGGGCATGCTGGGAGTTGTAGTTTTGTAGGGGGGAGCTAAAACCTTGCGCTCCCGTATGCCTTCGTATGCGCTCCCGTATGTAATTCATTTCAATGAGCCGGCTGGAGTGAAACGTTCAGTCCGGTCGGCTCATTTTTTGCCGGACCTAAAACTGTGGTCAACCACGGTTTTAGAACCAGTTGTAAAAGCGCATACAGCGCAAAAATGAGCCGACCGGACTGAATGTTTCACTCCGGCCGGCTCATTGAAATGAATGACATACGGGAGCGCATACGAAGGCATACGGGAGCGCGAGGTTTCAGCTCCCCCCTGCCGTATGCGCTCCCGTATGGAAGAAAACGCAGTGTGAACCCAGCCTTAGTGTGTTTTCCATGTGCAAAATTTCTTGGAGGTGATTTGCGCCCAAAGAAAAAAGTAAAGGCGCAAAATTGCGCCAAATATCGATTGGCGCAAATGAGGAATTACTGACTAAAGTTAAAATCACACACATGACCGTGTGATTTTGATAAAATTGTAAAAATGACAGTGGAGAAAATGCGCCAAACCTTGGCGCAAAAAGACACTGCGCCAAAGTTACATTAAAAAAACACATAAATCCTTTAATAAATACCCCCCATAAAGAAGAAAATTGAAATTTTTTACTTCGTGTGAGGCTTTGACTTTGTAACTTTAACCTCAATTTCATGCCCGAGGAGGGATATATCAGAGATTCATTTACAGCCTACTGACTGCACATGGAACTATCTAGGTATACCTGGGAAGGTAAAAGGACTAGATGCTTTAACCCCTTAACGATGCAGGAGGCATATTTACATCCTGTGCCGGCTCCCGCGATATGAAGCGGGGTCGCCCCGCGATCCCGCATCATATCGCGTCTGTCCCGGCGCTCATCAACGGCCGGGACCCGCGGCTAATACCACACATCGCCGATCGCGGCGATGTGCGGTATTAACCCTTTAGAAGCGGCGGTCAAAGCTGACCGCCGCTTCTAAAGCGAAAGTGAAAGTGACCCGGCTGCTCAGTCGGGCTGTTCGGGACCGCCGCGGTGAAATCGCGGCGTCCCGAACAGCTGACAGGACACCGGGAGGGCCCTTACCTGCCTCCTCGGTGTCCGATCGGCGAATGACTGCTCCGTGCCTGAGATCCAGGCAGGAGCAGTCAATCGCCGATAACGCTGATCACAGGAGTGTTAATACACGCCAGTGATCAGAATAGGAGATCAGTGTGTGCAGTGTTATAGGTCCCTATGGGACCTATAACACTGCAAAAAAAAAGTTAAAAAAAGTGTTAATAAAGGTCATTTAACCCCTTCCCTAATAAAAGTTTGAATCACCCCCCTTTTCCCATAAAAAAAATAAAACAGTGTAAAAAAAAATAAAAATAAACATATGTGGTATCGCCGTGTCCGTAAATGTCCGAACTATAAAAATATATCATTAATTAAACTGCACGGTCAATGGCGTACGCGCAAAAAAATTCCAAAGTCCAAAAAAGCGTATTTTGGTCACTTTTTATACCATTAAAAAATGAATAAAAAGTGATAAAAAAGTCAGATCAAAACAAAAATCATACCAATAAAAACTTCAGATCACGGCGCAAAAAATAAGTCCTCATAACGCCCTGTACGTGGAAAAATGAAAAAGTTATATGGGTCAGAAGATGACATTTTTAAACGTATAAATTTTCCTGCATGTAGTTATGATTTTTTCCAGAAGTGCGACAAAATCAAACCTATATAAGTAGGGTATCATTTTAACCGTATGGACCTACAGAATAATGATAAGGTGTAATTTTTACCAAAATATGCACTGCGTAGAAATGGAAGCCCCCAAAAGTTACAAAATTTTTTCTTCGATTTTGTCGCACAATGATTTTTTTTGCGTTTCACCGTGCATTTTTGGGTAAAATGACTAATGTCACTGCAAAGTAGAATTGGCGACGCAAAAAATAAGCCATAATATGGATTTTTAGGTGGAAAATTGAAAGGGTTATGATTTTTAAAAGGTAAGGAGGAAAAAACGAAAGTGCAAAAACGGAAAAACCCTGAGTCCTTAATGGGTTAAAGGGGTACTACCATGGAAATTTTTTTTTTTTTTTTAAATCAACTGGTGCCAGAAAGTTGAACAGATTTGTAAATCACTTCTATTAAAAGAATGTTAATCCTTCCAGTACTTTTTAGGGGCTGTATACTAAAGAGAAATCCAAAAAAGAAATGCATTTCCTGTGATGTCCTCTCTGCTGACCTCTGCTGTCTATTTTAGGAACTGGATAAAATCCCCATAGCAAATATATGCTTCTCTGGACAGTTCCTAAAATGGACAGCAGAGGTCAGCAGAGAGCACTGTGGTCAGGACATCACAGGAAATGCATTTCTTTTTTGGATTTCTCTTTAGTATACAGCCCCTAAAAAGTACTTGAAGCATTAAGATTTTTTAATAGAAGTAATTTACAAATCTGTTTAATTTTCTGGCACCAGTTGATTTAAAAAAAAAAAAAGTTTTCCACGGTAGTACCCCTTTAACATTGTGCTTTAAAGAAGTGGCTATTCTTTTATATCTGTATTGGGGCTACAGCAAGTCCCTGGTAGGCATAATTCATTCCTCCGCAGATATACTGCCGGCTTAGCACGGGCTGGCCTACCAACTGAGCTGAGATGGATTTAATTTTAGCGTCTGCGGAGCTGCCTGAGCCATTGCAAAAGATGAAAAGCTGGGCTCATTTTTCTCTTTTCCAACAGACATATTACCTGGAGCAGCATGACATATTGCATCAGGAATCTTGTTTGAGGCTTATTTATTTCGGCACTCGTGCTGGTGGAAATGTTACACGGCCAAGCTCTGATTTTGCAGGTCTGGAGATTCTATGAGTGCATGTGAATGTACTTGCCAGCCAGAATGCCATTCATCTCGACATACAATCGCAGCTGCGGGTGACCTGGAAGCCTGCTAAGTTTATATTCACACTGAATGAGAGGTATCTCCAGTCCAATTTCTGAAAGCAGCAGCAAGTAAAAAAAAGCGTCTCTGCCCTTTAACCCTTTCACAGTCACGTGTTTCCATTGACCAATATGGATCTAACTAGCACACACAGGTTGCCATTCATTTGATAAGGCATCTCGTATTTCAGAAAATCTGAGAAATCATCCAAGGAATTAGACATTTTCTCTGACAAAATGAGTAACAAATGTTCTGTTTATGCTTATGGTTCCCTACCCTAAGGGGACCCTTATGCTCTCATAACCAGAAATCTAAAAACTATTAGGTACTAGTGATGCAGAAATGTTACCGCATATATCTGGAATATATAGTAAAGTAGTGCCTGGCAGTACATCTGTTACAGACTTTTTTTTAGAAATGTACTACGTTTTCCAAACTATTGGTTTGACAAAGAGGAAGTACAACGCTTTTACCGACTAAAAAGTTATCATAATTTAGTATCATGCTATTAACTTGTTTGTTTACCCAATTCATCATATTTTGTTAACCACTGGAGGACACAGGAGGCACACAAGGACATTCATGTACATCCTGACTGTCTGATCCGATCTTTGAAGCTAGGATGCAGGATCTGCACTCGCTTCATAGACCACAGGCAGGGCCCAAGACATTGTACTGCCTGGGTCCAGGAGTGAAATGCTTTTTATTCACAATTCCCTTTGAAGTATAGGAACCCCTCCGGGACTAGACTCTTTCACTAGGGTTTCTCCTTAAAATATAACTTTTATTATTATCTTTAAAAAAAAAAAAAAAATCAAAATGCTAAGGTGCAAATAATACAAAAAATGTGTTTAAAAACACAACCTTTTGGTTGGTTCTGGGTCCCTCCGGACCTCTAGTATAATGCTTATTCCCAAATCAACATTTCTATGGTTCAATTATATGGCACCAGAATCCCTTTTTAGGGAAATTATTTACTTCCTCCTCTATCCACCTAAGGTTGCTGGTTAAAAGTTTAATATAGTGTCCCCCCGACGTTTCGCCGGAAGGAACCAGCTTTATCAAGGTGCAGGACACAAGGGAATTGTAAATAAAAAGTAATTCTATACCCTGGGTATTTCCAAGGGAGATCTGAAAGATTTACATCATATATATATATATATATATATATATATATATACATATATATATATATATATATATATATATATATGCATATCAGGAGGACATGCATATCAGGAGGACATAATAAAAAGTCCACAATTCTGGGGTTTTGTATTTTTTTTTTACTTTCTCACCATTTAATGTACAGGATTAATAATGTTATATTTTAAGGGTTTGGACAATTGTGCATGCAGTGATATCTAATATGTTTTTTTTTAAATTATGTTTACATGTTTTTTTTGTATGGAAAGTGGGAAAAGGGGGGTGATTTGAGCTTTTAATATGGAAGGAGTTAATGTGCTTTTTTTTATGTGTTTTCTTTTTAGACCGAAACCCGTCAAAACAGCACCTATCTCCAATTGCCACTGTTCTATCCATTCAAGGTCCTCTCTTGACACGTTAACCCGGACCTTTATACGGACATCTATTCACATACCAGACCAGCTAGATACTAGCCATCATTCACGGCCACCTCATCATCACTCACGGCCACCTCCATAAACACTGCACGCCACCAGCGGAGGGAACGCAAGAACCAGAAGGTGCGCATTATTGTGTGAGAGGAACGAAACCAACGACGGAGCATTAACAATGTCACTCCATCCACAGCATCACACTCTCGCTAAGAGGTCTGCACCGCCAGTTAGCAAGAACCAGGTGATCTGCACCGGTTAGGTGAGCGGTATATCATACCATTTATTTCTGTACACATCAAACTGTGTTTAAAGGGGTACTCCGCCCCTGGTATCTTATCCCCTAGCCAAAGGATAGGGGATAAGATGTTAGATCGCCGCGGTCCCGCTGCTGTTGACCCCGGGGATCGCCGCTGCGGCACCACGCCATCATTACTGCACAGAGCGAGTTCGCTCTGTGCGTAATGACGGGCGATACAGGGGCCGGAGCAGCGTGATGTCATGGCTTCGCCCCTCATGACATCACGGCCCGTCCCCTTAGTGCAAGTCTATGGCAGGGGGCGTGACGACTGCCACGCCCCCTCCTGTAGACTTTTATTGATGGGGCGGTCCGTGACGTCACAAGGGGCGGGGCCGTGATGTAACAATGCTCCGGCCCCTGTATTGCCCGTCATTATGTGCAGAGCGATCTCGCTCTGCGCAGTAATGATAGCGGGGTGCTGCAGCAGCGATCCCCGGGGTCCCCAGCAGCGGGACCCCGGCGATCTGACATCTTATCCCCTATCCTTTGAATAGGGGATAAGATGTCTAGGGGCGGAGTACCCCTTTAAGACTTGCGGTCATACTCAATATCTATTTACTCCTTTCAAGAGATTACTGTACTTTTAATAATTTTATGTGTCTAATTAGTTGCATTTTATCTCATAAGAGTATGTAAAATAGTTCTTCAACAGCATGGGCCCTACTGATGGAGACTTTTACTTTGAATAAATTACATTTCATATATCTAGATCAATTGTATCGTGCCATATGTCATAGACGTTGAGCGCTAGTTGCTTTTGTTGTTACCCTCTAAAAAGTACTGCACTTTTTTTTATTCATACATTTTTATTAAAAGCTTATTTGACCACAATGTTAGTACAGTGTAAACCAATGTACATTAAACAGACACTCCTATTGCTTAAACACAGCGTGAATTGAAGTTTTTTTTAGATTTAAGTATTTCCAACAAATTTAAGCCTACTGAATGCTAAAACAAGTTCTTTTCAGACCTAGTCCAGACTTTAAAATACAAAGTAGCTGTTCTTCAACTATAAGCCGATTTGCACGAGCCTGTTTTGAGTCTCATTTGGGGCCATTATTCAGGCAAAAATGTCTACAATTTTCAGACCTTTTTAAGCCTGTCTTGGCTGTAAAACAAATGCATGTGTGCACAAACGAAACTTTTTGATATTGAGGTTATTAGAACTCAATAGTAAAAATATAGTTATCAAAACTTGTGCAGAGGAAAAATTGACCAGTTGTCCATGGCAACCAATCAGCTTACTTCTTTCATTTTTGAAGTATTCTGTTTAGTTGCTATGGGCAACTGCTCCCCTTTTCTGCTGCACCGGTTTGAGACATCTCCCTATAGATTTTTGATCATTTGGTCAACTGTAAAATGACTAAGTTATTTTCTTTTGTGGGGTTTATAGCCACCATGTGAAATGGATTTTATTTTCAACTTGGGTAGTTTATTTTTTTTGTTACTTTAGTGCAGTGGTCTTCAACCTGCGGACCTCCAGATGTTGCAAAACTACAATTCCCAGCATGCCCGGACAGCCGTTGGCTGTACGGGCATGCTGGGAGTTGTAGTTTTGCAACATCTGGAGGTGGGCAGGTTAGAGACCACTGCTTTAGTGCTTACCTTTCCTGAACCTGTGTGGCCATGTCCAATGCTGGCTCAACGGAGGGTGAAGGTTCCTCAGAGACAACTATGTCACAGGATAGTATTGAGCAGCCCTGGAGGCGTCGCTGCTTTCACAAAAAATAGTTTTTAATGTATTTTGACGCCTTTACATTTTCTGACATTGCTAAATGTGTTTTCCATGAGCAAAATTTCTTGGCGGGGATTTGTCCCAAAAAAACGGGATTTGCACCAAAATTGCGCCAAAGATCGATTGAAATCACACACAGGACTGTGTGATTTTGAGAAAATTGTAAAAATGACAGTGGAGAAGATGCGCCAAACTTTGGCGCAAAAAGACACTGTGCCAAAGTATTGCGCCAAAGTTACGTGAAAAAAAAAAACATAAATCCTTTGATAAGTACCCCCCATACTGCTTATGAATAAGAATCTTCTCCTGGCTAAAGAAACTATTGCTCACAAAGTGGGGTAGTTATTAAGCTTCCACCAGGGCAGAGGCTTACAGGATTTATGTAGGGGTGGGCATCTCTACATAAATCCTGCAAACCTGTGGGCCTATACTAAAATCTCCACTAGCACACCCCTCCCCCTTTTCATTAGGCCACACCCCTTGTATATCTGCCTGCATCAATCACAGAAATATTTTTTTTTTGTTGCTATTTTCACTACCCCCCAAAATGTTTATTAACCCCTTAAGGACCCGGGCTTTTTCCGTTTTTTCATTTTCAATTTTTCCTCCTTAACTTTAAAAAATCATAACTCTTAAAAATTTTCACCTAAAATTATATATAATGGCTTAATTTTTGCGTCACTAATTCTACTTTGTAATGACATTAGTCATTTTACCCAAACATCTACGGTGAAACTGGGAAAAAAATCAATGTGCGACAAAATTGATGAAAAAACACTATTTTGTAAGTTTTGGGGGCTTCTGTTTTTACGCAGTACATTTTTTGTCAAAAATGATACCTTATCTTTATTCTGTAGGTCAATATGGTTAAAATGATACCCTACTTGTATAGGTTTGAATTTGTATCACTTCCGAAAAAAATCATGAATATATGCAGGAAAATTTATACGTTTAAAATGGTCATCTTTTGACCCCTATAACTTTTTATTTTTCTGTGTTCAGGGCGCTTTGAGGACTCATTTTTTGCGCCGTCATCTGAAGTTTTTAGCGGTACCATTTTTGTTCTGATCAGACTTTTTGATCACTTTTTATTCACTTTTTTGTGGTATAAAAAGTGATCAAAAATGCACTATTTTTGGACTTTGGAATTTTTTTGCGCGTACGCCATTGAACGAGCGGTTTAAAAAGCAGTATATTTTTATAATTCGGACATTTCCACACGTGGCGATACCACATATGTTTATTTTTATTATTATTTACATATTTTTTTATTTTATTTATGGAAATGCCGGGTGATTCAAACTTTTATTAGGGGAAGGGATAATTGAAAGGGTTAATGATTTTTTTACACTTTTCTTATGCAGTATTATAGCTCCTATAGGGGGCTATAACATTGCATTCACTGATCTTTTACACTGATTGATCTATCTCCATAGGAATGGATCAATCAGTGTTTTCGGCGATTGAATGCTCAAGCCTGGATCTCAGGCTTGAAGCATTCATTCGGCGATCGGACAGCGCAGGAGAAGGTAAGAAGACCTACAGCTGTTCGAGATGCCGCGATTATACCGCGGCAATCCCGAACAGCTCCCTGAGCTAACCGGCACATTTTACTTTAGTTTTTAACCGCTCAGCTTTGAGCGCGCGGCTAAAGGGTTAATAGCACACGGCACAGCGATCATTTGAGGCGGGTCCCGGCTTCACTATGACGCCGGGCCCGCCGCGATATGATGCGGGGTCACCGTGTGACCCCGCGTTATATCGCAGGACCGGGACCCATGATGTACTCATACATCCTGGGTCCTTAAGAGGTTAAAGGGGTACTCCGGTGAAAAACTTTTATTTTTTAAATCAACAGGTGCCGGAAAGTTAAACAGGTTTGTAAATTACTTCTATTAAAAAATCTTAATCCTTCCAGTACTTATTAGCTGCTGAATACTACAGAAGAAATTATTTTTTTGGGAAGAGCGAGCTCTCTGCTTAATCACGAGCACGGTGCTCTCTGCTGACATCTCTGTCCATTTTAGGAACTGTCCAGAGTAGGAGAAAATCCCCAAAGCAAACAGGAGGCCTTGGGACACTGAAGGAGATTGCCTGACAGGACAGCAGGAGCACGGGGTTACACCTCCTGTACTGGGCCACCACAAATGTAAAATACTCAGTTCACATGTGCAAAAATGTTACCAAAACAATAATAGTTATTGTATAATGTATGGTAATTCTAGGCACCTGTACAAGTTTTACAGACATTGACGTGACTTGCCTTTTCTTTCTTGTTCTGTCACCCCGGTATACAGCATCTACAATACAATTTATGATTGGACAGAATGTAAAGAAGCATATAAAAGGTCCAGTACTCTGCAGGTGCAAACAGGACAAACATCTTTATCACAGTCATAAAGTATTACCAGCCTCATTGTGGGTTATTGGAGGGCTATCATCGGATCATTTCTTTATAATGGGCTTCATATTACAAAATTGCTGCTGAGAAAAAGTGGCCTTGATGCCTTTAGTGGCAAATCAAAGTTCATGTTTTATTCATTCGCTGAAGTTTAAAAAAAATGGAAGCTGAACTCTAATGTACAAACCTGTTATCCATAGGGCCCATGATTTTTTTTTAATAAGGTGAGATTTTGCACTACATTTTATAGCTTGTGCCGGCATCATCTGTCTAGAGATATAGATAACAAATGCCTGGTTATCCACAGTGCAAGTTGAATGATACCTGACATATAAAGATCAACACATTTTTGGAAACACACTTCGTTAAGGCCCCTTTCACACTGTCGGTATGCTCTGGCAAATTCAGCTCCCTCTTTTAATATTTGTTTTGCATTTTGCCGGCTGTAATTTTGCCGGACCTATCGGCAAATAACTGTTCCCAATAGTAGACATTATTTTTGAAGAGAAAAAACGGAGAAAACAACGGTGCAAGCACTATTTTTTCTCCGGCTTTCCTCGATCCTAAAATAACGGGCTTCACACTGCCGGAGACGGCCGGCAGTGTGAACGTAGCCTAATGATATGGAGTTCCCAAAATTTGTTTTGTGGCAAATAAGCACCTGGAAAAACATATCCCCAAAAGCATAATACAGATATGTGTATTTGGATTTTACTGGCTTTAGGAGAAGGATATGAATCAAAACTTCCAAAGTTTTGCAGCAGTGAATTTGGTTATGCTAAGACAAGCAGCATTTGCCATAAATCACAAACCTGGCAAATCTATCTGCTCGTCTCTACTAACAGTCAATGTGTATCTCGGGAAACACACTGCGTGTCAATAAATTCTGAATTTTGATGCTCTACGCCAGAACTGGAAGAGTGGAATACGATGTTCCTGTCTTACATCAGAGACAAAATGTCAACATAATACGTACTATGGCACATTTGTAGACACACACACCTATTCACACTATGCTTAGGATAACAGGTAAAAATTGTTTGCAGACAGAAAAATACTGAGGGATGCCAATGGTCACATATGCCATCCCTGGGCCAACTTGTAAGGCTGGGTTCACATGGTGTTTCTGCTGTCCATCACAGGTATCTCTCAACATCCTGCCAAAAATGGAACGCCAATGTGAACTGTCGGTACAGCAGTGTGTGTCATTTATTTTTATGGCCCAAACATTTAACACTTATTTAACGGGACTCAACAGCCCCACAGACCAGGCCATTGGGTCTTGTTAATTTAGCATATAGCAGCGGAAACTCCCTTGTCACTAGGTAACTATATTCAGCCTATCAAATGAATAGCTCCTACTGCTGTATGCTACTATATACGTTGGCATCCCAATTTGGTGGGATGATAATAGATACCTGTGACAGACAGCATAAACGCTGTGTAAACTTAGCCTAAGCAAGCAGTTGCTTACCTATTATTAAAAGTAGGATGTGGAGACTAGCTAGGACAATTATACAGTACAGAAGCACAATAGGCTCAATAATAACCTCTAGGAGCTTTTTTGATAAATACCAATTTGGGCCAGGTTTTAAAAGCAATATTTTATCCAATGAAAGATAGCAGAGTGCAAAGTATCTTTAGAAATCAATATACACATCAAGCCACACAAATAAGCCTGCATGAATCACTAACACACCCAACCATAGCAACTGAAGGTAAACTTAGGCTTTTCGTGCATTTCTCTCTATTTCACTTTGGCCTATTACTCAGTCCTGATGACACATGATGATGATTAATTCTAAGTATTTTCTGCTATCAGAGATAGGTATAATTTAACGAAACATGTGACCACCCAACATTATTTATTACTTCGGCTCACTAATGGTCTTCTTATGCCTTTTGACTTTTGGAGTTGTGTAAGATTTAGTAGGAAAATGTGTTGGATGTTGTAATGGTATGAACAGTTTTCTAATGAAGTCCTTCTTGTTCCTAGACATTCTAAGCCCCTGTAAATCTGTTTGATGGTTTCAGCAAAGATAGGGTACTCACATGTGTTCTTTTTCAGTGTAATAACTTAAAGGGGTTCTCTGCCCCTAGACATCTTATCCCCAATTGCGGGGGTCCCACCTCTGGGGACCTCTGCAATCTCCCTGATGCACCTGATGCGTTCGTTTAGAGCCTCGGGTGCAGTGCTGGTGGCTTATGATGTCACGGCCACGCCCCACTCGTGACATCATGGCCACGCCCCCTCAATGCAATTCAATGGGAGGGGCATGCATTGAAGGGCGTGGCCATGATGTCACGAGTCTCCACCCTGCATCGCCAGTCATCCGGCAAAGTTCGTTCCATGCAATGGATGTCTGGGGTCTGCCAAGATTGCTGGGGTCCTTAGCGGCGATCAGACATCTTATCCTCTATCCTTTGGATAGGGGAAAAGATGTCTAGGGGCGGAGTACCCCTTTAAGAAAACAACTACATAAGTGATGCTCAACATCATACAGTTGCCTACACATAAGCTCCATCTGTGGCACCAGAATGCCCATCAGAGAAGCTTTTCTTCAGTAAAATATTCTCTGGGAACAAAAAATTACTTTTATAGTTCATTTCTTCCCAGAGTTGAGTAAGTCTCAGTGGAAAGAGCAATCAATATAATTCCCAAGCCTTTTGTTCGGTAATGTTTCCCATAATTCAATTATTTTTTACCTGTTCCAGCTTTAGTAGCCAGGAAGATGGAGAAAAACAGTTGTCTTTAATACTAATCTACTGTATCTCATTTGGTCCAGTGTCAGTTTCTTGTTACACCCAGGCTTAACAAGCTCTGGTAAAATGAGCTGTAATTGGTTGCTTTGGACAAAACCAGACAGTTTTGGTTTCAGCAGCTAAAAACAAACAGAAAGCGCTCTGTGGTGTCATATCGGAGGCAAAACGGTAAGACTCTCTTTAAGACAGCACTTACCGAGGTTGGTTGCACAAAACAAGTACAACTTGCCTGAAGAAGTAGTTATTCCGTAAAACACATTGCATCATGGGAAATTAAAGTTGTTCTTACCTAAGAGACTCCCAGTGTCTGATTTGATACTGCCCACCACTGGAGGTTTGTCTATAGTTTTGGTTTCAGACAGATTGATAAAGCAAAGGTATCTGTCAACATCCTGCCAATAATGGGAAGCCAACGTGAACTGTGGTGTACGGAAGTGGGTGTCATTTTTTTTAATTGCCCAAATATGTCACCCTAATTTAACAGGACTCAACAGCGCAGCAGGCCATGCTATTGGGTCCTGTTAATTTACCATATAGCAGTGGAAAGCACTCACTAGTCACTAGGTAACTATGTTCTGGCCATGAAAATGAATAGTGTCTACTGCTTTACGACACTATATATGTTGGCATTCCATTTTTTCCTAATTGATACCTGTGACAGACAGGTTCTAGGTTCTATCTGGGCAATTAGGAATACAGGAGGCATAGTAGCTTCTGGTAGCCCCAGCAGCTGAGGGAACCCAACATAGGAGCCTTGGAGTTGCTGAAGTAGGCCTCAAAAGGGTATAGAAGAGGCAGTAAATAGCAATATGCAAACAACTGGGATACCAAAAAAAGGGTTAAAATACCAAAGCCACAGAGACCATTCACCATTATATTTATAACTGTTCCATTTCATGAACACATGCACTTTCAATGGTGTAGAGTACAGTTATGATGGAGTGGGCCCTCTTACGGTGACCAAGGAGTGCTTTTTAAATATATTTCTCAATCTATCTACCGTATATAAAACTGGATAATATTCTAAAATAAAGCCAATGTTCATGTATGTAGAATGTTATAATAAATTATCTTTAACGTATTGTCTGCTTTTACAAGAATATTTTGACATAAATATTCCAACCATAATGATCTCCAATGTAATAGTATAAGGACTTCTGTACATGGCTGCATTATGTTTCTGTACAACATCCAATATAGGGCCATTATGTACCTGTCAGATTCCGTACGAACCAGAAACAAAAAATGGGACAGTCTTCCCTAAGAGCAATACTGTACCATATGGCTATGACCTGCAATGTATTTGGCCTTGTTCACAATGCCGTTCGCATGCCATTAAGGGTCTGAAGTTTTTTTTTAGCTGAACGGACCCTAAAACGGGTCTGATGCAAACAGCTACTATCAGGTCCTGACGGATCCCATTCACTTGCATGGCGTCTGTCGGTGATTCGGTAATTTTAAAGGAATTTAGCAGAGAAAACAAATTGTGCTTGCACAATTTTCTTCCCCACTAAACTCCCTTTCCACTGACTACATTGCCGTCAGAACTCCAAATAGCAGAGTCTGACGGCAATGTGAATGAGGCCTTATTAGTTAGATATGTATACAGCAGTTTAGAGAGAAAGGTTAAACTTTTGAACAATTTGACAAAAAAGTACTAGTTACATACTACTGAAAAGACTTTCCATTCGTAATACCCTGCCATGTTATTATAGATACTGAAGTAACTCAAATCCTCCATACATCATTGGAGCATGAACTAGATGAAAATTGTGTATGAATAATAAAAATACACCTTCAGCATTCTACGAGGGCTTGAGTTTCATAATGGTTGGGTCAAACATAGTGGAACATCACTAATGGACATTTCCTGTTCAAATGCCAAGGGCATCAACACATGTCCTACAGGTGACCTATGATGCAACATTTACCAGGAGCACATGAAGCATAGCATGTAACATGGTTCTGCAATCTGTAGCAAAATATTATATCTAGTAACACATAGAATCTATGGCAAATACTTCTTAGCTGACTGTTAATCATTTCATATTTTTCTGTATATTCCCTTCCCTCAATGTGCCCCACGCTTATTCGGATGTCTAGACGAATCAGATATTGACAGGATGACTTCCATCCATGTGGTTTACATTTCTCCAGTCAAATCTTTCTGCTCATTATTTTTAACTAACAGAGATTTGCCTGTCCCACTTTAATTTGAGAGCGTTCACACACGACAGAGAATATATAAATTATTGCTGATGAGCAGTTTTCAAAGCAATCTATGTTTGTGATGGAGCCTTGGGAAAGTAATTCAACTTTTTGCTTTTTTGTTAAATCCAAGTTAAAGGGGTTATCCACGATAAGGTGATTTTAGTACGTACCTAGCAGACAGTAATGGACATGCTTAGGAAGGATCTGTGCTGGTGTTGAGGCTAAATGGCTATGTTATGAGATTACCATAATGCTGAGGCAATTTTTATTGTGAATTGGGTATTTTCTGTTGGAGTTTCAACTACAAATCTCATAATTCCCTGTTTGTAAGTTTTAGGTCACTTTCCTCCCTCCCACACATTAGCCACCCCACTCATTGAAACCCAAATGAGCTGCATTCCGTTCAAAAGACCAATGTTTTCTAACCATGGTGCCTTCAGATGTTGCAAAAATACAATTAGTTTCAGAATGATCTCCCTCCAACCCAGTGGTCGCTTCACCCATTGAAGCAGGATAGGCTCCCTTTGCACACCTGACTAGTGATGTCATTTCTCAGCCGCACTGAAACCTGGGAAATCCTAAGTGATTTTGTATGCTGTTAAAAAGAAATAATGGGGTGAAAATCACAGAAGAATTCAAAGACTACCGTCATACAAAAGTACAGACACTATATTATGAGCTACACTAACTTTACAGCCACTGTAGTAAAGTCAAATTAAAAAAAATCCTGGAATACTCCTTTAACTATTATAAGACAAAAAATGAGAGCGCTTCGGTCGTTTTGAAAATTGGTGGAAGTGATTTTGACAACCTGTATGCTAGGCCCATTGCACAGGTCCCCCAATAACAAGCCCTATAGGAAACTGTAACCGGCTTTCTCGGAATCGTAGCTAGGCTTTCCTTCATTATTGCCACAATTCAGTTCACTGCCTTAGTCCTGTACCTAAATACCCTGGTCATGTATGTTATGACCGGATGCCCTTATATCTTCTGTGTATAGGAAAAATGTCAAACTAGTTAATTTGCATCACTATATCCCTACATTGCACTCAACAGCTGCACCTCTATCTACAGGGTTAAAACAAATTCCTTCAACATGATGCAATTATTCACAGTTCTCTAGTTTCTATGGTAACTCCAAAGCTGTGTGATGGCCATTTTAATGTCTTAGGGATGGGTTCTGCCAGCACAGATAGTGTTAAGGAGGATGACTGCGTCAGGCATGTTAACTCTTCATGGTAAGGGCTGTGCACGTTATAGATGCGTTAATGATAACATCCATATTTCTGGTACATTGCTCTCTTCTTGGTTGAAATTCAGCTCGGTGCTTGAAAACAAAAAAAAAAATCTAATCTATCCCACAGTCGCATTATCATATTCACAAAGATATTAAGGATAATGCCTTAAGGATAAGGACAGCAGTTGCCTGTACACTTTTATAACACATTATGGCTGTTAGAGTCATTTTGCACCGCTTTGGGAAATCTCTCCTGGCTATCTTAAAAAGCTACTTCCGTTGTCTTTTTTTTATTTTTTTTTTAATAACCCTTTATCACATCATTGCTTTATTTGACTAGACGCAGACCAGATTCACCCTAAGAAGCTTTTATTGTGACTTTATTATAATCTGATACCTACTGTGCTGGAAATTGACAAGTGGTACCTATTAGCGGTGTGCATGCCGGAGCGGCTATTTATAGAGCAGACAAGGCTCTCTTGTGGGCATCAGAAAGGGGAGTCAAAATCAATGTCATTTGTGACACGTCTCTCTGGCAGACATCTGCTGGAAGAATCTTATCTGCACCTGCTTCTGATTGGCTGCAATCTATTTCGACATTGCATTTAAAGGCCTCGTCACCATGGATACCCACATGCATTAGAACAATTGATACAACGTTTGAGAACCCCATATGTACACATCTAAAATATACACTATGAAGATAAATTACGGGGAAGGTTCTGTGTGTAGTTCCATTTATCACCAACACAAAATGCATTTTGCAGCAAAAACATAGCAAAAGGCTGTCCCGATCTTCAGACATATATTGGTGTTGTATGTTATTGTGTGATAGGTTATGTGCTCACAGCTCCTGTTATCACCTTCCTAGACATTACAAGCAATGAGTTATGCATTCAAATGTCTTAAAGGGGTACTCCACTGGAAAATATATATATATATATATTTTTTTTTTAAATCAAAAGGTGCCAGAAAATTAAACAGATTTGTAAATTACTTCTGGTTAAAAATCGTAATCCTTCCAGTACTTATCAGCTGTTGTATGCTTCACTTGAAATTATTTTCTTTTTGAATTTCTTTTCTGTCTGACCACAGTGCTCTTCTGACATCTCTGTCCATTTTAGGAACAGATCCTGCTATCCTTCTCTGGACAGTTCCTGACATTGACAGAGGTGTCAGCAGAGAGCACTGTGGTCAGAAAGGAAATAAATTCAAAAAGAAAAGAACTCTGTAGAAAACAGCAGCTAATGAGTACTGGAAGTATTAAAGGGGTAGTCCAGTGGTGAAAATCTTATCCCCTATCGCTGGTTCCCCCTGCGATCTCTCTGTACGGAGCCCCGGCTCTCCGGCCAGATAGCGGGTGTCGACCTCCGCACAAAGCGGCGGCCGACACGCCCCCTCAATACATCTCTATGGCAGAGCCGGAGATTGCTGAAGGCAGCGCTTCGGCTCTGCCATAGAGTTGTATTGAGGGGGCGTGTCGGCCGCCGCTTTGTGCGGAGGTCGACACGCCCCCTTCCCGCGGGCTGTCGGGGCTCCGTACAGGAGATCGCAGGGGGCCCCAGCGGTCGGACCCCCCGCGATCTGCAACTTATCCCCAATTTTTAGGATAGGGGATAAGTTATTCACCACTGGGTAACCACTGGACTACTCCTTTAAGCTTTATAAATAGAAGTAATTTACAAATCTGTTTAACTTTCTAGCATCAGTTGATTAAAAATTATTTTTTCCAGCGGAGTACCCCTTTAAGTAGCTTTTGAGCTCCTGCAGACACCTGTGTAAAGATTTAAACCTTTAGGGTCTATCCACATGTACAGTATCTTGCGCATATTTGATGTGCAGGATTTGAAGCTGCAGATTTCAATGTGAACTAAATGGCTAAATACAGCTTCAAATCTGCAGCATCAAATTATGTTCATCCAATACACCCATAAGGTAGGGTCACATGTGCTGCATGTTTGCTGCTGCACCTTTTCCTACCAATTTAAGCCAATGGGTAGCAAAATCAGCTGTGTATTTTGCTACCCAATGACTTCAATCCGCAGCAGCAAATATGCAGCAAAATACAGCATGTGTGACCCTACCCAAAAGAGGTATTCCAAATCAAGACACGTATCCACTATCAACAGGATGGGGTATACGTGTCAATATGTGGGTGGGTTCAACCACTGGAAACCCCTGCAATCTCATGCCCCTATTCACGCTTTGGAATGGAGCGTTTGAGTCACGCATGCTCACCACTGTACCACAGTACAATACTCCGTATTTATCAGTAGTGCTACAAACAATAAATGGAGTGGTGATGGGGGGGTCCCAGGAGTCAGACCCTCCATGATCTGACAGATCCCCTATCCCCTGAACTACCCTTTTAAGCAAGGTTATTCATTACATGGGGTCTATCCTATACTAATTTAAAACTTGGATTGATTTGTGTAATTGGAGCCCTATTACCATATAGTATAGATCACCTATACGATGGTTACTTTCATAAAAAAAAAATAAAAAAAAACATAAATAAAGTCAACAGTACAAGTAAAAATAAGACATTTTGTAACATATTTTATCAGAGAAAAATGCTCCTGCTGCCACTTATCAGGCTCATTTTCATCCACTCGTAAAACTCTCAATTCTTTGTTGTATTTACAAGATAGACTAGCAGCACATCTAGAGAGCAGGTTACATACTTCCCATACAAGTCTATGGAGAGAAGAAAGTTAAGGCAGGAGATGTAAGTAGCAGGAACTGGAGGAAGCCAGAAGCAAAGAGACTTAAAAGATACTAGAGTACTGTGACTGTAGATCTCCCCAAGACTTGATTCACAGCTTAGATCGTTTTATAATGTCCTCTATTTTGCTGCAGCTTCATAGGCTGTAATGTGAAGAGATATAGTAGAAGAGTAGAACCCCTGCTTTGTGTGTGTGTGCAGTGTATTGGAGACAGTCTTCATCCACTAGCTGAAGGGCAAGTTAAAAGTAGAGAAAGAACCTGAAGGGGGGAAACCAGGTGAACAGGTACATGTTATATACAGGCCAGAAATAATTTTACTCTTCATGTTCACATATGACAGCCTATCCTGAAAGTTACCTAAAAATGTATGCTTTAAGAGTTTTGGGTAATTAAAACTTTTTTTTTTATATGCTTATAACTCGTCCCTTATATTTAGGGTGAGACAATGGGAAGGCAGATCAGATGGCTGCCTAAGGCACCAAAGGGGAAGGTTTTCAGATTATGGATTACAAAATGTGAAACAATGTTCTGACTTTAAATTTCCTTGTTCAACCTATACAGGGGCCAAGTGGCTGGGGGAAGAATGTATTGCAATGGGTTCCAAGCAAGAAAATGTTATGTAGCGATAGTTGCATCCTGTCCACTTTTAGTGTTCGATCACCCTTATAGGATCTTCGAAGCAGAGAACCCACGAGAGTAAGACTTATGATATAAGGAATATCATATTAGCAGATAAAATGAAATTCCATTTTTTTTCCCAATAGCAGTATGTGAATGACAATTCTCAAAATAATTTTGCATTTCGCAAACACTCCTCATATAGCATTAGAGTCTGGACACTAGCAGTTTGGTTATGTGATGTTTCTGTGAGATAGAAAACCAGCTTGTAATTCTCCCTTAAGTCATCATTGTCAACAGCTATAACATTTAAGCAAGCACTGTTAAACTAGCCACAAGCGACTCACTGTTTGTAATTGCGCAGTGGTGAAATAACTCTGTTTGTGCTAGGATTTCTTCAGGCTAAGGTGATGTTATGACGGTGCCCCTTCTAGACACCCTCGATTTCTATTGTTAGCAGGTGAAGCAGGGTGAAGCTCCTAACACGTCAGGGTAAATGCTACTGGTCACAAGTGGGAAATAAGATGGGGTAAGAGAAAGCTTACTCTGGGTATAGTAGTAAGAATTTAACTAAGAATAACCATTGAGAACTGTACCATTTGGGAACCTGCTAAGGCTGGATGGAAGGTCACAGTACTTGGCACTCGCTCTTACAGCCAACTGGGGCACTGAACTAGGAGTAAGACTCAGCGACTATGACATATCTAAATACACAATGTTATTCCCTTCTGTTGCTTATCTTGTAGATTTCTACATTTTATAACATACTGTATAATACGACGGGATAGTACCCATCAGGGGTATGGAGGTGAGGAGCCTCATGGCAAAGATTAGATAAATCCCTTTAGTGTTTGTTAACACATTGACAACTTTAACTATATGAGATAAGAGGACTCGGTGCTTGTTATTTTCCATCATCTTTCCATCATTCCTGAATAAATTCCTACACTTTCTTTTTATATTGTAGGGCCTGTAGATTCCTGGACAGGTATGCACAAGCCATAATAATATGGGATGTAGCCATCTTGGTCTGAAATTCCACTCTTCAGGGGCCCCCATAGCAACTTTTTGTTCTGTTTCCGTTATGTATGTAAGGTGTGCCCGGGGCATTGTATATATTAAAGCTTTGTTCCTTTCAGTTATGCTTGTAAATAAAATGGGGTTGTCGTTGTGTTTTTCCCTGCAGAAAAGATATGCTCTATATTTCCTGTGTAGTGATTTATATTTATCCTTATCTGTGCCCTGGGTCGTCTTGCATACATGATGTCTGTTTTTGTATGTAGAAAGATTTATTGTCATGGTTGTTGGTAAGTTAGTGGTCGATTGTACCCAGACAGTATGGTAATTGGAAATTCCTGCCTTGCTCACCATGCTCCTGGCATATGTGTAAGGGCTAGAGAATGGGTCTTGTTAAATGCCACTGTACAAGCAAGAGGGAAAGTCAGGAGCATGTAAAATTGGTACACCACAAGGCTGTGAGTGAGGCACATAAAATCGGTATACCACATGGCAATGAGTGGGGCACATAAAATCGGTATACTACATGGCTGTGAGTGAGGCACATAAAATCGGTATACCACATGGCTGTGAGTGGGGCACAAAAAATCGGTATACTACATGGCTGTGAGTGGGGCACATAAAATCGGTATACCACATGGCTATGAGTGGTGCATATAAAATCAGTATACCACATGGCTATGAGTGGGGCACATAAAATCGGTATACCACATGGCTATGAGTGGGGCACATAAAATCGGTATACCACATGGCTGTGAGTGGGGCACATAAAATTGGTATACCACATGGCTATGAGTGGGACACATAAAATTGGTATACCACATGGCTATAAGTGGGGCACATAAAATCGGTATACCAGATGGCTATGAGTGGGGCACATAAAATTGGTATACCACATGGCTATGAGTGGGGCACATAAAATCAGTATACCACATGGCTATGAGTGGGGCACATAAAATTGGTATAACGCATGGTTATGAGTGGGGCACATAACATTGGTATACCGCATGGCTATTAGTGGGGCACATAAAATCGGATACCACATGGCTATGAGTGGGGCACATAAAATTGGTATACCACATGGCTATGAGTGGGGCACATAAAATTGGTATACCACATGGCTATAAGTGGGGCACATAAAATCGGTATACCACATGGCTATGAGTGGGGCACATAAAATTGGTATACCACATGGCTATGAGTGGGGCACATAAAATCAGTATACCACATGGCTATGAGTGGGGCACATAAAATTGGTATAACGCATGGTTATGAGTGGGGCACATAACATTGGTATACCGCATGGCTATTAGTGGGGCACATAAAATCGGATACCACATGGCTATGAGTGGGGCACATAAAATTGGTATACCACATGGCTATGAGTGGGGCACATAAAATTGGTATACCACATGGCTATAAGTGGGGCACATAAAATCGGTATACCACATGGCTATGAGTGGGGCACATAAAATTGGTATACCACATGGCTATGAGTGGGGCACATAAAATTGGTATACCACATGGATGTAGGTTGAGAGCCCAGGAAATGTGTAACACATAAACAAGTTTTGTTTCCTGAAGTGCCAAAGGCTAAGAAGACTGGCATCGAATTGTTTTGATAGATTGGCATTGCCAAAGACACCTTAGGGACAGCAGGAAGTAGGGAGCAGCAGTAGGGCTAACACTGCAGAGACTAGTGAATTGTCAGACAGTCTTTTGCAAGTGTTGTATAACAGACTTAACATTAAGAACTGCCAAAAAGTAAATTAATTAACAAAACCCCTACCATTCGCACACACCTGATAGTCTGCCACTTCTTACAGGTATGCCCTTGGTATGCACAAATCTTTAACATCACACATAACATTGTCCTGTTTAATATATGACATACCCAGCCTCTATATTTCGATTTTTATAAGAAATTTCCCAATGTGATAATTCTGTTGAAATAATAGGGAAATAGTGAAAATGATGTTCACAGTTTATGGGCTATTGGAGAGACATATGTATTTGGGTCCAAAGATGGACAGCTGTCTTAAAGAGGTACTTCAAAAGGATAGGGGATAAGTGTCTGATAACATACTTCAGTACTGCACAACTTCCACAGGATAGGGGATAAGGGTCTGATTGAGAGGGGTCCAACCATTGGGACCCCTGTGATCTCCTGTCCGGTGCCCCAACTCTCCCCATGCAGAGCACCCTTTTAAACTGAATCTGTTATTAGTATAATCAGATTGTAGTGTGAGAGATACTGATAAAAATAATGATTACCATTCCTCGCTTCATGCCTCCATTTTTTGGTAATCCTGGGTAAGATCTCCACCACTGTGCTGAACCTCCTACCATGACCCTCCTCCTCTGCACCTCCTCTATTGCAGAATTGAGCTCCACTCTGCAGTATGTCTTGCCTTCACATGCGCAATAGCCGTGGCCACAGGGGTTATGATGCAGAGTGGAGCATCATTATACAGAGGATGCTCAGCACAGGAGAGGAGTGGTTAAAATGAAGATAAATAACCAATATAGAGTGTGGACTGGCACTGCTGTTGTCTTTCCCAATGGCTTTACACTTAATAGGAAGTGGTAGCAGGATATCTCAGGTAACAGTCACTAATGGTGGTGTGCATTCAGTGGGGTGCTCTATCCAGAAAAGTGTCCAAAGTCTTCAACATCCATAACATGAAGATTAAAAAATGATAGATGTCACTCACCACTTGTACCTAGAGCCAGAGGAAGTGTGTACCGTGCAAAACAATTGTTGCTCCAACTAACGCACCTGTATGTACCCCTGCACTTGTTTCAAAATGGTGGAATAAACAAAGAATTATTTGTACAGGTGGTTAGAGACATCTATCATTTCAATGTTCCAGGTATGGATGTTTAAAATGAAGATGCCAGCCGGACGTCACCCTGCAACCGGGGCGTGAGAATGCCCCGAATGTACCTAGCAGAATCATTAGCATATCTAGAAGAGCAGGGATTACCAAAGAATGGAGGCACGGTTACTATTATTGTCTTTACTGTCACCCACACTACAAGCCTGTTAGTGTGTGTATTACTGATGACAGTTTCCCTTTAAGAAATGTTGGTAAGACATCTTCAAAATACTGTATATTACTTTGCACATTACACATTTAGTAAAAAAATAGTAGTTCTTCTGGTATACACACCATGTGTATGATATGTAGGGAGTCATTCTTTATGTTTCCACTCTATTTGTTCGGTGTTTCCTAATGATCCTACATGCTGCAATATAGGGCTATATAACTGATGAGCTACATTAGTATAAGATATTTACAAGCCATAGGTGTCCCTGCTGGCAACACATAAAGCATCTCATCCTCCAATCTAAAACCAACAAAGCATAAACTTCCATAGTGTTCCTTCTGCTTCTAAAGCCTTGGGCTCCTATCACATAGGTGTATGGTATGAATCTACTCCTGGAACTGTGAATAATATGCTCAGTAACCATGTAGGATTTCCGCTATGCCACATTACAAAGTATTGTATAATTGTGGCATCTTAAAGAAAATAAGGTTGATATGTATCACTGCTGGATTTCATCTCAGCACATGTGCCGCCAATACAGTCAATAAGCTGGCACTAAATGGGTTTCTTTATGACAGAAACAATAATTATTAATAGATTTATTAGATTCCCTCCGCAGGCTTTGTAGACTAATAATGCGAGAGCCAATGGGGCACAGTGTTTAATTACTGCAGTGAAGCGATGGGATGAGGAGCAACTGTGAACATCTGTCTCGGATTATGGTTCTGTGAGAAGTTGAAGTTATCAATCCAGAGATCTGACTGTGTGAAGGGCGAGTGAAGGAGTGACGTCTAATGACTGCACGCCAAGACATGCCAAGTACAACATGGGCAGCAATGACTGTGCATTTCTGAAATATTTCTATCTACCTACCTACATATCTATCTATCTATCATCTATCTCATATCTATCTATCTATCCATCATCTATCTCATATCTATCTATCAATCTATCATCTATCTATCTATCTATCTATCTATCTATCTATCTATCTATCATCTATCTCATATCTATCTATCAATCTATCATCTATCTATCTATCTATCTATCTATCTATCTATCTATCTATCTATCATCTATCTCATATCTATCTATCTATCTATCTATCTATCTATCTATCTATCTATCATCCATCTCATATCTTTCTATCTCTAAAATAACCCTCAGATCAGACAGTGGTGCCAGTGCTCCGTACTCAATACTCAGTCCATGTAATACACAATATAATGAAACTGCAGCACTCGAATATATTTGGAAATATGGTTCTTTGCCTGTGTAGCAAAGGAAATGTTTCAACTCAATCATAGAACCTTTGTCAAACAGTCCATATTTGCCTTAGGCCAAGTTTCCACTTGTTTTTTTTTTTCTGGCAGTTTTTGGAAAACTGCCTCTGCAGTTTTTGAGCCAAAGCCAGAAGTACATTCAAAAGGAATGGGAAATATAAAGGAAGGACTTTACCCACTTCTGACTTTGTCTCAAAAACTGCAGTGGCAGTTTTCCAAAAACTGCCAGAAAAAAAACCCAAGTGGAAACTTAGCCTAATGTGCCAGAATTGTGGCTCCACATGCAACCGTGACATAATTATTATGCTGTGTGCACTAAAAGAACAGCAAAATGTGCCTCACCCAACAAGGGGGTGTGTCCTACCAGGAATGTGGCGTGTCTTACTCGTATAAGAGTGAGAAAACGCCAAGAAAATTGCCATGTGGGTGTTAACTTTGGCGTTTTTGGACTTTAGTGCGCCAAAAAAGTGATGGTGATACCTTTTTTAATAAAATTTCGTAAGGTTACCATTAAAAAAATTATAATAAAAAAGACAGGGAGACTCCAGCTGTTGTTAAACTACAACTCCCAGCATACCCAGACAGCCAAAGGCTGTCTGGGCATGCTGGGAGTTATAGTTTTGCACCAATTGGAGGCTCCCTGTTTGGATAGACATTGCATTATGGGTGCTCTCCCCAGCGGAGAGTGCCAAAAAATGTCCTCATCAATTTTTTTGGTTTTGTGTTTTTCTTCTTGTTTCAGATCAGTGTATGCAGAGGATTACGGCTGATTTGATGGATTACGGCAGATGAACTGGATTTTTTTATTTGAATAAAATGGTTAACGAGGGCTGTGGGGGAGTGTTTTTTTAAATGAAATAACTTTTCCAATGTGTCATGTTTTTTTAATTAAATTTTCAGGCTTAGTAGTGGAAGTTGGTCTTATTGACGAAATCCATTACAAAGCTGGGGCTTAGCGTTAGCCCCAAAAGCAGCTAGCGCTGATGCCCTGTTATTACCCCGGTACCCACTGCCACAGGGGTGCCTGGTAGAGCCGGTACCAACAGGCCCGGAGCATCAAAAATGGCATTACTTAGGCCAGAAACTGGTTCTAACCCACCCTGGTGATGTCAGGCTGTTGCTGCTTGGTTGGTATCTGGCTGTGAATAAAAATAGGGAGAACCCTATGTGTTTTTTTCCCCATAAATAAATAAATAAATAAAAAAAACACATAAGGTTCCCTGTATTTTATTCTCAGTCAGATACCAACCAAGCAGCATTGTTACTTGCCCTCCCCAGCCTAAATAATGCCAGCCTGTTATCACCTAGGCCCAGGAGCGCCATTTTTGATGCTCCGGGCCTAGTGGTACCGGCTCTTCCCGGAACCCTTGTGGCAGTGGGTACCGAGGTAATAATTTGGGGGTTAGCGCTAGCTGTTTTTTGGGCTAAAACTAAGCCCGGCTTAGTAATAGATTCCATCAATAAGACAGCCTCCACTACAAAGCCTGAAAATTCTATTTAAAAAAAACAAGACACATTGGAAAAATTATTTTATTTAAAAAACACTCCTCCACAGCCCTCATTAACCATTTTATTAAAAGAAAAAAATCCAGTTCATCCGCCGTAATCCATCAAATCTGCCATAATCCTCTGCATACACTGGTCTGAAACGAGAAGAAAAAAAACGCGAAAAAAATTGGTAAGGACATTTTTGTCACTCTCCCCTGGGGAAAACAATGTCTTCCCAAACAGGGAGCCTCCAATTGGGGCAAAACTTTGGCTGTCTGGGTATGCTGGGAGTTGTAGTTTAGCAATAGCTAGAGTCTCCCTGGGAGGACACTGCCAGAAGGGTCTGTTCACATTATACAAAACCGACAATGTGAACAGAGCCTCACAACCCTTACCAGCCTGGCTCCCATCTGTATATGATAGCCTGTATATAGTGTATACAAAAGACGAGGTCCGCTTACCTCCCTCACTCCCTGTCCCTGCCACTGGGCCCATTGGCGGGGACAGGGAGTGAGGGAGATAAGCGGACCTCGTCTTTTGTATATACTACATACAGCTATAGATAGCTGTATATTCTGTATACTGCCCAAAAGGGCTATAGGAGCAGGGAGTCTTGTCAGTCTGGTGACAGGATACCTGGTTCCTGTGTAGTATACACGGGTACACTATGCACCCCTGTATATTATATGGCCAGCGGAGGTGAGTAGTGATGCTATACAACCCTCCTCATCTCCTTACACTCTGTGGACCGGGAGCTCAGCATCCAACCCACAGATTGGTACCTTGAAGGCAGTGAGAAAACTGCCACAGGGGACAAAACTGGCTATTTCCACACACCAGGGAAAATGCCAGAAAAACTGCCAAAATGCCGGGAAAATCAGTGGCAGTTTTCCTGGCAGTTTTTCCTGGCGTTTTTGCTTGTGGGAAAAAACCTCTGTGGAATCCTAGCCTAACAACCTAGGATGTATGAGACAGGTCTGTAGGGGATCCTTGCATTGCTCCAGTTTCATGCTATTAATAGGCAGCACCTTGTATCATTACGATGTTTGGTTTACTTTGAAACACCGGTTCTAGTTAACACCTTATACACAACACAGTTTGGTTTATAAAGTCATTTTTATTCAGTCTCTAACCTCTTAATGTAGTTGTTGCCATCCCATGGAGCAACACATACATAGAATTGTAGTGCCCGTGCTTTTTCTATGGTAGTTTGGTTGGTTTCCTTCGATTACAGAACTAATATTTTTCATGTCCCACATGACTTTTTATTAGCAGGCAGCCGTGAGCAGGCAGAAACCGTGAGAAGCTGTAATTACATGCTCAGAAAGCATTCCCTCTCACATTCTCAGCCACTAAAAACATGCCCTTTTATCCTTCCTACCCTTCGCTCTCTCTCCTGTCCTCCTCCCTGTTGTATGTATATTTTTGTCACAAGACAATCTCATTGATTGGCCCTTGAGAGACACTCCAAGTGAAATGGGGAGGCTTAACTAACAGTTGAAAGAATTATCTTAAAAGTGTCTTTAAAGCCTCGTGTTTAATGGACAAACTCTTGAAAAAAGACCAAGACAAAGATGGAAGAGCACAAAGGGCACGCTTTTGCCAATTGATGCGTTGTACAACATGCCAGAGCTATTAAACATAAGTGGAGGCTGTGAGGCTATAGTGCTTTGTATATACATGAGGTTAATTGGGCATTAGCTGTAAAGCAGGAGACCTCGCCTGGAACCAAGCAGAGGTGAGATTGCAGAAGCGAGGGACAAAGCTTTTTACGACTACATTTTAATACATGACTTGATGTTGTTCCCTATTATCACTGTCAATGTAACTTTTAGATACATGACAAAACTATTCCAAAGTAGCATTCAAGTTCATTCTATTGTGTTCAAATTTCCATTCATGCTTAAAGCTGTACTCTGGCCCTAAGACATCTTATCCCCTATACAAAGGATGAATCATGATCACGGGGCCGGAGTATTGTGATGTCACAGCTCCGCCCCCGTGTGACATATGCTCCGCCGCCTCAATGCAAGCCTATGCGAGGGGACCTCCGCGATCAAGCATCTTATCCCTATCCTTTTGATAGGGGATAAGATGTCTTAGGGCCGGAGTACTCCTTTAAATATCATCTAAGCTAAATTGCAAGGGCAGGGGTCCTGACTGAGAGGCTAAAATGTACCCTCTATTGACTTTTTCTTGACTATTTCTGATGGGAGGTTAACTAGTGGTCTATCCTATCTTCATGGGTCTCTTAACAGCCAAGACACCTAGCATCATGTCAATTTCCCAGCTTTACAGCAAACTAACTGTAATAATAATAATATCTAAAAAATAATTTGAAGGCATACATGGTCAACTAACTTCAAATATACCCATGTCAATTTTGCTGTCCAAGATTTTTCACCCATTGAGAAGTAAAATTATACATTCAGACGTAAAAGTTTGACCTTCTAATGTTCAGGCAATAGCTTCATGGTTCCTGAGTCTTCCATCTGTCCATGGAGCTGAAGGGATTGTTAAACAGTTTAGTGATGAGGATCAGACTCTGATCAGTACATGTCATTTCAAAATAAAGCCTTTGCACATTTCTATGAAAACCAATTAATAGATCAAGCATTCCCTGGGTGCTATTAGATGATCATTCAGAATTGTGTTTAAAATACACAAAATTTGGTTGAAGTGTAGGATCAGAAACTCAGTGGAACCATCTTCAGACATCAAATGCTTAAATGGGCACTGTCAGATCCAAAAACTTTTTATATGTTGTTACTGATATGTTATTTAAAACATTTGGAATATTTAATAAGGAAAACAGCCCTGAAAATTCCACCACTAGAGGTTCCCATACCTACTTGGACACTAACCAGTCTTGCAGCAGCATCAGGCTTGTTCATGAGTCATGGACAAGAGATGACTCATGGACAAGGCTGCATGAGCAGACACACCAATCACCTCCCACCACCACCACAAGGGAGGGACACGACCCCTTCCCCTGAGAGGATTTCTAACACTGTGAGCTAATGAAAATAGGTATTTTTATAATAAATATTGGTGAGAGAGGCATACAAATTAGATGTACATGGTCAGGATTAGGTCCCAAGTAATATATTAATTATTTTCTTTGCAGGTATGCATTAAGTTCTATAACCTGAACCACAAACTCTCAGTGGCATGTAGATTGCAGGAAATGCATTACAAACTACTACTGATCAAAGTACACCGAATGTACTCTCTGTGTCGAGCCTCTGTTGGAGATGCTCCAATTAATTGGGGACAGTAACTCACATGTGGTGGCACTGCCTGATAGTATCCTTGCTATAAACAGATGTTGCTGACCTCCTATTTATGTTATTTTACTTCATTAGGAAACAAGAGGCTTTTTAAGAAACTTTTCCTTACAGCAAGGCAAATTATTCACAGGATCTGAAAAACTAGTGTGTTTCTATCTTGGGTACATTGGGGGAGATTTATCAAGACCTGTGCAGAGGAATAGTTGACCAGTTGCCCATAGCAACCAATCAGATTGCTTGTTTCCTTTTTCAGAGGACTTTTAAAAATTAAAGAAACGATCTGATTGGTTGCTATGAGCAGATGGTCAACTTTTCCTCTGCACAGGTTTTGATAAATCTCCCCCATTGAGTGGAACCGCTTGACATCTTTAATTGGATTAAAGAACTTTGGTCCAAGGACAATTACCAAAGTGCCTTGCATTACACCACATGGTCAATGGGGCTTTTATTCTGTGACCACAACAGTCAAAAGACCTTTTCTGTCCTATAAACCTCTCTAATCTATTCCCATTTTTTCTTCTTTCTTTATGTTGATGTTCCTTTATGGTAGATATTGATGTTTCTTTATCCATTTGGGTGGAAACAGCCTCTCACTTTATATAGTTTCAAGAGGGGTGGAAAAGGGCCATTCAAACAACAGGCACTGCTTCTTCTAAATAAATTCCCAAATTGTCGATAGAGTTCAATCCAAGTAAGATTCTTTATTAAAAAAAAAAAGTGATTACCTGTTTCTGGGGCTTGTTCCCCCTTCTTCAGATTATCAATCACAATAAAATAATCTGAAGAAGGGGAACAAGCCCCCGAAAGGCATAATTATCCTCCCTGTTCATCACTATGTTTTTTTTTTTTTTAAATAAAGAATCCTACATGAATTGAACTCTATCCACAATTTGGGAATTTATTTGGATGAAGCAGTGCCTGCATCTAAACATGGTGGGTTGCCCCCATTTTGTGACCATCTGGTTAAGCAGCTTCCTCCAGGACAAAGGACACCTCTTTCTGCCGAGGAGATATGCGCATGCTTTTATTATTTAATGTGGGCCGCTATCTTGACTGATATCTGACATGCTTCTCACTGACCAGCTAAGGGTCCCTTCTATTTAAGGGTACCGCACGAGGCACTGTTCTTCGGTCTCTTTGTTTTTCTACTTCTACTACAGGTTCTCACTTTATGAGTGATTGTCATTAATTATCTTTTATTGCTATTTTGGGTGTTTTCTTTTCATCAGGTTGACCATACCATTGTAAGTTTACACTTTTGGATCATTTTTGGAAGTGACTTAATAAAAACTTATCAAAACCTAAAATACTCAGAATTTGCATTCAAGATTTTCGGCTCTATTCAAGTCAGTCAGGGTCCCCAGACTATGAAAATTTGCTAGGCTCCAAAGCTCTAGAAGAAGACACAGTTAAATATATATTTTTTGTAGAACTGATACACAAATCAATTATTTTATTTTGTGGTCCCAAGGTACCCCAGCCTGTCACAGTTTTTCTTTAGCGCTATTATTTCAGACACACAAAACTTTAGTCATTATTTTCTTACTACAACACACTACTCACAGGGTAGTTTTGCTTCTGTAATGTTTTATTTGTAGCTATGGGAAAAAGAAAATCAAAGTACAGTACTTACATAATACTGGATATTACAAGGACAGTCCTCATATTTCCTGCATACATTTTTTATTCTTGTAACAATTTAACAGTTTATTTAAAATTGTTATGATTAAAAGCAGCAAAGTTAAAATCACGAGGGGGTTGTTGTACAGTAAATTATGTGTCATTACCAGGGATTAGTTCTATTGTCCCTAAGGACTTTTCATCCACTTGTTGAAATTCACATAATTTCCTATAAGGAGAAAACTATATATGCAGTAAACACCTCAAGATGGCTATAATGAGCAAACATTTCCATGGCAACAGACATTGTTGCTAGATCTTCCAAAAGGAACATTTCAGATATGTTGTATACAACAGAAACAATAGCCAAGTTAGCTGTATTCTGCATTTGTGGCTGAGAAATATTTCAATACATGGACTAATTGAGTACTGTCAATTAAAGGGGTACTCCGGCCCTAAAACATCTTATGCCCTATCAAAAGGATAGGGGATAAGATGCCTGATCATGGGTGCCTGATCGCGGGGGTCCGGCCGCTGGGACCCCTGCAGTCCTTCATGCAGCACCCCGCTATCATCAGCCTCCGGAGCGAACATCTGATGAATCACGATCACGGGGTGGGAGTATCGTGACCTCACGGCTCCGCCCCTGTGTGACATCACACTCCACCCCCTCAATGCAAGCCTATGGGAGTGGGTGTGACAGCCACCACGCCCTCTCTCATAGGCTTGCATTGAGAGGGGGCGGAGCTGTGACATTACACGGGGTGGAGCCATGGCATCACGATACTCCTGCCTTGTGATCGTGATTCATCAGACCCGGAGCCATGTTCGCTCCGGAGGCTGATAAAAGCGGGGTGCTGCATGAAAGATTGCAGGAGTCCCCAGCTGCGGGATGGACCATGGCACCTTTTTCTTTTGTCTGAGGCCTAAATAAATACAGCATGACCCCATAGACTTCTATGGGTAATGCATTATGGCTACATACAACTCTGAGAGTCAATAACACCATATAACACCTTGTGCAAGAAGCCTGAGACAAGATTGCTAACTGGTAATTCACTTTAGTAACACTTCATTAGGTATGAGTAGACTAAAACAGTTTTCTTCTTCAACTCCACTAACCTGTTTCTTATCAAGGGATATCAAGCTACAGACTAACTTAAATGATCACTGCACTTTCAATCAAATTTGAATGAATCACAGTACAAGCAAATACAAAAACATTTGTAATATATCTTATTAAAGAAAAATGTCTGTTTCTCCATTCATCAGGCCCCTTTCCTCCTAAACTCATGATTCACATTCAGAAAAACTGGTCAAAGTCCATCTGGAGAGGTAAGAGTCACTGGGGGATCAGATCACATGCTGCAAATAGAAGTCTTTAAAGAGGGAGGGAAGATGAGCTTAGAAGCAGTGTGAGACATACATAGAGACATTGAAGCAAGAGAAATACATAGAGACATGGAATCAAGCTCTAGTAGGTGCAGTCTCAGCCCCATGCTCGATTCACAGCTTACAATGCTCAATTCATAACTTTCAAGGCTCAGTACTCCTCTATGATGTCCTCCATGCTGCAGCTGCTTTTGAGAGGGTGCTATAGAGATATACAAGACAATAATTTATTTATTTTGTATGTGTGCAGTATATGGGAGACATCATAGCAGCAAGATTGTACCCACTAATTCAGGCAGAATTAAAAATGAAACATGGGGCCTGCAGAGGGGGCAACTGGTGAAAAATATCAAGTTACTATATATAATGACCAGTAATAGTGCTTATCCTGATATACACACAGGACAGCTTACCTGAAAATTTACCTGAACGTTACATAGTTGATAATGTTGAAAAATGAAAAAAATTAAATAAAATAAAAACAGTCCATCATGTCCAGGATGGCATGGTATGCCTCCTGCCTCATACCAGGTAAAATTCCTTCCCAAATACAAATATGGCAATCAGAAAAAAATCCCTGGATCAGCATCTAGTACCTATAACCTGTAATATTATATTTTTCTAAAGAAAAAAAAACATCCAGGCCCCCCTTGAACTTGTTTATTGAGTTAGATGTCACAACATCCCTGCTCTTAAAGTAAAGAATCTCTGTCTGTGATTATAAAAAATCACTAGAAAGGTTTCTGTACTGTCCATTTATCTATTTGTGCATTGTTAAAATATTACCCCTAAGAGGTCTGTTTCCAAAATATATAATTCCAAAACTTGATAAACTATATTGATACTGTAATCCACCTACCCCCTAAAGGAATTAGCCAGGAATAGAAAAACAGAGCAAATTGCTTCCAAAAACAGCACCACCTTTAGTTGTGTGTGGTTTCACAACTTGGCTCTATTCCCTTCAATGGAACTGAGCTGCAATGCCACACATAACCTGAGAACAGGTGTGGTGCTGTTTTTGGAAGAAATTGGCTCTGTTTTTCTAATCCTGGATAACCCCTTTAACTTGTTGTGGACCAAGGGCGTACATGTATGCTTTTGTGTCACACCAGGGTGTGGTTAACTTATACACCTCCCAAGGTTGAGCACGCTTCTCCTGGGCAAGGCAGGGGGCAATAAGTACTCCGACGCAAGGTTATAGAAAAACAAATCCGTTACAGCTCAGATTGGTATAAAGCGAGGTGCAAGATAACCCTTGGAAGCTTATTGTCTTGCTGGCACTCATAGTTAATTGTGCCGTGAATGACTGACTTGCTGTATGGCAACCCACGCTTGACTTTAGTGACTGTATGACTGACTTGACTTGAATCCCTGAGACTTAAGTGCTTACTGCTAGTTTTGACATTCACCTGGGTACTGGGGTTATTCTTTAGAAGATGCGTGGTTGCCGGTTTAGACTTTAGGCCTCCTGAGAACATCTCACAGACTCACTTCTCCAAACTGTATCTCAGAAACTCTCTCCTCTCCTGAACTGAACTCTGAACTCCTACCAAACTATATATGGGGCAGATTTGGAGGATCCCTATTGGGCAGATAAGTCACATGGTTCACCTCATACATACTTCCCTAACAACAGGGTTTCTAAGAACAGGGATTAAAGCAACAGGTATACAATAAATGACACTACATTAACCATAGCATAATATGGAGAGATATAGAGTCCTATGTAGTGTGGGCCCAAGACGTACACTGAAGGCAACATCTGCCACACAGGATGGGCAGTGTGCTATATTTTGTACTGGGTCACCACATACATGTACGCCCTGGTCCCGTTACTAGGGTTTGAACCACGCTTCTGAGCTGAACACGCTTCAAACCCTGTGGGTCCTGATAGCTATGAGCAGCCAGGACCTAGGGTTAATGCCGGGCACCGCTGATCGGGCCGATGCCTGGCATTAACCCTTTAGACACCACGATCAAAGTTGATTGGGCATCTAAAACGAAAGTAAAAGTGTTACGGCAGCTCAGCGGAGCTGATCGCGACCCTAATGGTGAAACTGCTATGTCCCGATCAGCTGAGAGGATAGCAGGAGGGTTCTTACCTGCCTCCATTCAATGGGTAATCAACTGCTCTAAGCCTGCATAGCAGGCTGGAGCAGCAGAGCCCCGATAACAATGATTGATGATATGCTATGGCATAGCATTGATCAGTCTATGCAATCAAAGGATTGCATCTTATAGCTCCCTATGGGGGTTAAAAAAAGTGTTAAAATAATTTGATAAAAGTGAATTAACCCCTTCCTAATGAAAATTTGAATCCCCCCTTTTCCCATAAAAAAAATAAATAAAACAATGAAATAAAAAATAAAAATAATCATATGTGGTACCACCGCATGCATAAATGTCCAAACTATTAAAACATAAGGTTAGCTAAACTGCACTGTCGATGGCATACACAAAGGGAAAAAAATACCAAATTCCGAAATTGTGCATTTTTGGTCACTTCATATACCATAAGTTTTAGCCAGTGTTTTATCATTTAGCACATAATTGTACACTTTAGTCATTACGTATAACTTTACATTTATCCACATTAAACATAATTTGCCATGTCTGTGCCAAAGCATCCAGCTTCCCTAGATCCCTCTGTAATATTATATTACCCACCTCTGTGTAGGTACACTTCACATTAGATATGTTATAGTCTGAGTGTAAAGTAAATCATAAAGCTTGTTATTATGAAAAATAGGCAATTCAAATTGCTATTGAACCAACAGAAAGCATTGATAGTAATAATTGCCATTTAAGCAAGTTGCCATACTTTGACATCCTAAAATAGAGGCTACACATTTAGGCAAATCTATCCAAACAACCCAAAGCCCACCACAACCTTATCTGGAAGTCAGTACAAGGAAAACTGATTTCCATTTTCTGTATAGCTAGAATAAATATAAACTGTAAGCCAATAAATCATCAAAAATGATGTAACTGCTAGGCAATTAGAAAGGTATACAAACTTTGGTAAATAAATGTATTTTAGATGTATAAGTAACATCAAGCAGCTTTAACTTGCCGGCATTGCATGGTTTTCCTGTAACCTGTTTCTCACCGACTTACATTTCATATTTGCTGTGCAATTTATTATTATTGTTGTTTTTATGATTTCCGCCAGGAATGACTAAATAAAAAAACCTCCTCCTCCTTAGCTTTAATCCTGTATGATCCATTTCATGCTGTTTCATCTACAGTAAACATTCTGAACCTCCCTCTAATTATCAGGTAATTAGGAGAGTGTGGGAGGGTTTATTAATGGAAACCTTGTCTAGTTTAATTACAGTACACATGATACATCTCCAAAGACTCCAATGTGTGGCTGTGCAGGTGGTCGCAACGCTGGATGAAACGTGGCGGAGGAGTGTGCGGTTCACAGGCAACCCATGACATGTGTCATTTATGGTGTGCCAATCCAGCTCTCTTTGTTTAGAGTTTTATTATGACTACTTTTGAAAACAAGAAGGGTCATGTACGTCATCCAAAGTACTAGCAGGGTCTAATTTCTGCCAGTTATTCTGTATTGCTTCATTGTCTTTAACATTGTCCTTAATTCCTGGTTTTAAGCTAAATTGTCTCACTATAGTGATATCACTTTCTCAGCTAAAGTGTTTTTAAATATATGATGGTTAAACTTATAGCAGAGTTGATTTTATAAGTTACACGAGTCAATATAAACAAGAATGGTCAGAATGTTGCATCAGCATGGTAGAACCTACAGGAATACAATAAAACATATAACAGAAAGATCTGCACATCTGCTGTGTATTGGACCATTCCTTGTTCGAGATTCCAAACACTGATATAAAACTATGTGAAAAGAAGCCTCAAAGATAGGCAATAAGTTATGTTTCACACAGCCATAATGTGGCCACATTGTTGCTGCTAAATGTCAGCCATAGTATTCATAGTTACATACAGTTAGTGTGGTCGAAAAAAGACATACATCCATGGTGGGATGAAGGGGAAGGGATGTGATTATATTTCTGCATAAGTATTAATGTTATTGTGTTCTAGGAATGCATCTAACCCTGTTTTAAAGCTTTCAACTGTTTCTGCTGTCACCAGTTCCTGAGGTAGACTGTTCCATATATTCACAGTTATTATAATAAAGAAGGTGTGTTGCCCCTTGAGACTAAACCTTTTTTTCTCTAGATGGATGGAGTGTCCCCTTGTCCTCTGAGAGGATTTGAGAGGATACATATTTTTTGTATGGGCCATTTGTATTCTTCTACTTATGCACATCCTCTATAGACTGTACCGTACTACAAAGCTTGGTGTAATCTGCAAAAATAGAAACAGACCTGTTAATCCTAACATCTATATCATTAATAAATAAATTAAACAAGAGCGGGCCAATAACTGAACCTTAGGGTACTCCACTAATAACCCACTCTATGGGTACGATCCTTAAGAGTTTTCAGTCCAGTTACAAACTAAAGTTTCCATACCCAAAAACCTTATTTTACCTATCAGACGTCTATAAGGGAAAGTATCAAACGTTTTAGCAAAATCCAGAAACACTATATCCACAGCCATTCGTCTGTCAAGGCTTCTGCTCACATCTTCATTAAAGCAAATTAGATTGGTTTGACAACTTCTATCCTTAGTAAACCCATGCTGGCTATCACTTATAATACTATTATTCCCTAAGAATTCCTGTATGTAGTCCCTTATGAGTCCTTAAAATGTTTTCCCACAATGCACGTTAAGCTTATCAGTCTATAATTACCTGGGAAAGACCTAGAGCCCTTCTTGAAGATTGGTACCACATTCGCCTTGCGCCAGTCCCTCGGCACAAAACCAGACACCAGAGAATCTCTAAATATCATGAACAAAGGTACATATATTACTGAACTTAGTTCTCTGAGAACTCTTTGGTGTAATCCCTCTGGTCCTAGAGATTTGCTTATATTTACTTTACTTAACTTACCTTGGACCATATCTACATTAAGCCAGTTCAGTACATTACATGATGTGTTACCAGCACTGGCCCGGTCTGTGTCAGCTCTTCCCTCTTCCTTTGTATATACAGAACTCATTCAAGAACTCATTCAAGAACCCACTCAGAAGTTCTGCCTTCTCTTGATCACCAGTGACCACCTACCCATTATCATTATTGTCCTACATGCTCTATAATAGTTTTTTTTTAATTTATATATCTTTCTTTAGCCACCTGTCTCTTTTTTTTATCTTTTCTGTTTTTATAAAATTTTTACAGATTTTAGTAAGCTCTTTGTAATGTTTAAATGCTATAGCTGACCTCTCAGATTTGTATTTTTTAAAGCAATTTTTTGTTGTTGTTTATTGCTCTTTTAACAGTTGTCTGCCATGTAGGATTATGTTTTTATCGTTTATTCTTGTTCCCTTTAGGAATAAATTTAGCTGTATATTTATTCAATGTTGATTTGAAAATTTCCCATTTATGGTCTTTATAAGTATTTGAGAACCCCTCCTCCCAGTCTATGTCCTGAAGTGCAGCTCATAGTCCAGAGAAATTTGCCTTTTTAAAATGATATGTTTTTGCCCTCCAAACCTGTCTTTGTTTTCTACACTTAAATACAAAAGTAACTATATTGTGGTCGCTATTATCAAGGTGTTAATGCACAGTTACATTCCCAACCAGCTCTGCGTTGTTAGAAATGACCAGATCCAACAGAGCATCACTTCTTGTTGGGTCACTCTACAAACAGGATTTTTTGAGATATTGGGGCTAATGGGATTTTTGAGTTATTTGGGCTAATGGGATTAAGTCTACCTTTTATTAGTTTTACTGAAAGGAACCATATGTTAAGTTTAATAAAAGTATGGGAAGTCCAGGCATTAAAATCTAATTTCTTCCAAAAACAGCTCCTACCCTGTCCTCAGGTTGTTTGTGGTATTGTAGCTCAGTTCCATTGAATTGAAGTGGAGTCAAGTTGTAATACCACAGACAACCTGAGGACAGGGGTGGTGCTGTTTTTGGAAGCAATTAGCTCTGTTTTCCTATTCCTGGATAACCCATTTAAGGTTGTCTGTTGTTGTTGTTGTTTTTTCCCCTAATGTGCCCAGCCTGCCTAATAATACAATAAAAGATTTAACTCATTTACCTTCCTCACTCCCTTATATCCTCCGGTATCGGGACACCCTATCTGCACTGTCCATAGCTACAGACAGGACATCACAGTGCCACGCAACCAATCACTGACCTTACCGGTGTCCCACCTCAGCCTGTGATTGGTGAGCGGCACTGTCCTTTCCCCAGCTGCAGATGCTACAATCGGGGTCGGTCACAGAGTTTGTTATCCCACATGGGTAGGTTACACGTTGACTTCCATTGAGTACTTAGATATACTGTCCCCACTATTATTGTACTTCACTATGCCTTCCTAGACCTGGCTATATATCAGCCCTAGGTTATATTATATGTAAATTTCGATGTTTCATTATGCAGCACTTGTATGGATAGCCCACAGTGGCTAAATTGTTTATTCCATATATTGCTATACATAGTGTGTGGACATTTTTATTTACTCACTTGCATGTATTTTTCTTACTCTGCGCCAGATATTCTTGTGTTGGATTTCTATTGCAATACTTAACTTTTCTGCATTTATATGTTTTTTTATGTAAAAAACATTTCAATAACCCCTTAACGACGCAGGACGTATATTTACGTCCTGCGCCGGCTCCCGCGATATGAAGCGGGATCGCGCCGCGATCCCGCATCATATCGCGTCGGTCCCGGCGCTCATCAACGGCCGGGACCAGCGGCTAATACCACACATCGCCGATCGCGGCGATGTGCTGTATTAACCCTTTAGAAGCGGCGGTCAAAGCTGACCGCCACTTCTAAAGTGAAAGTGAAAGTGACCCGGCTGCTCAGTCGGGCTGTTCGGGACCGCCGCGGTGAACAGCTGACAGGACACGGGGAGGGCCCTTACCTGCCTCCTCGGTGTCCGATCGACGAATGACTGCTCCGTTACTGAGATCCAGGCAGGAGCAGTCAAGCGCCGGTAACACTGATCACAGGCGTGTTAATACACGCCTGTAATCAGGATGAGAGATCAGTGTGTGCAGTGTTATAGGTCCCTATGGGACCTATAACACTGCAAAAAAAATTTAAAAAAAAAGTGTTAATAAAGGTCATTTAACCCCTTCCCTAATAAAAGTTTGAATCACCCCCCTTTTCCCATAAAAAAAATAAAACAGTGTAAAAAAATAAATAAATAAACATATGTGGTATCGCCGCGTGCGTAAATGTCCAAACTATAAAAATATATCATTAATTAAACCGCACGGTCAATGGCGTACGCGCAAAAAAATTCCGAAGTCCAAAAAAGCGTATTTTGGTCACTTTTTATACCATTAAAAAATGAATTAAAAGTGATCAAAAAGTCCGATCAAAACAAAAATCCTACCGATAAAAACTTCAGATCACGGCGCAAAAAATGAGTCCTCATACCACCCTGTACGTGGAAAAATAAAAAAGTTATAGGGGTCAGAAGATGACATTTTTAAACGTATACATTTTCCTGCATGTTGTTATGATTTTTTCCAGAAGTGCGACAAAATCAAACCTATGTAAGTAGGGTTTCATTTTAAATGTTACGACCTACAGAATAATGATAAGGTGTAATTTTTACCGAAATATGCACTGCGTAGAAATGGAAGCCCCCAAAAGTTACAAAATGGCGTTTTTTTTTTTATTTTGTCGCACAATGATTTTTTTTTCCGTTTCGCCGTGCATTTTTGGGTAAAATGACTAATGTCACTGCAAAGTAGAATTGGCGACGCAAAAAATAAGCCATAATATGGATTTTTAGGTGGAAAATTGAAAGGGTTATGATTCTTAAAAGGTAAGGAGGAAAAAACGAAAGTGCAAAAATGGAAAAACCCTGAGTCCTTAAGGGGTTAAGGTGGTTTTATAACTCCAATCTATCTGTATACAGATGCTACAATCTGCAGCTCTAGGGAAAGCAGTGTCACTGGCCACAGACAGGGAACCCAGAGGCTGTAAGGGAGCAAAGAAAGGGAGTTAAAGGGGTACATCGCCCGTGGACATGTCTAATCGTAGGGGGTCCGGCCGCTGGGTCACAACGTGGCCTTCGGGCTGATGCTGCAGTGTTACCCATTTAAACCTTTTATTGTTTTATAAGGCAGGCATATTAGGTTAAAAAAAATGGTCTCACCATGATATCAAACAATGATAATAAAATAGTTAATATCATCCTGCTACATCTGCCTTTTCTCTGCCAGGAGAAGGAATTGTAATGGATATAAACTGGGCCTTCCAGTCTACTGACCTCTTCATCATAATCTACCACCCCATTAGTTCCAGATAGGGGAGACACCCAGGAACTAGATTCCGATTAGGAAGATGAATTATAATTATATTTGTTTCAGGTGAATGTAAGATTATTATTAATGATTGTGTTTTGCTCAGATTTTTACTGCTATCCATAAATGAGCTCTGTATGTTTTTTAAGCTCAGGGCCTACATTTCATTAACCCCAGGATACATTATTATTCAGTTATGTCTATATTATGCTACATTAGCCAGATAAGACATACTTGGAAATGTTTATTTTGTGAAAACTTAAAAAAAGTTTGACATCTACTGAATAGTTTGAACTATTATGAATGATGGTAAATGAAAATGATGTGGCATACCAGTATTAGGTAACTTTCCAGAATAATGCTGAAATTACACATGCAGATTTTTAAGACAAAGCCAGAAGTTGATACATAAGGAAGGAAAATATTAAAGAAAAGACACATCACCGTTCTTTTGTATCAAACGAGACAACACCAATGACTTTATGTTGGAAATTGGCAGATTTATTGTATCCAAAATAGCATGATTTTCAAGTACAGTAGCAACTTTTCATACAGATTAACCCTTCATCCCACTCAATAGAGCATACTTTTAGGCTTGAGAGACTACTGAAGCATGACTGGAGGGCTATAGGACACCTAAATGTGGTGTTGGTATATCTCTGTCCCCAAGTGCAATGTCCCACTGTGTTAGTTGGGTTAGTTGGGGTTATACCGCACATGTTAACAGTAACAGTACTAACACATAGCATCTTGGTCAGGATTGAATATGAAAAATTCCTTGATATAAGGATTTTAAGTTATCAAGATTATAACATTAGGCATCGACACTACACAAAAAGAAAATACAGCTCTGTGCACTGGAAGATCAGAGATATACCATTGCATATACAGTTAAACCGCACCAAAAGACCACATTTAAGTGGAAAAGTTGCCAAGCAACCAGTTAGACTCCAAGAGGCAGGGGCAACTACTCTTGCGCCAGTATTCAAAAATCTTCCCCAAAATGAAAATAACAGTAGAACCTCATGTATTTACTCAGATCCTACATGGAACGGCATAGAAGAAATACAAGTTTTGTTTAGAATGTTAGAAATAGAGCTTATCTTTGGTACATATGACATCCAATTGAGAAAAAAAAACCTTTGTATGTTGCCATGCAAAAGGGGGGCATACAAAACTAAAGAAGATGCAGAAGAACAAAAAGAGTAGATCCAGCACTTGGTACACCAATTTGCTCTGGTCTCACATAATCTCATGCACGCTCTCTAACACTCTTTTAAGGGTAGGGTCACACAAAGCGCATCTGCAGCATATTTGACGATGCGGATGCGCTGCCAGCAGTCATAGTGTGACGGCAGAGCGAGCTTCCAGCTCCCTGTAGCTCTGTGTGTCCGCTCGTAGTGGTGGATTTCCCAATGGCAGTCACGAGCTGACACACTGAGCTATACGGCTGCAGCAGTGAACTCACTCTACAGTCGTTCTGTGACTGCTGGCAGTGCATCCGCATCGCCAAATATGCTGCAGATGTGCTGTGTGTGGGACCCTACCTAACACTTCTGTGTCAAAGAGTTTGCAAGCACTCAAAACCAGTCAAATAGCACGTTTCCCCATTTCAATGGATCCTTTTGTTTATCTGCATTGTTCGACAAGGGTCAATGGAGGTGAGCTAGATCTTCCTACCTTTGCATTGACTAAAGCAAAAGCCCCTTCACTAGAATGATAGATCTATTACAGCTCTGTACAAGTGGTTTTCCAGTGCCCCAGAGCATTGGGCATCTGTATTCTGTATGTGCATAGAAAGGGGATAGGACATGTCAGGTGATAAGTTCAAGGTCAAAGAACTTACCTTCCAATGGCATAATATACAGTCTTCTTTGTGTTTTCTATTGCAATGTGAAATGGAGGTAAGGATGTCAGAAGCATTTAGAAACATTTACTAATTGAACTGATAAGAAGTGACTAGTACTGCAGTAATGCAAAAACCATGTAAAGCGTCTCATAAAATCGCTATGTATGCTCCCATTTTTATCTCAGAATCACCTAGGTTTTTCTAGAATTTCCTTTCCCTTGATTAATAATAAAGGACTCTCATGATGAGATGTACTGTAGTACTTGACATGTTTTACAGTATTTTCTAAAAGGGAAGAGACCAGAGAAGAGGCAGTGATAGCTGTCGCATTAACACAACACTATTAATGGATGTTTTCCCTTCTTCGATACCAAATCAATGCCTGATTAATATACACATGCTTCATTATTCCATAGGGGATGGTTTAACAAGTCCGTGACAAGCAAAGTGTTCGTAATGGTACCAGCTGATTTATTATTCATAGTGAGGGTGTATGTAAGACCGAGACCACAGTCTGGAGAAGAAATGGGATTAGATGTCTCTGTGCAGCACCTTAGATTCTCATTAGGATGTCTGACATTGTCTATTTCTCAACGCTAAGTGCAATCTTTTACCTGAATGTAACATCACACTAATGTGTTTAAGTGTAAAGAGTGCTTTAGCCGTCTGAGTAAGACAACCTGTCTAGAGCCGCTATAAGGCCAGCGCTTCAGGGGGTGATATAATAAAAGCAAGACAGTAAATGAACCTTTATGAGGTCTTCACTCCATTAAGAATCCAAAACGATGGCACAATATAATTAATAGAAGAGTTTTTGTCATAGTCTATATATATATACGGGCAGAGGCGGCTCTAGACTTTTTGAGGCCTTAGGCGAAAATAAATCTTAGACCCCCAAAGCGCGATAAAAAGAAGACGGAGCACTTCATTATGATGCCCCCCCCCCCCCCGACAGTTCCCTTACATTAGGAGCAGTATAGTTCCCCCACATTAGGTTGTAGTTCCCCCAGATTAGGTGAAGTATAAGTCCCCGCACATTAGGTTGTCAGTATAAGTCCTTACACATTAGGTGTGCAGTACAGTTCCCCCACATTAGGTGTGCAGTACAGTTCCCCCACATTAGGTGTGCAGTACAGTTCCCGCACATTAGGTGTGCAGTACAGTTCCCGCACATTAGGTGTGCAGTACAGTTCCCCCACATTAGGTGTGCAGTACAGTTCCCCACACATTAGGTGTGCAGTATAGTTCCCCACACATTAGGTGTGCAGTACAGTTCCCCCACATTAGGAGTGCAGTACAGTTCCCCCACATTAGGTGTGCAGTATAGTTCCCCACACATTAGGTGTGCAGTACAGTTCCCCCACATTAGGTGTGCAGTATAGTTCCCCCACATTAGGTGTGCAGTACAGTTCCCCGCACATTAGGTGTGCAGTACATTACCCCCACATTAGGTGTGCAGTACAGTTCCCGCAAATTAGGTGTGCAGTACAGTTCCCGCACATTAGGTGTGCAGTATAGTTCCCCACACATTAGGTGTGCAGTACAGTTCCCCCACATTAGGTGTGCAGTATAGTTCCCCCACATTAGGTGAGCAGTACAGTTCCCCGCACATTAGGTGTGCAGTACAGTTCCCCCACATTAGGTGTGCAGTACAGTTCCCCGCACAGCTTGCTGTGTTCCCCTGTCCGTGGCCAGAAACAATGGACACCGGATGCCATACAAGTGATGACAACTGTTGTGGCATCAGTTGTGGCAGGGGCATAGGAACCAGGGGCAGGGGGGTGGATCCCCCCAGGAATTCCTGCTGGGGGACCGATAATGAAGGTATCCCCTCCCCCCCGACACTGACCTGCCACTGGTACCGGCTACTGGGTACTTACAGGCAGAGCCGTAGCTGCCATGATGCAGCTCTTCTGCTCTTCTCTCCTGTCCGGGAGAAGACTGACAGGGGGAAGATGTGCTGCTCTGGGTGAGAGAGAACCTGATCTTATTACTGGGAGTTCTGCTATGTGTGAGGGGAGGGGCTGGGAGTTCTGCTGTGTGTAAGGGGAGGGGAGGGGGCTGAGAGTTCTGCTATGTGTGTGTGTGTTTGGGGGGGCTAAGAGTCCCTCAATGTTTCTTGTATGTGGTGGTGGGGGGGGGGGCTGGATAGGTGGGGCTGTTGTCTGGAGGGAAGGAGGGGCTCGGCAGGGGAGATGCGCTATAAGAGGGGGGCTGTCAAGGGGAAACGTGTTATGGTGGCTGAAGAGAGGAGACGTGTTATAAGGGGGGGCTGAAAAGGGGAGTTGTGTTATAAGGGGCGCTGAAGAGGTGAGACGTGTTATAAGGGGGGGCTGAAGAGGGGAGACGTGTTATAAGGGGGGGCTGAAGAGGGGAAACGTGGCGGAAGTGGGGAGACCTGCTGGGCACTTTGGTTCTCTTTTTGCAATGTAATTTGCTTATTTATTTTTTATTGTCTTTCAATTAAGTATATTTTACTATATTTAAAGGATAACTGTCAGCAGAGTCACCCGCACTAACCAGTGATACTGTCTGGTATTGCAGGTGATACTGTAAAAAACAATGCTCACCATGCCTCTTATCTTTATTTTTCAAAATATGCAAATGAGCAACAAGTGGCGTGGGCAGGGTTACAATCCTTACCTAGGGCACTGTGACATCAGCGCTGTTTGTTCAGCACTCGGACCGGCTGATCAGTATTAATTGCCTTCCTCTGCCTCTACCCGCTCTGTATTCTCATGTACTGCGCATGTATAGCTTCCTGGGTACAAGCGGAAGTGGCCCCAGTGCAACTTCATAGTGGGTCTTCAAGTGTGTCTCCAGCTGTTTCAAAACTACAACTCCCAGCATGCGCAGACAGCCAAATGCTGTCCGGGCATGCTGGGAGTTGTAGTTTTGCAAAAGCTAGCTTCACACTGTTTGGTAGAGATACATACATAAACACATAGGGGGGCATTTATCATTGGGTTTACATCACTTCAATGTTCTAAATATCCCTGCAAATTTAGCGCAATAGTAGTTTTTTTACGCAATTTTCAGTAGAACATCTTTCAAAGTTGTCTACTGTTAAGCACGAAGCTTAAACCAATTTCTGCAGTTCTTTCTATAATTGTACAAAATTTATCAAGTCCTGTACACCGTTTTTGGTAAATTTTGAGCAACTGTGCAAACAATACACCAAGAAAACAGGGGTAAAATCTTTACTACCTTACACCAACATTGATAAATGTCCCTCATACAGTACACGGTAGACTAACATACAGAGAGCGCAAGAGATGGGGGGAAGCAATGAATATAGATTAGCCAGGCAGAGCTCTGAACGAACGCTGAGCGCTGACGTCACAGTGCCCTAAACAAGTAATCCCACTCATGCCACTTGCTGCTCATTTGACTACATTGAAAAATTAAAATAATGGAAGAAAGAAGCGACAGAGCCGGCCATGGTGAACTTCGTTTTAATCAGGGTCACCCGCACTATCAGCCAGTACCACTGGTTAGTGCGGGTGACTCTGCTGATAGTTTTCCTTTAACTATAGTTAAAGGAAATTTATCATCAGTTTTATGAAAAAGTGAAAAAAACATATTTAACCCCTCAACGACCACGGACGTAAATGTACATCCTGGTTTGGCAGTACTTCCCACACCAGGACGTACATTTACGTCCTGTGTATGACCGCGAGCATCAGAGCGGTGCTCGCGTCATACATGGCAGGTCCATTAGGACCTGATGAAGAGAGGAATCCCCTCTAGAAACTCGTTGTCCAGCATAATCCGAATTTGAGTAACTTTTGTTGCCCATGTTACTATTGTAATTTGAAAAATAAAAAGTTTACACAGCATCTTAGCCGACATAATCTGTTCCATCTGGAGAAGCTCCGCACAAGAGTCGGATTTTTGGGTCTGTCCCTGCAACCTACTTTCAGCCTGTATCCAGACCGCCTGCCAGCGGTGCCGACAAGCAGCAGCTCCCGGAACCCCACCGCACTCGCCCGCACCCTAACCGCCTGCCAGCTCCCGTCCACCTGCCAGCATCAGGAGCCCCCTGCCAGCGGTGCCTATAGCCGGCGGCCCCCGGAATCTCGCCGCATATCACCTGCCAAGCATCAGGACTGCCTGCCAGCGGTGCCGAGGGACATCAATTAAAGCGCATCCAAGAGATGTGCCTTAAAATCTGCAATAATCTATAAGGTGAGCAGCATTTCAATTATTATTTTTTATCCCATCAAAGGTAATGGCACTATCAGGTGCCATCTCTGCGTTTTCTTCTTTTTTTATACCTCCACCATAAGGACAATGAGGGACATTTATCAAAACCTGTGTAGAGGAAAAGTTGCCCAGTTGCCCATAGCAATCAATCAGATGGCTTTTTTCATGTTTAACAAGGCCTCTGAAAACTGAAAGAACCGATCTGATTGGTTGCTATGGGCAACTCAGAAACTTTTCATCTGCACAGGTTTTTATAAATCTCCCCCTATATCCCCCCTTTAATTATACTCGACCGCTGAGCAATGATGCGCTTGCATCCTAAACAGTGGGCGACTGACCTCAATCTCCAGCACAAGCATGTCTCAGACATGGAGTATAATTAAGTTCCAAGAAAAGGCTATTGTCTGATGATCTTATAGTTTGATAATTCAAAAAATTATACATGTAATGTAAGATTGAGGCATCAAGTCTGAGAGTTAATATATTGAAGAAAGTGAATGTATTACAGTGAAGTAAAGAAAAGTTTCTGCCAAAACTGGTTTTACTTTCTTTACTTTCCTTCTAGGACTGCTTAGCAGGGTTGAAGGTGGTGTTGTTAAAGGGGTAGTCCAGTGGTGAAAAACTTATCCCCTTTCCTAAGGATAGGGGACAAGTTTCAGATCAAGGAGGGGGTCCGACCGCTGGGGCCCCCGCGATCTCTCTGTACGGGGCCCCGGCTCACTGGCCAGATAGCGCGTGTTGACCACTGCACGAAGCGGCGGTCGACACGCCCCCTCAATACATCGCTATGGCAGAGCCGGAGATTGCTGAAGGCAGCGCCGCTTTGTGTGGTGGTCAACACGCCCCCTTCCCGAGGGCTGCTGGGGCCCCGTACAGGAGATCACGGGGGCCCCAACGGTTGTACCCCCCACGATTTGAAACTTATCCCCTATCCTTAGGATAGGGGATACATTTTTAAAGAGGCACTGTCATTGTTAAAAACTTTTCATATATTGCAGGACTCATTATAATATGACATTTCACAATATACACCTGTTAAAAAAATGCAAATTTTCACCTGAAATTCAAGCTCAAAATTGCCGCCTGTCTTTTAGCCAGACAGACTAGTCTAGATTTTACAGCATACTGGATACCAGCCGTAAAGCATACCGGTATCCAGTATAGGAGATTTCTATTGTGTATGCAAAACTACAGATAAAGGATGTGTGGACATGCTAAACTACAACTCCCAGCATGCTGAAATAGTCAAAGCTTTCTCGGACTCCTGAATGACAAAGAAGTTGATCAGACATTCAGGAGTCTGTGAAAGATGAATGACACACATAGTGACAGCTATGCTGATTGGCATCCAGCTTTACTAGGAGAAGATAAAACAGATAGAACATGTATTCATAAAAATGCTGTACTTTTAACAAAAAAATCCTTGCACTAATTTTAAAAAGATCTATTCTTATATTTATAAATTTTATCCTGTTATGAATTCACCATAATGTCTTCTGATTACTGCAGGCAAGCTCCAAGTATCTTTCTCTGTGTAACATGACACAGCATAAAACCAGAGAGGAAAGGGTTACAGAGTAGAGAGTACTGATTGGCTGACTGCCCAAGCTTTCTCCTGTGAGGGAGACAGACTGACACGCCCCCTCCAGCCTGCACAATGAAAAAGTAACTCACCAGCAGGTAAATGCTTATATCTCTGGATATATAGGTCCGAGACACATAAAAATTGTATGCACATGGTCAGGATTGGGTCCTGAGTAACATATCACTTTTTTTCTTTTTTTTGCACTATGACAGGTACGCTTTAACCACTGGATATCTCCTTTAATGAGCCAATCAACCCACTTTATAAAGGACGTGATTAAAGTTTAATACATAAAAAGCCAAGTTTTCTCCATATGAGTTCAGTAATCTGGGGATATAAAACTAAAAAGATGTCCCTCGGGATCATGTGAACTACACAGGAGCTGAGAAGCTGAATATGTAAAGAAGATCTGGAGATTTATGAAGCTGAATTAAGTTTAGAGAAAAGATACTGTACTAAATAGGGGCAAGTAATAATTACAACAAGCACCATAGGTCCATCAATTGATACATTCTCCACAAAACACCTTTTTCTATACTAAACACAGTAATAGAGTCCATAGAGCAAAATGACAAGAATCTAAAATAGCAGCCTTAGTAGCATAAATGTAAGGTATAAATAATAGTATCACATATCAGAGAACTCACATAGTAATGCTAGATAGCAGAAAGCCACTATTTATGTGTTGGGAAATTGCATTACTTTTTATTCTACATTATAGAAATATTCTCACCTAAAAGCATTACCTTCCTGGAGGCTGCCTGGCTCCGTATTAACAAGCCATACAAAATCGATGCACTGCCATACGGGCTCTGTGCCAGTGTGCATGAGCTCTAACCCGTATAAAACCAATAGTGGTTTTAGCAAAGGGAATCACCATGCTGTGAAAATGTTTGAATACACAAAGTGAAAGAATATTTTTTGTACACATGTTGCATTGGCATGAATATTTCATATGGATTTCAAAGTGTGCCACGCTGGGGAAAGGTTACAGTATCAGTAAAACAGTAAATAGACTTTGCCCAAACAAGCTTAAAATCTAATAGATAAGAGGCCAAGTTTATTTCATATGTGTTTGGTGAACTGGGAATACTGGGAATATAAAACTAAAAAGAAGTCCCCCAGGATAGGCTGAACTGCACAGGAGCTGAAGAGCGGAATCGATAAAAAAGATCAGGAGATTTATGTGAGAGGTGAAAAGGACGGGGTGCTGCATGCTCCAATCCTTAAATATAACAAGGACAGGTATGAAAAACTAACTGGAAATCTTTAACTAAAAGCAAAGGAGAAACTATTTATATGAAGAGAACATGACCTTGCAGATAACAAGAAGCAATCCTCAGCTGAATCTGTGAGGGAGGCATCAGGTGGCTTCATGTTCCTCTGCTCAGAACCTGGATATCTAGTGAAAAGATCCAAACTCCCTTTGTCTTCAATTATAAGAACTAGGATAGAGGACAACCATGAAGATACAGCCAGCCATGGAATTAAAGGAAATCTGTCATCAGTATAACCCACACTAACCTGTCATACAGGCTTGTAGTGCGGGTGATACTGATCAAAATGATACTTACAATGTTCTGAATGGCTCAGCTGTTGTGCCGTTATCAATGTTTTTCTTTTTATGTAAATGAGGTCGTTGAGGCATGGGCGGAGCTAGGACCAGAGCCCCGGGCACCCCAAGTGATCTTCTACCGGGCGCTCTCTCCCTGATCTCGCAGCACGGCGCATGCACCACTACCAGAGTACACCTGGAAGTGGCGCCAGTTTCAGCATCATGAGGCTGCGCAGTGGCGAAAACCTTCCTCAAGAGCAGGGAGAGAGGCCGTGCATAAGATCATGTGGGGTGCCCGGAGCTCACTTCCTAGCTACGCCCATGCCCCAAGGACCTCATTTACACAACGGTGCAACAGCTGGGCGATTCAGAACATTGTAAGTATCATTTTGATCAGTATCACCCGCACTACAAGCTGTATGACAGATTAGTTCTAGTGATACTGATGACAGATTTCCTTTAAATCGGTGCTGTCAGGTTCTGGTTATCTGCTCTGCAAAGTTTGGCCAGATTTAATTTTTTCCGGCCAAGTCCAACTGTCCAATTCTGTCACAAAGGGTCCAAGTGGTGTCTGCCAACCACTGAGCCCCTCCATCTTCATACATAATAATATGCAAATTTTTCTGCTCTTAATGTGCATGTCTGTAGAGGAGCAATTGTCTGCAAATGATCTTTTAGACAAAAAGTTAGAAATGGTAAGCGTTATTATATTAATTTAACCTGAGGATAGCATACTACACATACAGGTCCCTACTCCAAAAAATACATATGTGCCTTTTGAAATAGTGGCAGATCAGTGGTTTAGTGTGGACATCCAGCACCTGGGCAGAGGCAAGTATTCTGCCCCCCTAACCTGGCCTGGCAAATCTAAAGTGAGTGGCTATGGATCCTGTACAGGAGCAGGGAGTCTAGTGATAGACAGAAATCTTTACACATGTATAGACAATCCATGGAATACTATGTACATTCTAGGGCATACTTCTTTTGTAGCGAACCACAGAATATGTGTAAAAGAGTAGTAGTAGTAGTCTCCCAGCAATTCAGAAGCAGAATAGGGGTGATGTCAGAGCCATTATAAAAGTCTCTGCACATAGTTTCAAAAGACATTTTAGACATAGCAAGTTTTAGGTGAAGATCTCTATGAGGGACAGTAACTGCAAACAACACAGATAGGAGTAGGACCACACAAACACAATAATTGATGTTAAAGCAGCACTGCAGAAAGTGTTCTGTATCTGTCTTGTCAGTGCAAAATATGTTTCTTTGCAAATATGTCTATGTTTTTCTTTTGTGGCATACTAATTGTTGTACACAAGCAGTGCATAGAGAGTTTTATGTAACATTTGCTTACTTTCTAGCACACCAAATGTGTTATAAAGGGCTTTTTTAGCTCTTATACGTGAGTTTTTTGGTGACTGTTGGGCTATGGGCTATTGGTAAAGTTCAAGTTCAGACTGAACTAGTTCAGTCTGAACCAGACTTTTTTCTAAAATTCGGTGAATCTGTCGAACCAAACTTTGGGAAAGTTTGTTCATCTCTGTTGTAAGCATAGTGTCAATGAGTTGTACTTTGAAGGAATATAGTAAATCTCCAAGCAAAACTTTCAATGTTCAGTCTTAGCTCGGCTATACTTAAAGGAAACATGGAAGAATTTCATTTATCAATGCATTTATAATGAAAAAAAAAATGTCTAAACACAGTGTTAGACATATCTATAACCACAGAGAACAGACATTTTTGCATTACACTATAAACAACATTGAGTCTCCAAGGGGCATACGATGAAAGGAGTTATTTTGTGCTATAAACATGATAGAGCAGAGATATTACATTGCACTATAAAAGTGTTGTGCACAGACTTTCTGTATGCATCACAACTGTACTGCTGAGAGTTTAATACCTGTCCCACAACGAATGATGTATCTGTTGATTATAGTCTATGTTCAGTTCACTCCCAATATGAAATTTTCTGTACAGGGACATGAATAGGCTATAACTGCATAAACAAATGTGTTTTGACTACACAACAGGGAAATATAGTTTTGTTACTTGAAAATGTTTTCTTTCAAAAAGAATAGAACATTACAATTGGTAAAAAAAAATGTTCATCTATGTCATTATTTTTTATTTTGGAGAACTCAGTACCTCTAAGGGTGGGTTCACACCACGATTTTACTATACGGTTTCGGCATACGGTTTCATAAAAAACCCATATGCAACCGTACAGAGACCGTGCCCATAGACTTCCCATTCAAAACCGTATGCACCATAATGTATACGGTTGTCTCCGTTTTTCAAACCATATGGTTTTAAACTTTTTTTTCTGGACAGAAAACCGCGACCTACCACAGTTTTTGGTCCGGGTGAAAAACTGTATTAAACCGTATACATTTTTTTAAAACATGGGAGTCAATGGGAACCGAACAGAACCGTTTGTGCGTATAGTTCCATACGGTTTTCACCATACGGTTTTTGGCTTTGCTCAGTTTTTTTCTTGGAATTTCAATCAAACAAGTAAAACTTTATTCATAATGGAGTGAAAAGTTAAAAACGTATAAGTTTTTTTCTTAAAAAACGGATGCAACCGAACATCATTTTTCAATCCGTACACCGTTTTCAACCGTATACAGATAAAAATTTGTACACATGTTTTGATACAGTTTAGTCAGATTTTCAGGAATCCGTTTTTTTGTAGTCAAAAACCTGATAAAAAACTGTATTGCAAAAACGTGGTGTGAACCCACCCTAAAGGACAGCAGGTGATTCATAGAGTTCCTGTTCAGGAAATGTCTTTGGTATAGGTCAGAAATGGCCGTGAGGCTTGTGCTGCTATACTGCTATAAGGGGCTGTGTGGGGGTCGGGGCCTACTGCTATATGGGGGCAGTATTGGGGCCTATTGATTATGAAGGTGGCACCAACTATTATATAGGGGAAAACTGCTATATTGGGGCAGTATGGAGGACTACTGCTAAATGGGGGCACAAAGGGAGCACAATTACTGTGCGGAGCAATGCACATAGGGAGTTTAATGCAAAAAATGGTGTGATTTAGAAGTGTGAGGGAGTATTGTGGGGGGGAGGGTTATGTCTTTTTTAAATTAACTGAAAATTTTACTTCTATATTGTATGATTTATAAATAGTAGGGTAAGGAGTAGGGGGGGGGGGGGGTTACTTTGCAGTGATGCAGTGGTGGGATGTATATTTTTACTTTGTGATTAGTGATAGAGGATTTACCCATGATGTAAATGTAAGTCACAGTGCCCCGGTACCAGGACGTACATTTATGTCATGAATATGAAGCGAGCACAGGAGCTGTACTTGCTCCATGTACTGCGGGTCCAGGCTTCTATCAGCAGCCAGTACCTCAACTCAAATGCAGATATGAATGATCCCGCTGATGTCAACCTTTAACCCTGTAGATGCCATGTTCAATACTAATTATGGCATCTATAGCACCTACATTGTGGGCTTTGTGTGACTTATCAGACCAGCCACAGTGCAATTGGGTGGGACCGATGGGTGGGACCCCTCTCCTCACCGGGGGGGGGTCTGGGGATCTGCTTTTATGGGCTATACAAGTAGATATACAGTATGCAGTGGCACAGCGCTGAACAGTAATAGCAGTCAAAAAAATTGTTATAAATAGTCCCAGGTGGGAACTTGTGGGAAAATAAAGTAATACAACGTTTTCAATAATATAAATAAGCCCCTTCTCAAATAAAAAAAAATTCCGCTTTTTTCCCATTTTACAAATAAAAAATAAATAAATATATTTGGTATGCTGCAAACAATCACAATATAATGTTAATAACCATGTATCGTGAACAATGTAAACATAAACCAATACCAAAGTCTAAAACTGCTAATTTTTGGTCACATCACATTCCAGAAAGAATTTGAATAAAAATGTATCAAAATATATACATAAAACTACAGTTCATGGCACAACAAAAGAGCCCTCATATAGACCCATATATGGAAAAATAAGAAAGTTATAGGGGTCAGAATATAGCAATAAAGCCCCTTGACAGTGGAAAAATTGTGTTGTTTTTTTTTTTTTTTCCCCCCCGAAATGTTATAGTAAAATATACGGTCATCACAAAGTACAATTGGTTGCTCATACTATATGTGAATAAATACTACTACCTCTGTGTATTTCTTACTTTTTATGAATAAGCTTGTTTTGCAGCTCTCAAACATCTGAAGTCTATTGAATCTGGCTGTTATGTTGAGCAAGTTTGGCCACCCCTGGTACAAGGCCATCAACATTTGATCATGGTGGTTTAACTCCTGACTTAGCCGCAGTACCAGGTTCAGCCTTTGCTGTTTATACAGGTACTAATATCAGGACCCCACTATTTAAATATCTTGGGACGGAGGATGTGGTAGTATTTGGGTATCATTAAAGTTATAGGGTAAGATGTGTCACTTGAACATCCAATATAAGCAAGTCATGCCATGTTTTTATACACACATGTTTACAATTTTATTGCTGCATATACTATTACACGTTATTATAGTAATATATGCACGTAATATACTGTATGCATGATGCTACACTATATGACCAAAAATAGAAACACCCATACTTTACTCTTAAATATAAAACACTTATAGTATCACTTCCCAGAACATAATATTAAGCAATAAATCTTATGCATATCAATGACTGGTGTAGACAGAACTTGCTTAAACCATTGGTGTCTCCAGGACAGATGTTTACGGATTTTCACATTGTGGTGACCCTTCATTGCTAGTCCATGCCACAATGCTATAAAATTGCACTCTCAATGTTCTCCCATGCTGCAAGATTGTATGTAAGCCATAGCACACACAAAAATCTAGTAATAATAGGTATTTTTTTTAACCCAAACCTGTAACATTTCAACCACAAAGGGTCTTTATCAGACACCACTATTCCCTGTCTCCTTCACCACTGCTAGACATGTTATCTCCTATCCAAAGAATAGGGGATAACATGTCTGATCGCGGGGGTCCGCCCACTGGGGATCTCCGTGCAGTGCCGGATGACTGGCGAACACAGTCACCATGCCCTGTCCATTCCTGTCTATGGGAGGAGGTGCGACAGCTGTGTACTAGCCATCACGCCCCCTTCCATAGACATGAATGGAGGTGGCGTGACGCCACAATCACAGAAGCCCCAGGCTTATGTGACCGTAATGCTGCAGCGTCGGCCTGGAGATCACATGTTATCCCCTATCCTTTGGATATAGGGGCAGAGTACCCCTTTAACCCCATTCTGGACAATCAAGCATTCCGAACAAGATGAGACCCCAAACTTTGCCTATCCTAACTCTGAGCAAATCATATGGAGCCAACACTTTCTAATAGACAGATCCTGGAAAATGATACCACAACTAATGGCCAGTCACAAAGCAAGCACCTAGGCTTCTTAGAAGACTTTCCCATTCCTCCTAACATTACCCTCAGTGTCTTTGAATAGGTTTTTTTCTCAGCATGCCTTTTTCCCTTCTATTCAAATAACGTATTTCTCTCCCTGAGGGCTCACATTCAGCATACATTACCAAATAGGAAAGAGGCTTAGACAAGCCTATACACACTGACAAACAAATCCTCTACATCCCCTTACAAGAAAGCAATCATCCGCCATGTGATTTATATGACCCTGTAAATCTACCTTCAATACACCTTTGGCTTCAGAAAGTCCAGGAGGTAAAACAAATGGAAGACTATTACGTCCTCTTAGCTGGGTGGTCATGACGAATTTCTTCCCATGTGACATCATCCGCTGCATTTAAAGGCTTTTATAAGTGTGCAAGCCCATAATGTGTTCTCTAGGTTCCATAGTGGCCTGCTCTCACAGTGGCCTTTTATTTTTATAATTATTTTTACCTCCACTTGCTACTTTTCTCTCCCTCCTCTCCACATTACCTATTCCAGCCTACCATCTTTCTTTTTCCACATTTTTTTTATTCATTATACTCCGACCTACTTGATCTAATGCATGAGCTGCTGTTCTTCTTCTGGATAACGTCCTTGAATTCCAGAGTGCACTTCATCCTACTAAGATTGATGATGCACAAATGTATGTCCTCTTTCCTTGTCTAAATGGCCTGAGCAGGTCATTTGGTGGCTCATCTTTATCCTAAATAATTGCAGTATTCTTTCTTGTTATCTCTATGTTGTGAACAATTGGTCAGTTTAGAAACATACAAGGCATTTATATATGTGAAGCCTCTGGTACCCAAATTACAATAGGGATTTGTGTTTGTTTTTACATTCTTCAGTCCCTCAGATATTAAGATTTTACGTTTTCCCCCAACGATTCCCCCAACAGCTAACTAGGCCATTTATTTAAGTAATCTTGGGGTGGTATCACCCCCTAACCCCTACTGATCAAAGCTTCTGACTTGTCACTTTGACATGTCATGAGTTTTTTTTTAACCCCTTAAGGACACAGCCCGTTTTGACCTTAAGGACACAGCCTATTTTATTTTTGTGTTTTCGTTTTTTCTCCTTGCCTTACAAAATTCATAACTCTTTTATATTTCCATTCCCTTATTTTTTGGGTGACCAGATGTACTTTGTAATGACATCACTCACTTTCCCCTAAAATGTATGGTAAACTTCAAAACATATATTTTTTTACAAAATCAGTATGTTTAAAATTGCCCTATTTTGACCACCTCTAACTTTCTTATTTTTACGTATTCAGGGATGTGTGAGGGCTTATTTTTTTTGTGCCATGATCTGTATTTTGTTTTGATACCACATTTGCGTATATATGACTTTTTGATCGTTTTTATTAAATTTATTTGCAGTTTGATGTGACAAAAAAGCTGAAATTTTGGACATTTTTGTTCACGCCATTAACATTTACATTATATATTTATAGTTCGGACATTTACGCACCCGGCGATACAAATATGTTTATTATTTATCTTTTTTTACGCTTTTTTGCGAAAAGAGGTGATTTAAAACTTTATTGGGGCATTTTTCAATTATTTTTTTCATATGTAGGGGACTACATATAGCAATCATTAGATTGCTAAAACTGTTCAGTGCTATGCATAGGGCATAGCACTGATCAGTATTATTGGCGATATTCTGCTCTCGTGTGCTGAAAGGCAGATCAGTGTAGATGACCCCGAGAGACAGACAAAGGCAGGTGAGGGGACCTCCGTCCGACATCTTGGCTGATCTGATCCCTGCGGCAGTGCCGCGGGCGATCAGATCAGCCATTATAAATGCCGCACTGCCACATATGCCATGATCTGTATTGATGACGGCATCTGAGGGGTTAATGGCAGACATCAGCGCGATTGCTGATGTCCGCCATTACAGGCAGGTCCGCAGCTGCTGACAGCCGCCGGGAATGAAGCGAGCGCATCTCCTGCGCTCGCATCACAGCTGTGCCGTAAATGTATGGCGCTGTGCGCTAAGTAACACTATGCAGCACCGTACATTTACGGCGCATGTTGTTAAGGAGTTAAAGTGCTGGGCAGTAGGCCCTGGGTATTAAAGAAAGAAACACTTATGTGTTGCGTCAGAGGCTGGACAGCATAGATTTTTTCATATTTTCATATTTTAGTTTTTACAAATATGTTATTAAAGTTATACAGTAATACATATAAAGGACAAATCTTATTGAGTTCAGAAAAACAGTAAAATAATGACCACACTGAAGGTATCCAAGAAGAACACATCATATTAGGTGTATAAAAATTCTCTACAGTAAATTATATAGATCCCATGGGCCTTACTGTCCAAGTACATGTTTGTGTGGGGTTAACAAACAAATAAGGCAAGGGAAATCCAGAGGAATGTCACACAAGTCTGAATCCTGGAAAGATTTTTGGAGACATGTCTGAGGAATCTTAAAGTGGGATCTGCTATGTAAAGTACCTGTCATTTTGGAAAAACTTTTGACGTGTCATAGAGATATGTCAAAAGTTTTAACATTTGTGATCTGAGTGTTCAGACCACCAATGAATTACTAGAATGAACGCTGAATGATTCCCTTCCTGCTTTCTGTGTGTGTGCTATCAAGACGGTCCCATAGACTTACATGTGGAGTCCTTCTTGTTCATGCGGCACAGAGCTTAGAGAGAACGTGCCTAGCGTGCATTTCCCCTTTTTATTCTAGTGAGTGGTCAAGGTCTGATCACCTAGACCCCGACCTACAAAAATACTTTGACCTGTCTCTATGATGGGTCAAAAGTTTTTTAAAGTCACAGTGCACAATTAAAAAGAAAAGCAATTGAGGAAGAAGAAAGTAAAGAAAAGAAGAAAAGGAAACACCATTATAGCACTTGGTCCCAGACCAACTAAATTGCATACAGGGGCTTTATAGGATATAAATAACTACATTGATGAACAGGGTATAGTCTTCCAAAAAGTGAGGAGACTCATGGGCAGTTCAAAACTTCAGCTAACTAAAATGCAATACAAAGTGGATGAGTGAAAAAATAACCATGGAGACAATGTTCTACCGCACTTATCCACATCCCCCAGATTCCAAGCCACAAACTCAAATTCAATGTGTTATGACAATCTCCCCAAACCTTCCCTGCAGGTCTTGGTTTTTACCAACGAGGTATCACTGTTTGTTGCCTGTAGGACATGGCATAGAAGAAAATCATTGGAGTAGAATTGTGCCATGGGAAATATAAAACAGACGATGACCTCTGCTGAGCTAGAAAGCCCAGGGTTTAAACTTACAGTGTGTTATAAAACTGCTTGCTAGATGAGAGGCAACCACAGTCATCATGTCCCCTCCATTCATGTCTATGGGAGGAGGCGTGGCGGCTACATACTCCAAGCATCCGCATTCAGAGTGCCGCGGCTCTGGCCCGGAGATCGCAGGGTGTCACAGTGGCCGGACCCCCCCACGATCAGACATCTTATCCCCTATCCTTTGGATATGGGATAAGATGTCTTGGTTGGAAGTACCCCTTTAACCACTGTGCCGCAGTGAGAATTTCACATTTGCCAGCCATCTTATCCCTGAGATAATGTTATTGAAATACTTGACCCAAGTTTTCAAAATGTTGAAGAAATAAAATTTATTATAAAAAAAACTAAACAAAAAAAAAAGAATTATAAAATTATTGTGTGAAAGGATAAGATGTGTAGTGAAATTGAGCATTTAAAAAGACAGATCTAGGAAATTAGGTGTAGGCCCTGATTTATCAAACTGTGATTTTTCCAAAGCAACCAATCCCAGCTCAGCTAACGAGCTCTGGTAAAGTAAAACCTGAGCTGTGATTGGTTGCTGTGGAAAAATCACTCCATTTTTTTCTATCACACAGTTTGATACATCTCCCCAAAAGTGTGGTGTGTGCATAGACAGGGAGACAGGGAGAGGGAAAGAGTTTGTTGTATGCCATTTATTTGTTCCATGTAAATTAGTAGGTTTAGGTTTTACCCACATCTTTAGTGGAAACACAGATAATATGGTAATAAAAGAATATGTCGTCAATGAATTGACAAACTTAGCTCTCCTACATTTATATATGAAAATCTTCACATGCTTATTAAGCCTTTAGGATCTATGATCTGGCAATGGGACAGATCATAGATTTGTAGGGCTTTGTATGCCCCTTTCCTTTGCCAGAGGTCCCCTCCCTGTCCGTAGTTGGCTCTCAGCTTGTCACTTTTTCTCCTCCTTTACCATACTTACTGATGCCTTCTGACAGCTGCTCAATGCCCACAGTGATAGTAGGAGGTCAGATCTCTGCTGGGAGTACGTGAGCTTCTGCATGCTGTGCCCTAGCTCAAACATAGAAATGTATCATTGTTTCACTTTCCTGTATCACAATCGCTGTAAACTGATTTTGAGCATGACACTGGCTTTGCTTCTTATCAACCTATTAATAGCATGTGAGCCTTAGAACTAGTATCTATTATATAGATTTTTTTGTAGTTGTTAACTGTTTTAACCTAGACCTAAACAGAAATAGACAATGTAGCAAAATGTTATTAAAAAAACATGCATTGTTCATAGGTAGTACTCTGCCCCTAGACATCGATCACCCCCCCGATCCCAGCATTCTGAACATTATGTTCACAACGTTTGGTTCGGGCAGCTGTGGTCATGACATAATGTTCAGAACACAGTGATCGTGGGGGGTTCCAGCAGCAGGACCCCCATGATCAGACATCTTATGCCCTATCCTTTGGATAGGGAACAAGATTTCTAGTGGCGGATTACCCCTTTAAGTCCATCCAATTCAGAGACGTTGGGTTGGTGGCCATTAATAAGTTGATAAAACAAACTCACCAAACCAACCATAGACCTTACTATACATTTCATTAACCCCTTCCCGACCCATGGCATACATGTACGTTATCGGTCTGATGGGCGGACTTGACAGGGGTCCGCGTCATGACTGGAAGATGTTCGCTGCCGGTAATGATGGACATCGGAGATCACTTAACTGTTATGTATATGTGATCTATACAGATCATGGCATTTAAACATTAAGTGCCACTATTCCCTGGTGTCTAGTGGTCCCATAGCCCCCCTGCGACGGGGGGGGGGGGGGGAATATAGGTTGCTAGGGGAGCCCGGGGCCTTACCTGGTCCTCGGCATGTTCCCTGGCTCTGAGAATGCTTAGGGCTCCCTTTGGCAGCCCTTAGCAATCCAGCACAGATTTCATGGATCAATGCAATACAATAGCATTACATTGATCTATGTAAGCCCTCTAATGATAACTTATGATAGGCCCCTAGGGGGGGGGGAGTGTGTATGAAAAAAGTAAAAAAGAAAAATTGTTTAAAAATATGAAAAAAAGTCCCTTCCATAATAAAAATTCTAATTACCCCCCTTTTCCCATTTTTTAAATAAAACACTGTACAAAAAAAAATACACATATTTGGTATCATCACGTGTGTAATTGTCCGAACTATTCAATTATTATTTTTCTGATCCTGCACAGTGAACGGCGTAAACGCAAAAAAATTCCAAACGCCAAAATTTAGGATTTTTGGTTTCATTACATCCAAACAAATCGTAGAAAAAAGTGATCAAAAAGCCAGAACTACATAAAAGTGGTACCGTTAAAACTACAGTTCATGGCACAAAAAACAAACCCTAACACACATCCATTGCTGAAAAAGTAAAAAAGTTATAGGGGTGAGAACATGGAAATGAACAAAGTTTATTTGTAGTTTTTCAAGGTTTACATTTTTTTTTTTAACCATAGAACGAAACAAAAATTATGCAAGTTTGGTATTAGAGATGAGCGAATTTACAGTGATTCGATTTGCCACGAACTTCTCAGCTCGGCAGTTGCTGACTTTACCCTGCATAAATTAGTTCAGCTTTCAGGTGCTCCGGTGGGCTGGAGACTCTCTCCTAGGACTGTATCCACCTTTTCCAGCCCACCGGAGCACCTGAAAGCTGAACTAATTCATGCAGGCTAAAGTCAGCAACTGCCGAGCTGAGAAGTTCGTGGCGAATCGAATCACTCTAAATTCGCTCATCCCTATTTGGTATCATTGGAATCGTACTGATCCATAGAATAAAGATGGAATGTCAGATTTACTGTATCTTGAACTCCGAAAAAATGATCACCCTACAAAATTGTGCAATTCCATTTTTTTTTCTGTTTTGCCCTGTATATAATTTTTTTCTGGCTTTGTAATACATTGTATGATAAAAAAAAAAAAGAAGTGAATCAGTGGAAAGTCTAACTAGTCACAAAGAAAATAAGCCCTAATACAACTTTGTCAGTCGAATAAAAAAAAAAAAAGTTATGAGACTTAGAAGGTAAGGAGGGAAAAAAATGTGAGCCAGAAACAAAAATTAGTTGGGTCATGGAGGGGTTAAGGGGACTTTCCCCACTAAGAAAAGTTGGTAAAATCAGATGTGGACAACAAATGAGGACAAATGTGATGTTTTTTTTTCTAACTAAAATTATTAAAATCTTTGTCCTGTTTTTTTCTTCACTTGATCTTAATCCTTCCTGTGTTTCTTTATAAACTGTGGCTGAGATGTTCCTGTACAACATAGCATGTTTTCCCATAATCCCTCTTGCTTACATACACCATAAAGGCTAACAAGCAATACTTCCAGGACAGACCAGGAGATTACCGTTAAAGGACAACTGTAATGGAACACTTTTATATATGCCCATGCCCGGGCCTCAAAAATAAACAAAATAAACTCGTACATACCTTCCTACGAGCCCCCGTTGGTCCGGCACTGCTGACCTTTTATACTTCCTGGAGACGACGATGCCGTAGAGCCGTTGGCGTATCACCGGCCACAGCGATGTCCTGCCCCGGCCTGTGATAGGCTGAGCCCACTGTCATGTAAGTAGCTCTGGCTGGCTTCTTACATGACAGTGGGATCAGCCTATCACAGGCGGGGGCAGGAGATCGCTGCGGCCGGTGATACGCCAATGGCTCTGCGGCGTCCCCGTCCCCAGGAAGTGTAATGAGGTCAGCATTGCTAGACCGTGAGGCCTGTGCCGGACCAACGGGGTCTCGTAGGAAGCTATGTATAAGTTTATTTTGTTTATTTTTGAGGCCCGGGTATGGGCATATATAAAAGTGTTCCACTACAGTTGTCCTTTAACCTCTTCAGGACACAGGGCGTATGGATACGCCCTGCATTCCGAGTCCTTAAGGACCGAGGGCGTATCCATACGCCCGTGGGAAATCCGGTCCCCACCGCTAGCCGGTTGGGGACCGGAGATGGATGACTGCTGAAATCATTCAGCAGTCACCCCGGCACATCGCCCAGGGGGGTTCTGAGACCCCCCCATGTCAGCGATCGGAGAAAATCGCATGTCAATTCAGACATGCAATTTTTTTTTCCAATTCCGGGCTGATCGGGTCTCTGGTGACCCGATCACCCGGAAAATAGGACTGATCGGAGTTGTCAGCAACAGCCCCGATCAGCCTAAAGGATAGGAGTGAGGTCGCAAAGCTGCGATCTACTCCTATCCCCTGCCATTACTCAGAACGGAGTTCTGACCAATGGCAGCGCAGGACAGGGGGCTGCCATGGCAACCCCCCGTTCTGCCCGCCCCTGGATGTCAAGGGGCTCTGGAAAGAAGATGGAGGCCGTACCTGCAGGAGAAGATGCCTGGGGACCTGGGATCTTCGCTGGAGCCTGCAGGATCCTGATCAGGAGGGGATTGACAGTGGTGGTGGTGGGGGGGGGGAATTGAAAGTGAAAGTAAATCGATCTTTACTGTGGCAACCACTAGGGGGGGCCAAACTGCAACTCCCAGCATGCCCAGAGAGCCAAAGGCTGTCTGGGCATGCTGGGAGTTGTAGTTTTGCAACATCTGGAGGGTCACAGTTTGGAGACCACTGTTACAGTGGTGCCCAAACAGTAGCCCTCCAGATGTTGCCAAACTACAACTCTCAGCATGCCTCGACTGCCCAGGCATGCTGGGAGTTGTAGTTCTGTAACATCTGTCCCTTCAGATTTAGCAATTTTCATGACATTTTTGAAAATTGCTGCTCTACTTTGAAGCCCTCTAATTTTTTTCAACAAGCAAAAATATGTCCATTTTATGATGCCAACATAAAGTGGACATATTGTGTTTGTGAAGAAAAATAAAATTTATTTGGAATATCCATTTTCCTTACAAGCAGAGAGCTTCAAAGTTAGAAAAATGCTAAATTTTCCAAATTTTCATGAAATTTGGGGATTTTTCAACAAAAAGGGATGCAATTAACACCGAAAATTTACCACCAAAATAAAGTAGAATATGTCACGAAAAAACACATTCTCAGAATCAGAATATTCGGTAAAAGCGTTTTCGCGTTATTAATTTGTAAAGTGACGGTGGTCATAATTGCGAAAAAGGGCTCAGTCCTTAAGGTGAAAAAGGGCTGCGTCCTTAAGGGGTTAAACTGAGCATGTGTGACCACTTTAGTAAATGCCATAAAGTGGTCGTAACCAGGGACAACAGGTTATCAAAAGAAATTAAATTTTTAAAACAGAGTAAATTTTACAAGGCAATAAATGCTTTTCATATATACTGGTATACTTTCAGAAATGCTTGTACATTTAACATTCACATGATGCAGTAGTTTAGGCCTATTTATCTTAATGAGAAAACCCTTTAAATACCTGGCATTACATGAAAAAAACAACATTCTTTTTACTAAGTGAAGATCATGAACAGTAGAATTAGTATCGGTGCTTCTATACTGTGTCAGTACATTAATGAACAATTTCAGTTTGTATCATTAACCCAGGATTCCATAAACTATACCTTTTATATGGATATAACTTCTTTTTTACAGAGATGCGATATTTAAAATCTAATGAATAATTCATTCTTTAATAAATGTACACAACAGTTAGTACACCGAAATGATCACTCTGAGTGTAAAATAACTCAAAATGTAATATTCTTCCATCCTCATAATTAAAAATAATTATCATCCCCTGTGTATTAAATATTTATATAGGCTTTGTATACTGTAATGCTAGTTTAATTGATATGATTTGGAGCTGTAATTAAAGTCACATGCCATAGGTTTACTTGTAAATATGCACATGAACTAGTAATGGGATAGAAATTACTGTATTGATGAACTGAATGGGGAAAATCAGAAAGAATTTGTGTGACAAAAGTATTATAAGAGTCATGCCTTTTTTTTTTTTTTGGCTAAGCAGAAAAGGTCCATTAGCGCAACTTATGCCTATCTTGCCACCATTGACATCTGTTTTTCAAAAAGACAGGATCCATCTGGATCCTGTTCTTAAAGGGGTACTCCGGTGGAAAACAATTTTTCTAAATCAATTGGTGCCAGAAAGTTAAACAGATTTGTAAATCTCAATCCTTCCAGTACTTATCAGCTGCTGTATACTACAGAGGAAGTTCTTTTCTTTTATATTTTTTTTTTTGTCTTTGGATTTCTGTTCAATGTTCCCTGCTGACACCTCTGTCCGTGTCAGGAACTGTCCAGAGCACAGTTCCTGATATGGACTGAGGTATCAGCAGAGAGCATTGTGATCAGACAGAAAAGAAATTCAAAAAGAAAAGAACTACCTCTGTAGCATACAGCAGCTGATAAGTACTGGAAGGATTAAGATTTTTAAATAGAAGTAATTTACAAATCTGTTTAACTTTCTGGCACCAGTTGATTTAAAAAAAAAAAAAAATTGTTTTCCACCAAAGTACCCCTTTAAACAGGACAGAAAAAAAGGAACCTGCACCATTTGAGTGTCCTGTTGCATTCTGCTTTAGTGGCCACCAAAAAAAAAAAAAGTGAAAAAAAAGTGAAAAAAAAAAAAAAAGAAAATACACATTATACAATAAATACCATCTTTAGTGTCCCCAATAATTAATAATACACCTTATGATGTATCATATTGTACACCTCTCATACCTCACTTGTTTTCGCTGTACAAAGTCACCTTTAAAACTGGATATGTAAGATTTGGCAAGAGAAGAATGAAAGCCCTGCAGAAAATGGGCCAATGACCTATGGTATTCACCATCTGTACCATCTATATCAATTCTCAATTTCACATTAATGTATTAGACCTAGAGAGATTTTATTCTGTGCCTTGAACTGAAAGTTACTCTCACCTACAGCGGATCCCTGCACTGGGGCACTTGAATATTCATTCACGTGAGCTGTTTATCTGCTTGTTGCTACACGAACCACTGTACCACTAAGACAATGAACAGTTTAGGGATCCAGTGCTGTCAAGACTAGTTTTATATATATATATATATATATATATATATATATATATATATATATATATATAGGGAAATTTGCTTTCTAGAATCATTAGAACAGCGCCAAAATAGCAGGCAGAGACAGAGCCATGGAAGTACCGTAACATTTAAACAGGGCTTCTCCTATCTTTATTTTTCAGTAACAAAACAAATACAGCCTTCTCACTCATAAACACAAAAATAATTCCTAATTTTCCAGCGCTAACTACACAGATCTCTTTCCTGTCTATACAGGTGGCTTACTAACAGCCAGCTACCGAACCCGACAGTCAACAAATTACTCCCACAATGTCCTCTTTTATGGCTGCACATCTCTGTATTCAAAATCTTACTAGTGGTGAGGTCCCTCACAGTCTCCCTTGCAGACTAACTCTCTCCTGGTTTCAAAAACCAGCTGTCTCCAGCACCTGTGCTGATCTGAGCTAGTCTGGAAAACTGGGGTGGCCCAGGAAGTAGACCTGTCACTACCAAACTATCAAAATTTGTCACTACCAAACCTGCCTTTCATCCCATAATAATCTAAGCAGGATAACAGGACTTACCAAAGTCCCTAGCAAGCTCTTTTTTTGAGGATATCAACTGTTTCTAGATTTCCCATACATCATCCGGGTTTCCCAGTATTGGATATATGCCTCCTTAAACCTGGTATCTGCATACAACAGGCACCTTGGGGAAATATAGTTATCACCGATGACCATTCCTGTCACTGCTCACAATATATATATATATATATATATATATATATATGTATATCTATACATACATATATATATATATGTTATGACAATATATATATACTCTTGACTAAACTTAACTCATACTTATTATCACCACTTCACAACTCATTATATGAAATTGTTAACATTTGCTTAGTCCCTACCGTGTATCAATGTTTTCATATCACTTAATAGAATGAAATGCAAAATGTGGAAAATGATAATCTTGTAATAATGGAAAAACACTATAAGAGGCTATCTCTAGTGACTGAGTTCAGAGATTCAGTTGCTGATGGAATAATGTCCTTGCTGGAAGATGCCCTTCACCGTTTCCTCAAAGCATATACACTTTGTCTTGACAAGAGCAGTCAGGATTTGCTGTCCCCAGACACGCTGAATTCAGCAGGGCTCCCCACTGTGTGATTGCTCCTTCAGAATGACACAACCTTTACCAAAAAGCCCATTTCCTGCCTAATGATTATGAGCTAAGACTGCTGCCGCATGATTGACGGGAGGACATAGGAATAGCAAGTTAGAGGAATTATCTCAGGTAATATACAATGTGCTGTAAAAGATACACATATTATAGGTTTAATGCTATGGCAAAAGGTAAGCATTGTCAGAAAGGTACAGAAGACCATCTATGAGGAAAGCTAGAATTAGAACAGCTATTGTCTCAAATAAATATACTAATATAATAAATTATATAGGTTTAGATGGCAATGAATCATGTTCTATTCTTTCTAAACCATGTTAAAGTTAAAATGTAATTTTATGTATATAATAGAAGGTTTTCGATTTATTATATTATGCATTCATTATATTTTTACATGTTTCTTTTTTTCTTATTAAAGGAGTTCTGTAACTTATTCCCTATCCAAGGGTTGGCCCGCCGCTATCTCCTGATCTCACAGTCTGCCAGAAGGGGGCGTTCCGAACCCCGCACGGTGCGGCGCTTGACACGCCCCCTCCATGTATCCCATAGAGATACATGGAGGGGGCTTGTTGTCCGCGGCTTCCTGTGGGGTCGGAATGGCTGCTTTTGGCAGACTGCTGGTGCCCCGTTTAGCTGAGTACCTGGCATTGCCCGGTCTTCCTGCCTAAACCTTGTTAATCTAAATCCTGATAGAAAATGGGACTACCAGTGTGACAGAACACATGTAAAGTTCTGGAAACCAGCCCTTTGGCACATTTTTTAATTGTTTTTATCTATGCTGTTATTGAACAGTGACTTTACAATAGAGCTCACACATTAGGTATAAAAAAAAGAAATACATTTCCAAGGTATCATGATTTGAAGAAAAAAAAAATAATATAATATATATATATATATATATATATATATATCCAAAGAAAAAGTAAGCTGCAGCACTCAAGACTTCTGCTGCCTATTATTATTTTTTCTTTATTTACTTTTCAATTTTTCTTTTGATCATGTCTTATTAGTTTTATTGATACGATTATTGTGCCTACATGTAATTGCCTGTGTCTACCTTGACACACACAGTGCCTGATTGCATTAAAAGTGCTCCTCTCTGCCCGACTTCAACATGGCGATCTGTATCCAGTGCGCAACAGTGGACCTGTGGGTAGTCATGTGTAGTGATGAGCGGCAGGGGCCATATTCAAATTTGCGATATTTCGCAAATATATGGACGAATATTCATTTTATGTTCGCAAAATTCACATATTCGCTATGTTCGTTTTCTTTTTTTTTTCATGTGAAAATTTGTAATGAAATTGGAAAAAAAAATCTTTCACCTAAAAGGGTGTGATCAGTGTCCAGCCTTGCTGTCCCGCCTCCTCTATGATTATTTACTGAATACACGTGGATTACCAATTATCACATTTATGTTATGTATAGTATGTATTTTTATCTGTTTGCAATGCAGTCCTCTGAAGTTCAATGATTTTATCATGCACTTGACACTTTGTTTGCACATATATTATAGATACATTTATGCTCTATATCGTCCTTGCACTTATATGTATGCATTCATTGATTAAGTGTATTGTTTTATAGGCACATTTACATATATATACTACCTGTGTGCTCACTATATGTTGCTTGAGAAAGGCAGCATTGGTAGCAGAAACGTTGCTCTGTATTAACATAGAATAAACACCTTCACTTTTGAAGTCTAGAGTGCTGCAACTTACTTCTTCTTTGGATGTGCATTGAGCCTTGACCGCCCCGGGTGCACCACCTATACTAAGAACTTGATGTCCTGCTTTGCAAAGTTTGGAAAGCTGAAGGAGTGCGGATCCGACACTGCAGAACTAGGGTTGAATGATGAGGAAGCGGTGTGATAGCAATGCAGGTGAGGCGTAAGTGTGGACAGCGGTGGTGCAGCTCATGTAAAAAGACGTGATCCACATAGAAGAAAATCAAAGAGAATTGCACTCACCATCCACAAACTTTATTAGCTTTATTAGAGTACGGGCACATACAGCGGAGGCAGTGGCACAAATGCGACAAGTTGTTTCGCGCTTGAGACCGCTGTATGTGCCCGTACTCTAAAAAAGCTAATAAAGTTTGTAGATGGTGAGTGCAATTCTCTTTGATTTTCTTCTATGTGCTTTACAAAGTTTGTCTTGGTATATATATATATATATATATATATATATATATATACATATTCAAATCATGATACCTTAGAAATGTATTTTTTATGCCTGATGAGTGAGCTCTATTGTAAAGTCACTGTTCAATAACAGCATAAATAAAGACATAACAAAAATTGCCCAAAGACTGGTTTCCAGAACTTTACACATGTTCTGTCACGTTGGTGGTCCCATTTTCTATCAGGATTATGGAAGTCCTAATGCGTCTTGCTGTGTCCTTACCAGTCCAGTACGCAGGTAATTTTCAAGCAATCCTCTCTCCCAATGCCTTCATCGATTCACGGGCTACTGTCTGGATCTCAAAAGCTTTTTGTCTCCTGATGACCCATTCTCATGAATGCCCAAGGGAAATTAAAAAGGTCAAATTATCACATTTTGTGGGAAAGCAGAAGCAGCAAACATGATTGTGACTGTAGAACAAAGCATTACACAGAAAGCCAAGTAATTACGTGAGCAAAACAAATCTAATAGACGAATACTGATTTGTATGTAAATCAAGAGCAAATATCACAGTGTGCTTCAAGGGGAGTCCATGAAAGGTTTTCTCCAAGGCATGATGCCACCCCTACTTCCCCTTATGTTAATAGAAGCACATATACTGTGAGCATAAATATACATACAAAATACCCCATTCCACAGATTACTGCTAAGTAAAATAATTATAAAGTGAAATAGACAAAGTCCTTATAGAAATCTATCTATCTATCTATCTATCTATCTATCTACATGTCTATCTTTCTATCCATGTGCCCTATCTGTGTTCACTTGCACACTTTTGAATTTATATTCTAAATGTTGACCAATGTAGAGGGAATTTGACTAGGCTAGGGTATAGCACCCATACACCAACATGAGTATGGGCACCACCAAAAAAAAACTTAAAGTTCAGGTATGACAACCTTGCCACCTCAGTTTAATCGTGAAGAGAAGGACAGCAAGAGAAAAATAGCAAACAACTGTAAGCGTACATGTAAAAAGATAAAATAACCTTTCCAAATACATCAAGCAAAAGACCAGACAAAAAATAAAAACACTTAAAAGCACTCACCAGCACATGGATATAGCAAGCATAAGCTATATCACAACTAGAGATGAGCGAACTTACAGTAAATTCGATTCGTCACGAACTTCTCGGCTCGGCAGTTGATGACTTATCCTGCATAAATTAGTGCAGCTTTCAGGTGCTCCGGTGGTCCGGAGACTCTTTCCTAGGACTGTATCCACCTTTTCCAGCCCACCGTAGCACCTGAAAGCTGCACTAATTTATGCAGGATAAGTCATCAACTGCCGAGCCGAGAAGTTCGTGACAAATCGAATTTACTGTAAGTTCGCTCATCTCTAATCACAACCACAATAACCACGGGGATATATTGAATAGGCAAAACATTAAAAAAAACATAATAAATGCCCCAATGATAGCAAGTGAGTCACTTCAATGTCCAAACACAGTATAAATACTTGTCAAATTTATAGGTATAAATAGTGACAATGATCACAGCTACTAAAGTGCCAGGTAGTAAGAGCAATAAAAAGAGTTAAAATAACCTGCATGATACAAAGATATAAACAATTACACATATAAGGTGCTCAAGTAAGATCCTCCAATATGAAACCTCAATAACCAAGCCGCACTAATGTTAGCTCAAAATCTAGGAGGGAAGAAGGGTATAGTACCTATTCCTTATGGCAATATTTGTTTATATATATATATATATATATATATATATATATATATATATATATATATTATTATTATTATTTTATTTTACACACATATATCAGCAGGGAGATCAATAATCTTACTTTATGCAGGTGATATATATATATATATATATATATATATATATATATATATATATATATATACTACTTTTTTTTGTATGTTTACATGACTGCCTACTAGCTGTATTAACTTTTTATATTGATAGTAAGTGTACATCACAGAATTTAGTTTTTGGTTTACAAAAAATGATTTGTGTTAAAAGCAGAGTATGAAAATCCATATCATATAGTGCACAGAGAACATCTCTTGTGAATACTTGCCCCAAAGGTACTGTTAGAGATTTTTATTCCTCCTCCGAATATTCCTAGGGAATCTTTCAGCGAAAGTTCTGAAGCAAAATGTAAGAAGACAACATCATTTTCTTGCTATATCAATATGTCAAAGTCTTAAGTGAAGACCTTATCTGACGTGACTCGTGGCTTGTGGCTTGTAGGACAGCCAAAGGTAGAGTTTGACGGGCCACTTCTGTACATTTCAAGGGCAGAGATAACACCTGCTGTTTAATCAAGTAATCTTATCCAAGTCAGATTCACTAACTAAATATTGTATTTGGTTGAATTAATTATTTGTATGTCAGCTGCACATAGATAAATTATCTACTATATATGCTAATAAAACATGAATTATTCACAATCATTTACAGACCATCTATTGATAATCAGTGAGCAAGACAAATTAAATAAAGATTGACAATATTTATCAAGTTTGCGATAATAATATGAATTAGAAAAAGAGATTTAGCAAACAGCAGTAGTACAGTAAGATATTAAAATATTAAAACTTGTGTATCAAGTAGTACATTTCTTGTCTGTTAAAAACTAAACTTTTAACAAAAGAATCTTATTTTTATAATATTATTCAAATCATATTATATAGCGAATAAAACATAAACATTTCCAAAAGAGGACTTTTATTATATGTCCGTAAAGTAGAAAACTATATACAGTTCTCAAATCGAAGTAAGGCTTACCAATATTATTTGCTAATATTTGAATTCCAAATCACAGAACATTTGTAATCCTTGCCCCTATACTTCAAATGCCCCACAAACTGCCAGTCAAGCTCTTGTTATTCAAATTTGCCCAATTTCATTCCCTTTTGTCATCTGGTCAGTAGTATAAGCTGTTGAGCATTCAGGCCAAAGGCAGACCAGGTGTGGTAACAGGGGGGCACTACGCCATTATGCAAGTGGGAGGAGTTTAAGTAGCGAAAAGGCAGGCAGTCTCCCAGCAACAGATGCTGTCGCCTTCGTGAGGAGCAGTACAAGTGAAAGTAGAGCAAGGATTGTGGAGAAACTTCCTGGTGTTAGTTGTCACCTGGTTACCTGAGCATATGCCCTGGCCACTGCTTCATCATTTCATACCTGAAGTGGAAACTCCATCCATGAAGCCAGACAAGAAGTGAGGCACAACATCTGGATTTTCAGATAGGGAGCTCATATCTGCAAGTGCCTTGTGGTTTAAGGAGAGCCAAAGGAATTATAGAGTCAAGCGGTGGAGACAAATTGTCCTACTTAAACATGTAAAAACCTTTAGTAACAAATGCCACCTGCCTTCTTCACACCACACCCGTGCCCTTAAAGTGATACATCCGTTGGAAACATCTTATCCCCTATCCAAAGTATAGGGGATAAGATGTTAGATCTCCGGGGTCCCACCGCAGGGGACCCCTGCGATATCCTGGCCGTCAGCGGCGGCGTCCAAAACATGGAAGCTTGCAGCTTCTGCCTTCGTGACATCATGCCATTCCCCCTCCATTCATAGCCATCACGCCTCCTCCCATAGACATGAATGGAGGGGGCGTGGCGGCATTCATCGCCAGTCATCGGGCAAGGAGCGGAGTTCGCTCCGTGAACCGAACGACAGGGGGCCACAGTGGATCTCGCGGGCGTCTCCAGCAGCTGGACCCCCGTGATCTAACATCTTATCTCTTATCCAAAAGATAGGGGATAAGTTGTTTCCAGTGGAGTACCCCTTTAAGTGTTGTGCCTTCTGAGTACAGATTGTTTGCAATGTCAAGCTTTAGTGAACTGTGTAGACTGTGACTATAAGTCAATAATTGCCAAAAGTCAATAATAGTCTTGCATCATGTACAGTGACTTGTGCCTCTCCTTGCATTGCCAGCAAAGGTCTTCTGGGCTTTGTACCACTTATGTCTCCACTAGGTTAAGTAGATCTATATCACAACTTTGGCTTCATCCCATACGATATTCTCAGCTATGTTTACTAATTCTAGTTAATATAGTTGGATGCTGGATTAAGTATTTAGCCCCTCAAAGCCTAGTTTGGTGAGCCATTTAGTATTCATTCCTGGCACCACTTGTTCAACGTGACCTTCCCTAAATATAATGTATGGAGTGGACCTATATTATTATTTCTACTTATTGGGTATTATATAGAAGATGGGTCCTTTTTAAACACATGAGAAACTAATACTAACCTAGTCATTATTTTGTAGTTTATATTTCTTTCTCTCACTGCTGGATTTATATACAGGACATGGACCAGAAAGTTTTCTTGATATTAAATTCCTTTCCAAATCTATAAAAAGTGTTTTATGGGGAAAGACATATGAATACAGTAAATACTGAACACTCCCGGCCATCATTTTTCTTTGACAAGCACAGTGGCAATGTAGTCTTTGTGAGCCAGAACACAAGAATAGTATTCGGTGGCAATTGATAGTTTTCTCCATGAGGAAGTCTTGCACGCTAGGCCTATAAGAACATAGTATTTCACAAGAAAAATAACAGTTGCTGATAGGGTTATTTATTGTGCAGTATAATCCTGTAGATTTTAGATGACTTTAATGCTGACTTCAGTGACACAGACAAGATATATACTGCATTGTGTGTTTTTTTAAGTGAAATATAAAATTGCTTTATGATAAACAAAGGGGCAGACTGTCCTAACAAATATTGGAGGTCTTCACATGGGCCCAGGCTCTAATACATTAATGGGTCACTAAGCCCTCCAAAGGTCCAGCAGAAGACAATCTCATTTGGAGTTTACTTTGGAACCAGTTACAGTGGTCCCTCAAGTTACAATATTAATTGGTTCCAGGACGACCACTGTATGTTGAAACCATTGTATGTTGAGACCACAACTCTATGGAAACCTGGTAATTGGTTCTGAAGCCACCAAAATATCATCCAAAAATAGGAAAATGTGAGGATTAAAGAAACATAAGTAGATAACTAATACAGATAAAGCAAGTCCTTCCATATAAAAGTAAGAAAGATCTGCTGGGAGCTGTAAATCACTGTCTGTGTAGAGGACTGGAGCTTCTTCAGGGTCCTGTACACAATGTCCTGAAAAAGTAAAATTAAGAAGCCCTTACTTGGTGTCCAATGGAGCATCTAACAATGGCACAGGTAAAGAGTAGTACAGAATATATAATTCCTCCAAGTACTGTAGGGGGCGCTACTTGACAGCCAGTCAGTGCATACACTTCAGTAATACAGGGGTTTAACCAGTGAATGCCCATTCTAGTTGGTCAGTTCTTCCAGTCATTGACACGTTTCGCAGATCTGGACAGTCTGTAGCATTGTATGTTGAGTCTGGTTTCAAGTTACAATGGTCCAGAAAAGACCATTGTATGTTGAAACTATTGTATATTGAGGGCATTGCAAGTTGAGGGATCACTGTACTTGGTACTTGTTATGATTCCCAAATAATGTATTCTGTATTCGACCTTACTGATAAAATATGGAATGGTAAAATGGAATTAAAAAGCATATATATATATATATATATATATATATATATATATTGTATACATTTTGTGTGGGCCATCAAAATATTTGCACAAAATTGCACTAAACCTAAAATCTACATCTATGAGCCTCAGTCAACTTGCTAAATGGTTAAGTTCATGAAAATTAGTAAAAGACTGAACGAGTATCCCAAGCACACCAGGAAATGTACAACTAAATGGCTGAAAAAGAAAATTAATAATGTGTTGCAATCACCAGGTCAAAGCAATAGAAATACTGTAGTGGAAATTTAACCCCTAAAGGAAATGCACAGCGCCATACATTTACAGCCCAGTTGTGAAGCCAGTGCAGGAGAAGCAATGCAGATTCAGAAAGATAGAATCACACCCCTCCCCTTCATGCAGCAGTAATAACCCTTTGCTTCACCTCATTGGCTAAACTTGATGGACATGTGTCTTTTTTTCAACCAATCTTGGCCAGTGACTTGCTGAATGTGCAGGTCCTGCTCCGAGCGCTAGTCTTAGAAGCAGAAAGAAGAGAATTTGGGGGCCGAACAGAGGCAAATGGGAGATGCGAGTGGGTGGGAAAGTATGTTTTTTCCCCATTGCCTCAGCAGCATATCAATAACTAAATAAATAAATAAATGGAATACCCCTTTAAGACCTACAAAAAGCAGAAATAAAACCATAGAATTTCCTTTTCTCATTACATGTTCCTTGAATTGCCTTAATATACAATTGGCCTGACAATTAGAATGGGAGGAAACTTCAGAATATACTGGTGTGATATAAACATTAGTGTTGCTCTCGAATATTCGCAATGCGAATATAGCATATTCGCGAATTCGCGAATATTCGCAAATATAGCACTATATATTCGTAATTACGAATATTCGTTTTTTTTTTTTGTTTTTTTTTCACAGTACACATCACAGTGATCATCCCTCTCTGCTTCCAGCTTGTGTGGTGTAAAGAAGGCTCTAATACTACTGTGTGAGACTGGCGTGTGAATTTTCGCTTATGCTAATATATTACGAATATACGAATTTAGTGAATATATGACGAATATTCGTCCATATATTCGCGAATATTCGCGAATTCGAATATGGCCGATGCTGCTCAACACTAATAAACATTTAGAAAAGGTAAAAGTCCTGGTGACCTGTATCTGTTCAATAACATCATCGGGAGCAATCATATGCTTGTTTTAGTGTGACAGTAGAAGTTATCATATCTTTTGAAGGAAAAATAATGTTCCAAAAATATGCATGTCAACATTTATTGGGATCAAGAGACTGGAAAAATTGCTCTTTGAACTGGTCATGCAACTGCTTCACCTCAGGCTGTAGTTTATGCAGCTTGTAATCGCTTTGCAAGGCAAATGAAACCAGAAATAACAAACCGCAGACACATATGTTTTGTTGATGTGCTCTTTAGGAGTTCAGTGTTTTAGCTGAAATTGTTCCTGCTGCGTGCAATATAAAGGCCAAAAAATTATTTTACAAGACCAACAGATCACTAGTCAAATACACCATAAAAGCGACCATGTGTTTAAAACAAGCCTGAAAGAGTCAATATATGACATCTGATACTGTATGCTGCATACAGCGGGACAGTAATGTCCCATAGGTTACAATATTACAGCTCTGTATGAAATATATATATACTGTATAAAATGGCCCTGATTTACTAAGAGTGGAGTGTAGGTTTCTTTGTGGATTTTAATTCCCTACAATTTATTTTCCACAGTATTTACTAAGGTTTCCCTATATTTTCCACTTTCCCAACACTTTGCTTTTTTTACACATGCTCTGATCTGTTGGGTTTTCCTCAGCTGAAATCCTCCACATTCTCTGTGGAAACCTTAGTAAATATGTTGGGTTTTTGTGAAAATGTCAGGAACACGCCCCTTTTCGGTGACCACGCCCCATTTCCCCGACGGCCACGCTCCTTTTCGGGTTTATATGGTACAATGGAGAGTTAGTCGGGTTTTTTTCAATTCTGGCACAAATTCTGGCGTAAATTCTGGCGCAGACAGAATTTCTGGTGTAATGCGCCAGAATCTGGTGCACAACCCGACAAAACATGTCGAGTTTGCAATAGTAAAGTTACTGCATAACTTCCAAACAGCTGGAGATATTTCGATAATACTTGGTCACATGTTACTTATATGTCAAATAAAAATATATAATAGTTAACTTAACCCCTAACCTGTCCCCATATGTGAAGATTGGGTTTTTGCAAGTATATAGGACTTCTGGTGCCTTACTTCACAAGCTTCCCTCTGTTTCTCCTTGTGAATGCGTCAGTCCGGCTAGTAAGCCACACCCTCCCTGCATTCCATGTCCCATCTCACAAAGACACACCCACCTTTTAAGCCACAACCCTTTTATTTTCAGCTTACAATATCTTTACCACAACGTAGCCCCACCTGAGGACAGGATATGAGGATTAGAAATGAGAATTAGATGTGAGGACAGAATATGGGGACGGGATAGAAGGACGAGATATGAGGTCAGGATATGAGGACGGGATATGAGGAGTAGAAATGAGGATTGGGCTGCTTTCACACTATAGAATTATCCGTTTTAAAGATCCGTTATAATGTCCCGTTAACAAAATGATTAAAAACGGACGCTAAACAGCTGTTACGAAATCCTATTATAGTCTATGGGATTTTTACATTACCTGTTTTAACCCGTCATATCCCGTTATTAATAATGGATGTTATTTTGTAACGGGAGAAAGTAAAGGGGGAAATAGTGCATAGTGATATAGGGATGGATATGGGTCGAGATATGAGAACAAAATATGAGGACAGGATATGAGGTCGGACTATGAGGAGAGGATTTAGTGTTGGGATATGAGGAGGGTATATGGGGTCAGGATTTGAGGACAAAAGCTTCCTCCTTTGTTGCTTTTCCTCCCCCACAAGGATAAGGTAGAAAAAATGGGCAGCACCAGGAACTCAGCTGGTAAAATATAAAATAAGACGTAGACAATCTGCGAAAGCACAAATCACAGTTTACCATTTTATATAATGGAAGAAAAAGTTGCCCTTTATAAGAGCTATTCATACATTCATACCTCCTCCATTCAATCAAAAATTAACAACATTTTATATCAAATTGGATTTAATTAGAGTATATTCACATGCTGCTGGTGTGGTGACCCACACTATTAAAATTGTCCTTGCTGAAGGGGTTATCTATGAAGACCTGACACCAGAATCTTTTGACCATCAAAAGTGACATTTAGACATCTGTTAGAAGATTAGTTTAGGTATGGAGCTGGTGTTTAGTTATTGTATGGCACTATTATCTGTTCACTTTATAGTGGCAACAGCACTTTATAACAATGTTACTTGGGAAATTTATGGGAGCGTTATATTAGTATGGAACTGTTATTTGGGTACCATACTATTCAACACCTTTTACTAGGAACACTCTGGTATAGTTATTTGTACACTATATGGCACCATTTTGGAGCATATTCATAAAAAAGTGGCACCAAACAGGACTCTAAATCGAAGAGGCTGTCCAGCTAAAATCTTTGAATTTTTATTTATTTACCTCCCTTGGTATCTTGGTAGCCTCTAGGTATCTCCCTTGGTACCTTGGTAGCCTCTGGGTATCTCCTTTGGTACCTTGGTACCCCTGTAGCCTCTGGGTATTTATGTTCCTGGCCTCTGCCGCCTTCTACTTACTGGTGCTGGGGTTGAAGACATCAGAGTGTCAATAACTGAACCCCGCTGTGGCTGGGTGATTGGTTGAGCGACATTACCTCGCACCAACCTGTTACCAATGTATCACATTGTCAGGCAGCAATCTGGGCCCCAGCAGCAGGAGTGGAACATAGCAGAGACCAGAAGCAGTGTGACACAGGGTTGTTGCTCAGCCAACCACCCTGCTATAGTGGTGTCTTGCCTGAGTCAAAGATTGGCTAAGTGGTACTCCCACATCCTGAGCCCCAGCACCAGGAAAGTCAAATGCGGCAGAGACCGGGAGCAGCAATACCATAGGCTACAGGGGACCAAGGGAGGCAAAAAAAAACAACTAGGACAAGAGCTTTTAACCAAGCATAGCCTCTAACATGGTAATTTTACACTGTAAGATATTTTAGTTCCGATACCCCATTTAGAACTGGGAACTCAATGCAGGTGCCAGCTTTATAACAAGTATTGTCTGTTGTATAGAGTTCTTACAATACATTGTAAAGTAAATCAGATAAAATGTAAAATGAAAAAGGAATCTAGTTCTTCAGTCATCAGCCAAACTTAGAAATAAGGCTGATAAAACCGAAGTTATCTATCTCCATGACAAACGCAATGCAGGCTCGGAGATTTATTGATGACATGCAATTATCTATAGATCCTTATGTAATTATTCCACTAATGATACCCAAGTTAGAATTGAGTAGCTGGGCATGGTTGTGGAAGAAATTATTTAGCCTCTGGATCCTTTCAGGCATGATTTATATGGCCAACACCCAACTTGTTTTTTATTCTGTTAATATAATGGACTTGAATAAAATTCATAGAGCTGTTAATTAATCTTATATAATTGAATCTCTTATCATTCTGCAGTCTGTGAGTATTAAAGTCAGTGAGGACAGATTCAGTGTGAACAACTAGAAATGAACTTATGAATGGATAGGCAATATGATGATGGACAGAAATACATTAAAATGTATTGTGAAATATTACCTATTTTCAAATTTGTACTGAAAAAAAAAAGTTTAAAAAATCAATTTTTGACACTAACCATGGCTTCTTTAAGAAGCCTCAGAACATGACAGGGGATTTAAAAAAATGAGATAGAAAACTTTCTAGTGATTCATCTGGAGGCACTTCTTTTGTGGAAGGAGCTGAACATTGGCATGAAGGGAAACATCCCTCCAAAAGGTGGAACCAGAGAGCTACCTTGTATAATCTTTTCCCCAAAATTCTCAGTAAAGCATGAATGTCCTATAAGTCTCCTCACACAATTATGGTGCTCTTCTCAAGGAGAAATATTACTCTTACAGTCAGACTGGGCACTGAGCCCTCACCTGTTTTGTGCAGATCACTTCTCTGATGACAGCAGTAAATAAAAAAAATTAAAAAAATAATGGACAAGAATACAATGATAGCTTCACCTCTATGATAAAGCTGGATTCTAATAACAGGGGATTTCACCATTGACAAAAGCCGACCTTCATACCCTACCTGTACAGTGACCTCTGTAGATGTCACGAAGCTTGCACATAATAAAACATATCCAAATAAAATGTAAACTAACACATATCATTTAATAGTAATGAACAAAAACGCAGAAAAACTAACAAAATAAAAAAATCCTATCAACAAAAAGCAATGTAATGAGTGGAATATTGAATGAAACGTACAATGTTCAGTGAGTGAAAAATGACAAACCACACTTTATTCACTATTGACTGTGAGATATAACATCCAGATAATTTGGTTAATTTTGTAACTATATTGCTTTATTTAAGATGCACTGAATCTGAGTTACAGTTTGTAGTCTTTATTAAAGATTTTTTTTTTTTTTTAAATAAATGGGCCGCCAAATAGTAAATTCCCTATATCTCGGGGTATATCCTGATGTTGCTATTGCCATATAATGATGAGACAAGGCCTTGTACGATGGGAAAAAAATAGTCTGGAAGGTCTTAAACATTTTGCATCCCTGGTAAGGCAGCATAGCTTACTTGTAAAACCTTTTACAATTGTCATATAAGAATAGCTTTCATTCTTGGGTTATCACTTATTATGAAACCCAAACTACAGTCCTTTCTTTTCATAGTGAAAAATGTATCTGTGATCTGAACGATACTTGTAACATCACTTTGTCAGGTAGAGATATATTCTGGAACTAAATGCGTTTTATCATGTGGTTCTTTATGCCAAGATCCTTTTTTATGTCAGTTTTAGCTGGTATGCGTCAGATTTAGAAGTGTCAATAAGACTCTCTACAGCAAAATAAGAAATGCTTATATTAAGCAGTCGGCTGTTGTTCCGTACAAAACAAGTCTTTCATTCAAGTCTTGTTCACGTATTCTTGACAAGGGTTTGGGGTCCTCCCTTCCTCTTTTTAAGGTCTGTATTTTGGATCAATGGTAATGGGAGCTAAGCTGCAGCACCAGACACAGCCCATTAGCAGGAGTGGCGCTGTTTCAAGGGAAAAAAAATTAATATATATTATCATACAAACCCTTAAAAATACAATTCTAGTGATACTGACATAACATAGGGGGAGATTTATCAAAATCTGTCCAGAGGAAAAGTTTCTGTGTTGCCCATAGCAATAAATCAGATCACTTCTTTCATTTTTAAAGAGGCCTGTGAAAAATGAAATAAGCAATGTGATTGGTTGCTATAGGCAACTCCACAATTTTTCCTCTGAACAATTTTTGATAAATCTTCCCCATAGGGTCTACAATAAAAGATTAATGAGTTTCACGTAATTTTGTCCCATGATTATGTCATCGCTGAACCACACTGCCCAGCATGACTAGCTGCCAGCTAGTTCACTATTGAGCTATTAATGTTTGTGTACATAAAATGTTATATGTGTTTTCAATGCTTGCTTAAATTATTTATGTGCATCATAAATATTTAAGTGTTTATTAGGCTGACTTTCTGCACTTACTGGTGTGTAACCTGTGACTCCCCATATGTTGTTAAACTACAAACCCGAGTAAACTATGACTGTAGCTTTCTATGATATGCTGGGACTTATAGTTTTATAACATCTAGGAAGCCAAAATTGCACACTACTAAGGGTGGGTTCACACCACGTTTTTGCAATTACAGTTTTATCAGGTTTTTGATTAAAAAAAACTGATTCCTCAAAACCTGACTAAACTGTATCAAAACGTGTGTACAAAGTTTTATCTGTATACGGTTTGAAAAGTGATGTCCGGTTCCATCCGTTTTTTAAGATAAAAACCGCATACATTTTGAACTTTTCACTCCATTATGAATAAAGTTTCACTTGTTTGATTGAAATTCCAAGAAAAAAAAACTGTGCAAAGTCAAAAACCGTATGGTAAAAACTGGATGGAACCGTGCACACATACAGTTCTGTACGGTTCCCATTGACTCCCATGTTAAAATAAACCGTTTACGGGTCAATACAGTTTTTCACCTGGACCAAAAACCGTGGTAGGCCACGGTTTTCTGTCCAGAAAAAAAAAGTAAAAAACCGTGTGGTGTGAAAAACGGACACAACCGTATGCAATATGGTGCATACAGTTTTGAATGGAAAGTCTATGGGCACGGTTTTCTGTACAGTTGAATACGTTTTTTTTTTTTTAAAACCGTATCCAAAAACTGTATAGAAAATCGTGGTGTGAACCCACCCTAACATAAAAACATATACACATTCTTATTTATGGTATCTTGTTAGCTCAAACTCTGGAACTTGTTATTATTAAACAAGATCTTGTCTCTCTAGTGACTAAAAGAGACTTTTATCTGACTGTCTTTGATTCAGGAAGATGGATGGAATGATAAAGGGTTGTCCTGTAATGACCAAGACCAAGAAGAAGAATCACCCCTCACCAGCGCACATGTATTTGCCTTCCTGGTCACTTCTGGTGGCCACAAACTGGCTGAAGGGGATCGAGGGGGGCAATTGATCTCGAGGCGCAGGTTTCAGAGGTAGGCCCTTATCTTTCAGACATCTTTGCCATATCCTGTAGTTAAGCCCCAGCTTGTAATACCATATCTGATGGGATCCATACATACCCACCAATATCTGACCCACAAGGAGCTGCAATGCTTGGCAATGTGCCCAAACCATTTCAGCAGCGGTCAAATATTTCTAGAACCAGTGCAACTTCAGAAAAATCTGGTTTAACAACACCTTCTTGGAATCACTTATAAGAAATTTCTGATGGATTTCCATGTTATGCAAGGAAAATGATCATAGATATCATCATCTAAGCTGTGGAGGTTGTTTATTTAGGTAGTGTTATGACTGGTTTGTCTAATGGAAACTCATATCAATTAGAGATGAACGAATTTTTGAAAAATTAGATTTGGCCAATTCGCTGAATTTTCCCCCAAAATTTGTTTTGGTCCGAATTTATTTGCGGCGAATCTCTATTAAACATGTCTATTTTTGGCAGACAGAGAGCCTCAACAGGGGTGTAGAACACTTTGCTTTGTCCCAACACGCATAGGGAGTGCACTGTGTTAGTGAAATAATACTGTCATGATTACAGGCATCGCTATTAGAATTACTGCTGCAGAGCATCTGGATGTGGCAGACGGGCCGGGAGACCATTTGGCATCACAACTGAAGAGATTAAAGTGATATTATTATGTAATTTTTATTTAATTTAATTTGAATTTATTAAAAAAATTTAAATCCTTTTTTGGGGACCCATTCTGGTGAGCATTGAGCTGGCGGTCCACCGCGAGGCGAGCTACCACCTGTTTCTGTCCCTGCCTCTCAGCACTCCCCCGACTGTCTTACTCTGTGTGGAACTGCAAATGTTTCATTTAATCAGTTATGGTTCGTTGTTATCATTCCAACCTGTTTTATTGGATTCTTGTGGCAATTCCAGAGGTAATATATGATGACTTGAGGGGAGTGAATTTAAAAAAATATTTGATTCGTCCGAATTGTTTCGCTCATCTCTATTGAGGACCCATTAGAGGGCAAGTCGGGTGCCAGCAGCCGCGGTAATTACAGCTCCAATAGTGTGTAATTGCTGCAGTGTATAATTTTCTGAAGTGTAAAAAACTTGTACTTGTAACTTAAAATCGAGCTGGCGGTCCGCCGTGAGGCCAGTTACCGCCTGTCACAGCCCCTGCCTTTCAGCACACCTCCATGCTCTGAGTGTCCAATTGAAAAGGGAAGGACTGCAGTACCAGCAACTTGGACAGGAGCACATTCAGCTTCTATTCGTTGGATAAGTGGGCACATAAAGCTAGAAGTGGCTGCAGTTAAAAAGATCATATTTGTATTTTAAAATCGAGCTGGCGTTCCTCTGCCAGGTGAGCTACCACCTGTTCCAGTCCTGTCTCTCAGTGCCATCCCCCTCCCCCGACTGTGAAAGTGTGAATGTTTCATTTAATCAGTTATGGTTCATTGTTATCGCTCCAACCTGTTTCATTGGATTCTTGTGGTAATTCCACAGGTAATATATGATGTCAACGACCATAGGGCCTCAGTCTTGAAAAGATTACATACATTTTATTACATTTAAATTTAAGATTTTGATTAGATTCACAAGTTTAATGTCCTGGGTGCATAAAGCGTTTAATTTGAACTAATACTGTATGACCACAAAACCCAATATAACAAGGAGTCACATGGTGGAACAATGACAGAGCCTAGAGGTGACAGCAGCCCAATGAGACCATAGGGCCTCACAATAGAAAATATATTTTGTTGAAAATTGAAGATTTTAGATTGATTAAAATTTTAGAAGTTTAATTTAAGGTGCCAACAGCATGAGGAGACCATAATGTGGCAAAATGAAACAGCCTGGAGGTGGCAGCAGCATGAGGAGACCATAATGTGGCAGAATGACACAGCCTGGAATTGGCAGCAGCAAGAGGAGACCATATAGTGGCAGAATGACCCAGCCTGGTGGTGGCATCAGCCTGATAAAACCATAGGGCCTCACAATTAAAAATATTAAAGATATTTTGGAAATTTTTTATTGAAGATTTAAAAATAGATTAAGTTTTATTTAAAGTGCCAGCAGCATGAAGAGACCACATGGCCACGATGTGTCTGGGTCCTCTGTCTCATCTTCCTCATTACCTTGTAACTCCACAGCCTGCTCCTCCTCTCCTGTCAGATGACTATAAAAACCACCCATTTTGCAAAATCTTGCCTGTGCTTCACTGTCCCCCTCCTCCTCCTTCTCCAGTTCAGCCCCCACAGGGCTCATAACTCTAGTGCCCTGACCAGCCATCGTTTCCAACATGTGTTGTAGGATATGAATCAGTGGAATTACATTGTTCATCCTGTAATCCTGGCGACTGACTAATAATGTGGCTTCCTTAAAGGGCCTGAGCAAATGGCAGGTGTCACATATGAGCTGCCACTGGTTAACATTGAAGTTACACAGGGGAGTCCCCCTATCCGCTTGGATCATCAAGAAATCGGTGATGGCTTTTCTCTGTTCCTTTAGTCGGTACAAAATATGGAGGGTGGAATTCCTACGTGTGGAAACGTCGCAAATCAGACTATGTTGGGGGATACCGTTCTGACTCTGCAACTCAAGGAGGGTGTGCATGCAAAGTTTTCTTCCCATTGTTAGGATGTCTTGCAGATGGGGGTAACACTTCAGGAATCGCTTAACAATCAGATTGAACATGTGTGCCAGTTTTCGTGGAGTAAACCATGATTCAATTTCTTGATGAATGACACAGCCTGAAGGAGGCGGAAGCATGAGGAGACCATATAGTGGCAGAATGACCAAGCCTGGAGGTAGCAGCAGCATGAGGAGACTGTAGGGCCTCACAATTGAAAGATTAAAGATATATCTTAAAATTTAATTTGAAGATTTTAAATAGATTAGCAAAAAAATCTTTATGAAATGTGCCAGAAGCATGAGGAGACCACATGGCGACACAATGGCACCCGCATGAGGAGACCAAAATGTAGCAGAAAGACCAAGCCTGGAGGTGGCAATAGCAAGAGGAGACCATATAGTGACAGAATGACATAGCCTGGAGGTGGCGGCAGCCTGATGAGACCAAGGGGCCTCACAATTGAAAAGATTAAAGATATTTTTTTTTATTACATTTGGCCATGTTAACATCCACCGGATACTTGATGAAAAACTGCAACACTGCAGAATAGCTGATTTTTCCCCCTACAGTCCGCACTGAACTACTGCTACTGCCTCCGACTCCAGGGACCCCTGTTCCACTACCTCCCGGGATGGTAGGCTGCCACTTAACAGATTGTCTATTCCCGATACGTTTGGCTCCAGACTTCCCACTGCTGCCACCATGCTGACTCCCATCCATGCTACCACCTTGCTTACTCAACTGCTGCCTCACAGGCAACCTGCCAACCTCTTCTCCTGATGATGATGAAGCCCCTTCTGCACCCAGCTCCCAAGTGCGATCAGCTTCATCATCATTGAGTTGTGTCTGCATGTCACTGATGTCCTCCTCAGGTTCCTCAACAGTGTGTGCTTCAGAAGCCTGAAGGCTCCCAACACCACCTACCACACCACTCTCCTCATCACTACTTGCCCACCTAGCAAAGGAAACGGGGGATGTCTCCTCCACTTCTTGGCTGGGCAGTAGCTGCTGACTGTCCACTAGTAGATCGTCCTGACTAAATAGTGGAGTTCCTTGCCCCATGTCCTGAAATGTGGAGCCGTCATCTTAGATGCCCTGTAGCCTGGAACGCGCTAAATGGAGTTTAATGAAGCGATTTGTGTGATCAAATCGTAGCGATATTCGGATTCGTAGCAAAGCATTATTTTTTCCTGAAATTCGACAGATTTGATTCGCTCATCCCTAATATGCATGCCCAATGTCCCTACTCGCGTCAAAATTAATAAGATATCTTAAAGGGGTACTCCACCCCTAGACATCTTAACCCCTATCCATAGGGGATAAGATATCTGATCGCAGGGTCCCGCATGATCTACCTGCTGCACCCAGCATTCGTTTAGAGAGTAGGGTGCAGCTTTGGAGGCTCGTGACATCACAGTCACGCCCTCTCAGTGCAAGTTTATGGGAGGGGGCGTGACTGCCATCACGCCTACTCCCATAGACTTGCATTGAGAGGGCATGGCCGTGACGTCATGAGCAGGGCGTGGCCGTGACATCACGAGCCTCCGACGCTGCACACAACTCTAACTAAACACCGGCTGCAGCAGGGAGCGCGGGGGAGTACCCCTTTAAGTGTCTTTTCCATAGATGTAAATAAATGTTCACAGTACTATTGTTTCAGAACACTGGCATGTGTAAAACTGCCAATGATCACATGGTATATGCAAGCCGATAAATCATGGCTAATAGAATATACATTGCCTCATGTATACAGCCAACATTGATGAATGTGGAGGGTTGCATGAACTATCCCGTGATCATTGGTTAGGCCCTACCTGCACAACAATTGAACATGTAAAGGTTCCTTGAACAAGCTCATATTTTCTGCATTGGTGCTCATTTACTAGCCTGGGATGGCCTGTGTAAATGGACCCCATGTACATATTTAGCTGTAGGTTGCTACTCAAGTAGAAAAGGAGTTAAAACTGCCGACAGCAAAATAAAAGACAACCCTATGACTTGTTACACCTGCTTTCCTGTTTGCCCTTTTGATGGTCTTCTAGCTGTTGTTGTGTTTTTTTTATATATACTTAATGAAATATATGTGTCTGTTGACTCAGCTTAACTGACTTACACCCTCCACATGTAATTTCAAGCAATATAATGCTCTTTCAATACTTCTAGGAATTCTGTGTATGTTCTTGGCCGCTTCTGACAGAATGTTCACATAATTCATCTTACACAAAAGTACATTATATTTGACTGTCCTTGTTGGCATTGATGCAACTAGCTGGCAAGGGTAGTTTAGGTGCGTTATCAAATAAGGCACCTGCCAAATTAACTGAGCGCTGCCCAAGATATAAGGAGACATTAAGGAGTGAAATGAAATAAACATTAGCAAGCCTGACTAGAATTTAATCCCTTCTTTATTTCTGCATAAAAAGACTTTTTTTTTTTATTAAATTGGTATCTTTTGATATTACACGGGCAGACCTTGCCATGGACGTAAAGACACGTGCTAAACTTGTCCACGAGAGATGCAGAAGAGTCTCAGCTCGATACTAATAATACTTGATACTAATTAAGTCACCCTTAGCCTGTCTCTATAAATAGGCCTGGCCTATTGATCTGACCTGGTAATAATGAGTTGGCGCTGTTTGCTGGGCTGGTTCTGATCTGTATCCAGCACAGTTACATATTCAGGCTCATTAGTTGGCAGGGCAGGAAAGGTAATGCACACACTGTCTACCTGATTTGCAGTTACATTCATAGTTTAGAAAATATATTCAACCCGTTGATTTTTTTTTAACATAATTTTCGTTTTAACATCCAAAAATGGCATTACCTATACTTTATGAAATGATGTATATTGAGATCATGGACAAGTGATGTCAAAATAATCCAATTTAACTGTCCACAGTCAAAAATGAATGTGATTAAGATTTATAAATATTCATCATGAATAAGGGTGCATTCACACGACGATTTTGCATTTCAGCTTCAGGGGAATTTAAATACTGGCCACTCCATTATCCCTGCTGGACCCACGCTGCATCCATTCATTTGATTGAGCCAGAGGGAGTCAGATAGTGACTATTGTTGGCTCATTTTTGGATCATATGGCCCCTTAAAACAACTGATTGTTGGGGGAAGGCTGGGGCAGAACCCAATGATTTAATATTGTTGGCCTATCATGAGGATAGGCCATCATTTTTAAAGGCCCAGATAACCCCTTTCAAGATGGCTAAACATTCAGGTTTATTTCAAAAGAGCAGTGTTTGCCAACCATGGTGCCTCCAGTTGGAGGAACCCCGGTTGGGAAATACTGCCTTTGGATAGGGTCACACAGGGTACATCCGCTGTGTTTTTCACGTACTGCTGACATTATTGCCGCTGTCAAGACCAACTGTTTCTATGAAACAACGTACGCATGGAAGTTGAATACCAGAGATGACTGCGAGTCTAGATGGTGCAGCTGGACGAAACATTATCCACAGTCCTAACTATTGCACGTTTCACACTTAAATGGCGTTACTTGTGTTCCAGTGTTCATAGTACCGTTTTGGTGTGTAGACTATACCAAGGGCTACGTACACATGTACATAGGTCATTACATGATGTATGTTATATTCTCCACATACTTTATATGGCTGCCTGTGGCGAGAGAGGGGAGGACTGCGGGATCCTGCATAAATTTACTTGCTGATGGACTACTTCAGGTATAGTAAAGTTATTAGTTATCTGTTCATTTAATTAATGGTAAATCTTATAGATTTTTCCAACACATTCCGGATATGCTTATACAATATCCGATGGATCTGATTAATTATTATTATTATTTTTTTTTAAAGAAGTGTATCTAAACTGAGTGATCATTTCTAAAGAATTTGTATGATTCTGTTCTATTTATTTCTGTATTGTTCTTTTGGCCGTGTTTGTTATCTATTGGCCAATTCGGTTTTGTGAAAACATTTTCTTGAAAAATTCAAGAAAAAATTATTTGAACCTAACTAGTGATCAGAAGGGGGTCTCAGCTATAAGACCCAAACCATCTTAAAGGGGTTATCCACCATAAGGTGATTTTAGTATGTACCTGCTAGGCAGTAATGGACATGCTTAGGAAGGATAAGCGCTTGTCTTGGGGCTAAATGGCTATGTTGTGAGATTACCATAACACTGTGGCTAGTTTTTTTGTGAACTGTTTCAGTATTCAATTTTTTTATCCCATAATTCCATTTTCCTCCCTCCCACACATCAGCCATCCCACCCATTGAAACATAAATGAGCTGCAACCAATGAGCTCCACCAAGCGATCACTCCACCCATTGAAGCAGACAGGCTCCCTGTCATCAGCTAACTAGGGAGTCAGGTCTCGGCCGCATTACCACCTGGGAAAATTCTGAGAAAACAGTCATTTTTGTATGCTGGTAAAAATAAATATTGGGGTGAAAATCACAGAAGAATTGTGAGAAAACCATCACACACAGGCACAGACACTATATTATGAACAACACTAACTTTACAGCCCCTGTAGCATAGTCAAATAAAAAAAATCCTGGAATACCCCTTTACCTTTTGTCATGTCTATGTGAAAATAACACTTTAGAAAGCATCTCTTTATTCTAGCTAATATGAAAGATACCAAGAGATTTATTCCAGCAAGAACATCAGATACTCAGTGCATATGAACAGGAGCTGTCTTCACAAGATGAACGCACATATGAATGGCATTTCTTGTATCTAAATACACTGCTCACACACTGAGGCTCCTGGAATTATGTCACTTCCTCGTACAGGATGAAATTAGCATTCTATTCATTAGGATGCAGATGAAATTTCCTAAAGCACAATGAACCAGCTTCAGAAAAGATTACTTATATATAACTTTTCTTTTTATGTGTAAAATAACTCGAATTGTTCCATAATAGACCAGGATTTCAAGTGTTAGGATGTTATTTAACATATGATTTCAAGATACCAAAGTTTTCTTATTTAGGAAGCAAATAGAAGGATCTGGAAATAAACTGGTAGCGCTATTTAAGATAGCCCTTTATACTGAAATCAAAGCAGTTAACATTGATTATAGTTGGGGCTAAATAAAGTGTTGTTCTGTTCTATGTGACAAGACTATTTCTGGATACATAACATGCCATTATGCTTAGTTATAGCCGCGAAACAAAGACACAGACACAGGGAGAAAAATACATAGTAATGCATAAAAGCATCTCATCAGGCAAACACATTTTCTCTTGTTTATTGATGGTTCAATGGCATTGCTAAACATGATGTGTAATTCAGCCATTCTTCAAATTATGGCATTTACACTGAGAAGTCATGGAAGGGAAAATTTTTCTATCAATGAAGGTTCCTCTCTAATTGACAATATAATGGGGGCACAAAGAGTGTAGTTCTGCTGATAAAGATGTTATCTAGAGAATCACCTAAATGCACAAATACCTAGGTCCACTACAGAGTTATGGTGACAATGTGAATATTTAATATCAGATGGTCATTACATAACACCTGCACACTAGAAAATGAACAGTATGACTCATCTGTATTAGTTTTCTATAGCCGGTGTGGGAGATTAGCTTCATAGAACCAGGCAAATAACAGCAAACAGCAGTCAGAGACAGTGACATGGTTTTAACAAGGCTTCTCTTGTTTTTGTTTTCCAGTATAACAAAAATAAATACTTATACATTCAGACACAAAATACATAATAACACCTGCACATCCAAGTTCAAACTAACACAATCTTCCCTATCTACTGGTGGCTTATTACCAGCCACCCAACAAAATAGTCATCAAATCAAGTCCAAATGTCCTCTTTGAGGCTGTCGACCTCAGGGTTCTAACTCACTCAGAGATTCAAGTTCCTAACACCCTGTTTTAAAGCACAGTAACCAGCTGTCTTCAGTGCCTGGGGTGATTTGGGCTACACTGAAATCCTGGCCTAGCCAGTAAGGGAATGACGAGCCACGTTTCCAACCTACCTGCCTTTCCATAAAAATCTAGGCCTGAAAGTGGACTTTACCAAGAGTTCCGTAGCTGCTATGGTCTGCTAGAGATTTTACACATTCCTGGATTTCCCATATCTCACCAAGCTTTTTCTGAAACCTGGTAGATACATATGACAGTTACCTTGGGAAATATAGCTACCCATGGTCACCATTCCTGTCACTATCTCATATTAGTCAAATGTTGGAAGGTCCTGATGCTGAGTTGTCCTCTAATATGTAAAGGGGAGTTCAGAGTTAGGTGTTAACATAGTGTACACCACAACTATATTTTAAGAACACCTCAAAATGGTGAGTTACTTTGAAAAGAAAAGTAATGACCACTTGTGCATAGGTAGGACAAACACAGGTTTCAAAACTTTTTGCTTACAATTCTTTTCCTCTAATAAATATTAGAAATACTAAAATTCCCATTTCTGGACTGTCTCATGCTATTAACATTAACTACTTCCCCAGGTGCTATTTACTCTTGTCTGTGTGACTGGACCCACTCCACCTTGCAAAATCTCATGTTGCCTGTCTGTGCCTTTGTTCCAGCCCAAACACTGTTACTGCTAATCTACCATGAGACTCACTGGGGCTGGGAACATGGTGCTGGCTGCGGAAATTGGCTTAGCAACATAAGGAACCATCTCTCTTACTCAGGAGCACACCAACCAATGAGTGCCTGCCCAATCAGACTGATGGAAATGCTTATTGGTTTTTTCAATGACTAATGAAAGCACTCATTGGTCGGTGAAAAAACAAATGAGCATTTCAATCTGTCTTAAGCGGAAAGCACTCACTGGTTATTGATGAATTAGTCCTTCCTTTTCTCTGAAGGCCCTTTCACATGGGTCGATTAAGGTATGATCGTACATATGAAGTTAATCGCAATGGATTTCAATTGGCTTAGAAAAGATGCAATCAGCCGTCGACCAATAGTGTTGCTCGCGAATATTCGCAATGCTATATTCGCAAATATTCGCGAATATAGCACTATATATTCGTAATTAAGAATATTCGTTTTTATTTTTTTTTTTTTTTTTTTTCACAGTACACATCACAGTGATCACCCCTCTCTGCTTCCAGCTTGTGTGGTGTAAAGAAGGCTCTAATACTACTGTGTGAGACTGGCGTGCGAATTTTCGCATATGCTAAAATTCCCGCATATGTTAATTTTCGCATATGCGAATTTTCACATATGCGAAAATAAAGCGAGAATATTACGAATATGCGAATTTAGCGAATATATGACGAATATTCGTCCATATATTCGTGAATATTCGCAAATTCGAATATGGCCTATGCCGCTCAACACTATCGGCCAATGGTTATCCTGTTCATCATCTGAAAGCTGGCCCTTTACCCATCAGACCAATATCGGGTATAAGCATTCCTATGATAATTAGCCCATGGTAAAGGGTTTTTAGAGACTCTACTCCATACATCCATGCCCTCTCTTTCTCATACAGACCACTATGCTTACCTTATTGTGAGACTGGACCCCATGCAATATCCCTAAAGGTCCCTTGGCCAAATTAAAAAACAAACAAAACACTAGTGTTGTTAATGCCACATGGTGGGTTGAGCCCTGTCACAGGTTTAGGGGCCCCACACAAAGGTTTATAATGAATGCATTTTGCATCCATCTTATAGCCACAAATCCATTGCCTGAATTCAGATCTGTTGACCCAAACTAATCACTTCAGGTCTCCAGAACCACAGTAAGGCCAGAACTTGTGGCTGTAATATGGATGCAAAAATGTGTCCATAATATGCCTGTGTTTGGGGCCACTTAAGAAGCTTAAAGTTATCCCTATGGTGGATAAGGAATATGCATAAAAATTATAAGAATAAACACTTCTTCAGTAAAAATATCTACTATACTTATATCTTTAGGGTAACATAAATTATGTATGATTTTAAGGTATTTTCCTACATCATTCACAGGTTTTTCCATTTGACCTGTTTATGAGTGATTTACATGTCTGTTTCTTTGGAGGTTCAACAAGGAAGTGTGGCTTTAGGCACCAATGTAAAATTATAACTTAGGGTTATGCAGCCATCAATCACATGTCAACATTTAGAATTTGGAAACATAAATAAATAAATAAATACATAAACAAACAAAAACATAGCTACTGCTACAATCTCAGAGTGTGTTCCATATGACTTCAATTTATCAAATGTAATTTATTCTTCAGAAAAGTTACATGTCTAATATTATTGTGCTGTTACTGCCTGTGGCCATATGTTCTCTTCCTCTGCTTCACCATTATGCAACCTGTTCTTAATTGCTTCAGAACGTTAGTCATCATATTCGACTTTATCATCGGGTGACAAGGCCAAAGCGAAATAACGTAAAAAAAAAAAAACAAACTGTGTATTGATGCCTGGCCAGCTTTGAATTTTTTTTTTTTTACCACATTCTTTGTTATTCTGGCCTTTGGGTAGTATAGGGAGCCATTTTCCAGCACACAGCCATCTGAAACAGTGTCAATTATTGAGTGGCTTGGAAATATTGGACCAAAATAGCATCTATCAAATAAATGCTGGAGTCTTTACACTGCTTGGCAGCTGTGTCATCAAAGGGCCGATGAGAAATCTTTACTCTTGCTGGACTGTTAAAAGGTGTTGAAAGCTAGCGGAACCTACAGATAACCGTAGCCAAACTGTGTGAATAATTCTTTAGCTTTTAAAGATAATGGGCCATACTAACAAAGAGCGGTTTTCCACATATATGTGAGCAATTTCCTTCAAGAAAATCTCATCTGCATTAATTTGAAGTGTACAGTTTAAACATTTGCTACAATAGCAATTTTTGCTGGCTTAAAGCAGAAAACAATGCATTAATAAGAGTAGTAGTAATTTCTTGACATCACCTTTATCACTAATACTACAACTTTTTTTTTTTTATTGTGGGGAGTTTGTTTTAATTTTTAAAACATTTCAGAAAAAAAAAACAACAACATTTTTTGCACTTTTTTTAAAGTTCCCCGAGTCGACTTTCATAAGCAATCAATCAATTGCTTACACACATCAATGCAATACATAAGCCTCTAACCAGCACCTTGCGGTTGTGTTGCAAGGATGCCGTTTGAAGCCTTGACAGGTGCGCCACCTGTCAACTCATCCTTCTACGTGCCAAGATTACTATTGATTGTGGCGTCTAGAGGGTTAAACTGCTGGGATCACACTTCTGTAGCAGGCGATTGCCTGCTGTAATAAAGAGTCAACACCTGAAACATAAGGAGTAGGCTCAGCTCCTGAGCCCACTTCATATGCAGTGACTGGTCAGACACCGTAAAAACACTTTTGGGCGGTCACTAAGTGGTTTAGATGCTCCAAGATTGTTATTTTGAAGGGAATTCAAGCATTTAGCATGTAAAAGGAACCAGCAGGTCCCCTTTAAGTGCATCAAAAATTATCAGTCACAATTTATATGGCCATATATGAGCATAGTACAGCGATAATGTTTATTTTTTAGATCAGCATAATATGGCTGCCTTTTTTGCATCCATATTATGGTCACAACTTTGTCCTGGCTCAAACTACATTATGGGTCTAAAGACTGGAACTTAAAGCATCATTAGGAATCTATTGATGCTTGTGGCCATAATATAGCTGTAAAAACAAGACTTTGTTCAGTAAAATCAGTGGCTAAAGGATTAGGTACACTTGCATTTAGACTGTTGTGTTTGCACTTGTTCTGCATTGCATTTCCATAGCAGAATTGCCCACTTTGAATTGGAACTGCCCTAAACCTAGAGAGCTTATGGTTGATCTACCACACTTAAAGGAGAGGTTGGAGCAAAGGAAGCAACCTTTACAGCACTTAAAATACAATAACAAACTTACTCTTAAGAGCAAGTAAAAGTATACCCCATAAAAGGTAAAAAAGAGCATGGCCCTGATTGACATTTAAATTCAGTTTACTATGTTTCTGATGAAGGCCCTGAGAGGCCCATCTTAAATCCTTCTTCATGCCTCCATCACTCTACTGCATTAAGTGAATAGCTAACTGCAGTTGTCTAATAGTCTGCACCGCAAATCAGGTTGAGATCCCAATGCAATAGGCTAAGCAATATGAAATAACACCCAGCAATGGTCAATGACAACACCAGTAAAACTGGATGGAGCTCCATGAGTCAGGTACAAGAGCGTATGACAGTGACTCAATATGCACCTATTTAGCTTTCAAAAGATACCTATGGACATTTAATTTGCTTTCCTGAGTCACCAAAAGGATTCATTACAAGCTTGAAAAGTAGGATGTGAAACTGCAAAAGGTCTACATTTCATGTGGTTGGAATTTAGCGCAAAGTCCATTATCTCGTGGTCGATTTGAGTGTTTGCTGTAAAAACTTAATGAGGTTTCTCAGCCTACTGCCGACACAGGTTGAAAGAAATTCTTTTGTATTTCATAAAATATTTCTTAACCAGGTTGAAAGAAAATGAAACGGAGAGTTTGCCCTGTAATTACTGGTCAGTGTAATCATATTTCTATCCATTCGCAAGCTGTGAAGAAGTTGGCAGGAATATTGCTACTTAAAGAATTGGCAGGAAGAAAGCATGTCTCTAGTAGATGTGTGTAAGGAAGGTGGAGGGCTGCTACCCTTCCCTCTTACGTAACAATCTGTGCCGAAAATCACTCCCAGTTACGATGGTTACTCATCCATTTCACCTGATCCTGACCTACTGGATGCCATAGCAACAAACCAACCTAAGCATGACTCTTATAGCTTAAGAACCTTTAGAATAATTTATGTTTAACCATTTTATAACTGTAGCAGAGTACCAAGAAAATAAGCATAAGGCTGCTCCTAAGTAGGCCTGTTATCGTAAGCAAGTCCTTCTAATGAAAAGTTTAATGTAAAACCTTTTTTAACACTGACACCTAACCTGGTGAGCATGGTTAGGCACCCATCATGAATAAGCAAGTTAATGCAATACTATTAGAGCATTCAAATACCCAGGGGCCTCACACATCACATCTGCTGTTCATGGTCTACACAACAATCCTCTTAGATACAGACATGTCCAGTGGCTCCAGTTTCTGTGTCTCCAATCGTCCAGTGCACACTCTGCTTGAAGTGGTCTCTGCAGGCCTTCTCTCTCCCAGGCCACTTGTTCAGGCTTACATTCAACCTGGAACATACTATAACATTTTAGGAACTCGTCAAAAATTGGTTAAATGATTCCAAATGCAACACCTCCCCAAATTAACCTCATTGGGTATTCAACAACAGCATGGAGCACTGAAGTAGAATGCCCTTGTTACCATGAAACCAACTGCACAAACACTGCAGCCAAGTCACACCAACACAGCCAGCAGAACAAATACACTTTTAACAGGAAATCCACCGTTACTTCCACAGTTGTTCTCTTCCTAAAGGATTAGCAGACTTTTATTTCCTCCTATACTTATCACTTTAAGACTGTTCTTTAACCATCAGGCTTACAGTGTCATTTCACATGTTTGTAACCAACACTTTTTTGTCTCTGTTGACTCCATAAGCACACCTTACACATGGTTTGTTGCAAAAGGAGGAGAAAAGCTAAACAATGTTTCCCTGTTTTAATAGTTAAAAAGAATAGAATTAGTCTGTATGTAAAACCTCGTATCTGTAACTGAGAATCTTGTATTTTGTGAACCTACACATGAACTTATTGATATAGGTCTGACACACAGAGTATTGATTTCTCAATTTACATTTATCTGTCACTGTAATTGGGGACAGAACAGTAATGTCTAAGACACTGGTTACACCACTGGTCAAAGTCAACAGGTCAGTTTTACTATCAAAAATACCAAAACATTGGTGGAACTATATTGGACATTATTGAATCTACTCGAATCCTCAAATTTGAAAAGTGAGCTGGCTTTACTTTAATAGCTTTGTTATATCAAAAAGGAATAGGGGCTGGTGTGTAAAAAATCTTATGCACATAGACCTGTTATGGCTCTATAATAGGCATCTTTGGTCCTTTACATATATCAAATGTACTATGTTTTCTACAATTTCAACTTTGAAAGAATGGAAATGTACAGTTTCTTAAATCTGGATAAATTTGAGTCATTTTAGTAAATTATGTTACATATATGTTTTATTGGTAATTGGTTTCATATTTATTCATGTGACAGATATGGTGATAGGTTGTAGTAGTCACAAGTAAAAAACTAAAAAAAAAAAAAAAGAAAAGACTAGAAGCTTGGGGAGGATCAGGGACGGATTGGAATGGGAGAGGTGGAAGATTAGTGAGGCGAGTATGGCTTTTTTTTAAATAATTTCACAAGGTTCCCAGCCTTCTAAATATATGTTAAAATAAAGTTTTATATTATCTATGATGTACTATTAATATATATTTATAAAAATATATATTTTTTTAAAACATAAAGACATATTATTTCAGAAATTGAATTAACCTAATTTTCCTGACTTTTCTTCTAATAAAACATATTTCCCGGCCTTTATATTAGCTTAGTGATAAACCATTACATCGGTATCATTGTTTTTACAGCTGTTTACACATGAAGGAGCCTTTACATTGTCTTACTTTATCGGATAATTATTTGCCTTTGATGATGGAGGGATTGAGCTAATATCTTTCTTACACATTTAATCACCCTCCATTATTGAAGAGCAGATGTGACAGATGGCCTTGTGGTCCAGTCTCATACATAAGTATGATGGTCATTTCAATAACCTACTTGTTTTATCCTGTAGACCGAGGACTATAAAGCAATGCTCCATCAGGGAACCGTGTATAGAAATGTTACCATATTGTTAAGGTTTCTAGAACATCTGGTCTGTTGGAGATGGTCCCAAGCAGATGTGTATAGCAACAAGAATCCCTAGATAAAGATGTTCAGAAGACAGGGACATAAACTTATATGAAAACATGATTCCCAGAAGGAGATGCAGATATATATATATATATATATATATATATATATAGATTGATAGTGCCATTTTCTCAGAAGCTGGTTCAATGTATGCTTAGTCAATATTTATTCATTGCATTTTGCTGAGATTATTTTACAGAAATGAATTAGAGTGACTGATATGCAAGTCTGTAAATAATGGGATTAATCACCATAAGGTGATTTTAATATGTACCTGCCAGACAGTAATGGACAGGCTTATTAGCTATGTTGTGAGATTAGAATAACGCTGTGGCTATCTTTATGTGAACTGGGTATTCCCTGTTGAATTTCTTTCTCAAAACTACACATCACATAGTTCCATGCTTGTAAGTTTGAGGTAATTTTCCTCCCTTCCACACATCAGCCACCACACCCATTGAAACACAAATGAGTTGCATTCCATTCAAAAGACCAGGGTTTTCTAACCAGGGTGCCTACAGCAGTTGCAAAATGATCTCTTTCAGCGGTCGCTCCACCTATTGAAGCAGACAAGCTCCCTGTCATCACTTGACTAGTGATGTTACATCTCGACACACTGCAACCTGGGAAAACCTGAGACCTGAGTAATTTTGTATGCTGTTAAAAATAAATATCGGGGCTAAAATCACATAAGAATTGTGAGAAAACCGTCACACACAGGTACAAACACTATATTATGAACTACACTAACTTTACAGCCCCTGTAGCATGTCAAATAACAAAATATCCGGGAATACCCCTTAAAAGCGTGATTTTCTCTTATTTTTTTTTCCTCAGATCTTACTACTTGGCTGTTTTTAGCTCAAATACCATAAACTGATTTGTGACTACAGTTTAGCTGTAGTGTCTACTGGGAGTCTATAAGTAGTCTTACCCTGTTGCACTCTTCCTCTCCTGATGTTCCTCTCATCAGATTGGCTGTTATGTATACACAAGTCTATTAAACCTCTCCAGGACATCAGTGCATAGAGAGAAGGTGCCCAGTAATACAAAATAATTGGTACAAACTATTAAGCCCCCCTTGAAAAAAAGATGCCCATCAAATAGTATACTTTTGCATATTATAATTCCCAGTAGGGACTTAGTGTAAAATAAAGAATACAAACATGTTTCTGAAATTATATAAAGCCTCTCCTCTAATAAAATATAAAATTCGACTTTAAAGTGGTACAATATTAGAAAACTTACAGTATATAAATTGGGCATCATTGTTACACCTAGCGCTCCGGGTCCCCGCTCCTCCCCGGAGCGCTCACGGCATCTCTCTCCCTGCAGCGCCCCGGTCAGTCCCGCTGTCCGGGAGCGCTGCACTGTCATGGCCGTCGGGGATGCGATTCGCACAGCGGGACGCGCCCGCTCGCAAATCGCATCCCAGGTCACTTACCCGTCCCGGTCCCCTGCTGTCATGCGCTGGCGCGCGCGGCTTCGCTCTCTAGGGCGCGCGCGCGCCAGCTCTCTGAGACTTAAAGGGCCAGTGCACCAATGATTGGTGCCTGGCCCAATTAGCTTAATTGGCTCCCACCTGCTCCCAGACTATATCTGCTCACTGCCCCTGCACTCCCTTGCCGGATCTTGTTGCCTTGTGCCAGTGAAAGCGTTTAGTGTGTCCAAAGCCTGTGTTACCTGAACTTCTGCTTTCCATCTTGACTACGAACCTTGCCGCCTGCCCCGACCTTCTGCTAGGTCTGACCTTGCCTCTGCCTAGTCCTTCTGTCCCACGCCTTCTCAGCAGTCAGCGAGGTTGAGCCGTTGCTAGTGGATACGACCTGGTTGCTACTGCCGCAGCAAGACCATCCCGCTTTGCGGCGGGCTCTGGTGAACACCAGTAGCCTCTTAGAACCGGTCCACTAGCACGGTCCACGCCAATCCCTCGTTGACACAGAGGATCCACTACCTGTGAGCCGAATCGTGACAATCATATAAATCACATTGACCTACAGAATAAAGTGCACTTTGTAAAAACAAATCACCACAAATGTTGTAAAAATCATGGTTTTCTTTTTAATTCCCACCACACAAATAATATAATTTTTTTTGTTTCATCGTACATTTTAAGGTAAAATAAAAGGTGTCATTAAAAAGTACAATTGGTTGCACAAAAAACAAGCCCTCACATGGGTCTGTAGATAAAAACAATTATAAGAGTTATGTCTCTTAAAAGAGGAGGAGGAAAAAACAAAAACGTAAAAATGAAAATTAGCCATGTCCTCAAGGCTCAAATGTGCTGAAGGGGTTAAATGAAAAGATATATAAATATATATGGCACAGGTTAACTAAATGCTTGTATAGAAAAAACTTTGCGTTATCTAAACAGAGACTTACGTATTAGTATTCAGTTACTGGAAGAATAGCCCCTGCTGTACAAGCCGCTTCTAACATCATTAAGTTACATTGACATTTTATTTGAAAGAGATTTCAGACCCTTCTGTCATGGGAAAAGGTCACGTCACTTACAAGACAAAACTTTAAATTAATTATCCGGGTTTCTTTGGTCTCTGTTTGTGTAAGATCATTTCTATCAAGAGTTTAATATTCGGAAGTTTCTCTGCATAGCCCTATTTGGCCTCACCCAACCTACACGTACACAATAGACCATTTTCCAAAAAAAAGATAAAAATAATTAAACAACTGAAGGTTACTGACAGTTTATAATGAAACCTTGACTGACTATTATTCAGTTCACCACACCTGCACTGGAATCAGATATCCCCACCTTGATGCATAAAAGTATAAAAAACAATACCAAAGATCCTTAAAAAAGGACCAATGTGTTTTCCGTCCATGGTGACTATGAATAAGGACACCGACTGAGCACTCTCAAAAAATCAGTGCTTGCTGTTTAGGAAAGTACAATTTTGCTCTAAAAGTCGAAGGAATTGTCTGAGCTGCAAAGTAATGGAACATGATCCAATAGAGTTGATTAAAATGGGGCTAGGCTTAAAGGTAAAGTATCACCTTAATTCTCTTCCTGATTAGAGGCAGATACTGAATTGTTCTTTTTTTTTCTAATCTGTTTCTACTTTATGAATGTAAATGTTTTTATTTCATTTTTGTACACTATTATTGGGGCAGCAATCTTGTCTGAGCTGCTTTTAACAACATTTAGAGATAAGCTTTACAGCAGGACCCATGAACATATAGGCTGGTCAATAGACTGAAGCTGTCTCATTGATATTAATGAAAATGGTTTCTGGGTATGCTCTGTGACCCTTTGCAGAGATAATTTTAGTGGAAAGGGGAGGCTGATTTGTAAGCAACAGCTATTATGTGTACCTCTGTTATCTATCTACTCAATAATCCTGTATGCAATAATAAACAGCCCTAGTTTTAGGCTTAGTGGCCAGAATAGAAAGTGTAAGATTTCAGATTTTTTTTTTAAATATAGATAGTAAAATGGAAAACTAGAAAAACCTCCAAATTTTATTTTAAATATGCTTAACATAAAAACATTTCCTGATGACACATTCCCTTTGATAGTGTTAGCCCAACCCAGTCTACCTGCTATGTAGTGATCATGTACTACCATGCTGACAACTTATCCCCTATCTAAAGGATAGGGGATAAGTTGCCTGATCGCGCGGGGTCCCGCCGCTGGGTACCCCCGCGATCTCGCATGCAGCATCCTGCTTTCATCAGGCCCCAGAGCGAACATCCGCTCCGGGTCTGATGACGGGGCCGGTGATCGTGACGTCACAGCTCCGTCCCCATGTGACGTCACGCTCCGCCCCTCAATGCAAGTCAGCTGTCTCGCCCCCTGCCGTAGACTTACATTGAGGGGGCGGAGCGTGACGTCACATGGGGGCGGAGCCGTGACGTCACAATATTCTGGCCCTTTGATCGGCAGTCATCGGACCTGGAGCGAGCAAGATCACTCGGGTCCCCAGTGGCGGGACCCCCCGCGATCAGGCAACTTATCCCCTATCCTTTAGATAGGGGATAAGTTGTCAGCACGGTGGTACCCCTTTAATTTTCTAAGGCTATTTTCTAAACAAATATGTTACCATGTAGAGTTGTGGATTTTTTTAGCACAACATAGTGCTAAATCTTTCCAAAAGAATGACAAAATGGTAAGCTTGTAAGTATGAATAAATATATTTTTTCAGTACTTTTTTTTTTCTAATATCCTAGGAATACTGTATTTCTAGTCAGACACAAGTCCTAGAATTGCTGAGAGATTTTCTTTTGTAACTATAATTTAGGAACCCAATTGTACATCACAGTCATTATTCACTTTTAGCTATGTTATCAGATATATACTGTGTAGCGGCAGGGATGGCTCTTACTGCACTGGTGTACACTGGTGTCTTCAGATGAAAACACATACCCTAGTAGTCTATGGTAAAATGTAAGGAGCTTAGAGTGGATGAGTCTCAAGGCTCTAAAATCTCATAAGTACTGAACCTCTCGATGGAGTGCATAGCGTGTGTCGAATTAACTTAGTGTTATTACGTTTTTTTCTCCTACCTGGAAAGTTTTGAAAAGTGTCAAAGAAAAAACAGCATCAAGAGTTGAATAATGCAATTGCTGTATACTATAAAGGATGACTTCATTGCACTTTTTTTATTTATGTAAATCTCTGCTCATTCTGGGCTAAATAGTTAAGTCCTACTCAGCTGTGACATCTTTGTATAAGTGTGCATGTAGAGAGAATTTAGTAGGACAGCTAACATGAATAATTTAAGTTATCCAGGAACCGATCCCTCAAATTTAAATATATATCTTCTCAACTCCTCCTAATCTATAACATGATGCTTGTAGATTGGATTGCATTTTCTATCTGAGCACTTCGAATATAGGCAGGAATATATTTAGGGACATCCATCACTAGGACATTCTTAAAGGGGTACTCCGGTGGAAAACTATATTTTTTTTTAAAGCAACTGTTGCCAGAAAGTTAAACAGATTTATAAATTACTTCTATTTAATAATCTTAATCCCTCAAGTACTTATCAGCTGCTGTATGCTCCACAGGAAGTTATTTCATTTTTGACTTTCTTTTCTGTCTGAACACAGTGCTCTCTGCTGACACATCTGTCCATGTCAGGAACTGTCCAGAGCAGGATCAAATCCTTATAGCAAACCTATCCTGGTCTGGACAGTTCCTGACATGAACAGAGGTGTCAACAGAGAGCACTGTGGTCAGACAGAAAAGAAAAAAAAATTGTTTTCTACTGGAGTACCCTTTTTAACTGACACTAACTTTTCAAATAACTCTTCCACTTTATCAGTTGTCTGATAACAGTAGTGTTTACAAGCAAATCTCTAATTTATTGTCTAAACATTTAGCTTTCTTACACTTGAACATTTTTCAACCACTAAGGGTCTTACTTTCACTACATTTTCAGTTCACTATCTGTTGTTAGGCTCAGTCCATGCCCAGAGACACAAAGACAGACAGGAGAAGTGATGGTTAAACTATAGTTACTTCTGTCTACTCATACAGCAAGTGCCTGAGCGAAATTTTGCATGGGAAAAAAAAGAGAACAAACATAGCAAATATGCAAATTATGTGAACATAGGACAAATTTTTGTCCTTATATCAACAAAATATTGTGAATTCGAATATGGCCCCTGCCGCTTATCACTAATTTGAAGCAGTCATCCCAATAAACACATATTTTTCCCCATTGGTAGGTACTAGAGTTAAGGTTCCCATAGACTATAGTCAGCATTTGGCTGACTTCACCTTCATAAGCAGGACTGGATGACTGTCCAAAGTGTACCGCTGCTTCCTGACCTTTCCCCAACAGATATAGTAAGGGAAGAGAAGGGTCAGGCATGTTGGATTAAAACTACCCAACCATTTTGTTTTCAGACAGATAAGCTACCGTCTCTGTGAGAGATGAGCGAATTTTTGAAAAATTCGATTCAGCCGATTAGCAGAATTTCCCCCCCCCCCCCCCCCCAATTTTTTGGTCTGAATTTATTCACAGCAAATCGCTATTAATAACAGCCTTTTCTGGCCTAGAGAGAGCCTCAATTGAGGTGTAGAACACTTTGCCTTGCTGTAACACGCATAAGGCGTGTACTGGGCTAGTGAAATGATACTGTTATTCAGTATGACATGCAGATCAGAGGCGTCACTATTAGAATCACTGTCGCAGAGCGGAACAATGAAAGAGCCTGGAGGTGAAATCAGTATGAGGAGACCACATATAGCGGCTGAATGACACAGTGTGGAGTTTGCGGCAGCATATAGTGGCTAAATGACACAGCCTGGAGTTTGTGGCTGAATGACACAGCCTGGAGGTGGCGGAAGCATGAGGAGACCATATAATGGCTGAATGACATAGCGTGGAGGTGGCGGCAGCATAAGGAGACCATATAGTGCCTGAATGACATAGCATGGATGTTGCGGCAGCATGAGGAGACCATAAAGTGGCTGAATGACAGAGCCTGGAGTTGGCGGGAGCATGAGGAGACCACATAGTGGCTGAAAGACACAGCCTGGAGTTGGCGGCAGCATATAGTGGCTTAATGACACAGCCTGGAGTTTGCAGCAGCATGAGGAGAACTTATAGTGGCTGAATGACACAGCCTGGAGGTGGCGGAAGCATGAGGAGACCATGTAGTGGCTGAATGACACAGCGTGGAGCTGGCGGCAGCAAGAGGAGACCTTATAGTGGCTGAATAACACAGCGTGGAGGTGACGGCAGCATGAGGAGAAAATATAGTGGCTGAATGACACAGCGTGGAGTTGGCGGCAGCATGAGGAGACGACATAGTGGCTTAATGACACAGCCTGGAGTTGGCGACAGCATATAGTGGCTGAATGACACAAACTGGAATTTGCGGCAGCATGAAGAGAACATATAGTGGCTGAATGACACAGCCTCTAGGTGGCAGCAGCATGAGGAGAACATATGGTGGCAGTATGAGACAGCTTGGAGCTGGCATCCGCATGAGGAGAACATATGGTGGCAGAATGAGACAGCCTGGAGCTGGCGTCAGCATGAGGAGAACATATGGAGGCAGAATGAGACAGCCTGGAGTTTGCAGAAGCAGCAGTGTCCTGAAAGTGACCTGGTGACAGAGTGGGTGAAAAAAGGAGAACTTGGCATGAGATGTGTGGCATCAGGCAGGTGGCAGGATCAGAATAGTAGCTGAGGTAGGTAGGCAGAAGAAAACTGTCTCTTTTGTAAAAGTGTTAGTGTGCACGAGTAAGTATTGAGGATATGCATTACGTAAAACATAACTTTTAATAATATGCTTAGGATAAAATATATGGCCCCCAAATAGTTTTTTTAAATCAAACAAAAGAAAAGGTGTGCAAAAAACACCATGTGCAACCTACACCATCAAGTATTGATGTGATGCAAAGACCTCTAAAAGGTGGAAGGGAACAACGTGTGGTCCATTGTAACCGGTGGGGGTAAAAACTTTTCCTGTAAGGCCCTACTCTCGCCCTATAAATTCCCTTCTTGGCAAGTGTTACTCACCGTAAAAAGGGGGGCCCCACACAGGGAACTCTCTCTAATTCCACCTAAAAACCCTGGGAAATGGAAGTGTTTGTTGGGGGAAATAGGGAGAGGTTCCTAGGTGAGGTCATGGCAAGGGTGAGTAACACTTGCCATGAAGGGAATTAATAATTCGAGAGTAGGGCCTTACAGGTAGTGTTGCTCGCGAATATTCGCAATTCGAATATTATTCGCGAATATCGCATATTCGCGAATTCGCGAATTTCGCGAATATAGCGCTATATATTCGTAATTACGAATATTCGTTTTTTTTTTTGTTTTTTTTTTTTTTTTCTTCACAGTACACATCACAGTGATCACCCCTCTCTGCTTCCAGCTTGTGTGGTGTAAAGAAGGCTGTAATACTACTGTGTGAGACTGGCGTGCTAAAATTCGCATATGCGAAAATTCGCATATGCTAATTTTCGTATATGCGAATTTTCACGTTACCCGAATATTCGCATATGTGAAAATAACACGAGAATATAACGAATATGCGAATATTCGCGAATATAAGACGAATATTCGTCCATATATTCGCGAATATTCGCGAATTCGAATATGGCCTATGCCGCTCAACACTACTTACAGGGGAAGTTTTTACCCCCACCGGTTACAATGGACCATACGTTGTTCCCTTCCATCTTTTAGAGGTCTCTGCATCACATCAATACTTGGTGGTGTAGGTGGCACATGGTGTTTTTTTGCACACTTTTCCTTTTGTTTGATTGAAAAAAAAAATTGGGTACATATATTTTATCCTCAGAATATTATTAAAAGTTACGTTTTACATAATGCATATACTCAATACTTACTTGTGGTCTGATGCAGAGGAATGTTTGTAACTGGGGAGCAGCACCTTAAATATGTTTAGCACTATCCATATTTGTGTAGTGTTGGTGTGGCACCATGGTCAATCTACTCTGATGCATCCGGCATTGGTGGGGGGAAATCCCGGTTGATCCATGCCTGATTCATCTTCACAAAAGGTCAGTCTCTCCACATTTTTTGTGGACATTTTTCTCCTCCGCACTAAACACCCTCTCTGATGGCACACTACTGGCCGGGCAGGAGAGCTTTTCCAGGGCAAACTCAGCTAGTTACTGCCACAAATCAAGTTTGGCTGCCCAGAAGTCCAGCAGATCTTCACGGTGTGTTGGCATGGTCATGTCAAGGTTTGCTACCACCTGCTGGTTCACGTCTTGCTCCAGGTCTACCTGCTGCTGATGAGTTTCTTCACTATTTGGGTGAAGAAAGCTACTCATCACCGACTGTAGACTCAGGCTGCTGCTTATAGAGCTGGTACTGCTCCTGCCACCCCACCCCTCCCCAGCAGCCATGGCAGTGAAAGGTAAGCACAAAGGGCCCACTGAGTCAGACCTGCGAGAGGATGGACAATGGCATGGATAGGCATCGGCCAACTGACTACGTAGAATGTCTCTGTAGTAGGTCAGTTTGTCCTCCCTCTCAGTGGGTGTAAAAACAGGCCCCCATTTTGTGCCGATAGCGAGGGTCCAATAAGGTGGAGAGCCAGAAGTCATCCCGCTTATTGTATGGTGAAAATTCGGTGGTCACTACTAAGTGAGCATGCATCGTGCCATTTGTGCAAGTGACTCGGAGGGACTCCCTGCCTCCATCTCCACTGCATACTGCCACGGTGTGTCTGGGCCCTCTAGCTCCACTAGCTGCTCCTGCTCCTCCTCTCCTGTCAGATGACTAGAAAAACCACCCATTTGTAGAAACCTAAACTGTGCTCCACTATGCCCCTCCTCCTCCTCCTCCTCCAGTCCAGTCCCCACAGGGCTCATGTGGCCGTGAGATGTTGGTCACCACGTCCCCAGTGCCCTGACCAGCCATTGTTTCCAACACATTTTATAGTAGATGAAGCAGTGGAATGACGTTCATCCCATAATCCTGGCGACTGACTATTAATGTGGCTTCCTCAAAGGGCCTGAGCAAACAGCAGGTGCCACGTATGAGCTTCCACTGGTTGACATTGAAGTTACACAGGGGAGTCCCCCTATCCGCTTGGATCATCAAGAAATTGGTGATGGCTTTTCTCTGTGCATACAGTCGGTCCAACATATGGAGGGTGGAATTCCAACGTGTGAAAACATCACAAATCAGACTGTGTTGGGGGATGTCGTTCTGATGCTGCAGCTCAAGTGGCTGAAATGCATGCAAAGTTTCCTTCCCATTGTTAGGATGTCTTGCAGATGGGGGTCACACTTCAGGAACTGCTTGACAACTAGATTGAAGTTGTGTGCCATGCAGGGCGCATGTCACAGGCTTCCTTGTCGTAGTGCAGACAAGATGTTCTTCCCTTTGTCGATCACCATGGTTCCCATTTCCAGTTTTCATGGAGTAGGCCATGATTCGATTTCTTGATGAATGACTTTTAGCAGTTCCTCCCCTGTGTGATTCTGTTTGCCAAGGCAAACCATGTGAAAAACACCGCCGTGCCCTGCACACATGGTATGTTGCTGGGGCACTGAGACTTGTCAGTGCAGTAGAGGCTGAGGACATGGTGGAGGATGAGGAGGCAGAGTCACACACTGTCACAGCATCAACGGCCTGAGAGCTTGGAGGCTGAAGTGGCGTGACCTGTCCAAGTTGTTGTTTTGGCTGTGTAGGAACCACATTCACCAAGTGGGCCGTAAAGGACACGTATTGTCCGTGACCGTAGTTACAGCTTCACGCGTCGGCGCTGCCGTGCACTTTGATACACACTGACAAGCTCAAGGACTGGCCCACCTTCTGTTCCACAAAATTGTGCAGGGCTGGTACTGCCTTCTTCGCAAAGAAATGACAGCTTGCGACTCTCCACCTTGGCTCGGCACAAGCCTTCAGTTCTCTGAAAGGTGCAGAGTTCACCACTTGAAAAGGGAAGGACTGTAGCACCAGAAACTTGGACAGGAGCACATTCAGCTTCTGCGCCATTAGATGAGTAGGCGCATACTGTTGTATCTTGGACATGGCTTCACCAATAGATTGCTGGTGGAATGACTGACTCAAAGCAGGAGGAGCAGGAGCATCCGGAGTGACAGAAGATTGGTATGAAACATAGCTCCCTTCGGCTGAGGTGGTGGAGCCTTGGCTGAGTGAAACAGGGAGCGGCGTGCCACTGGGTGATGCAGCAGGCTGGACCACCACATCGGAGCCACGGTTCTCCCAGCCCACTTCATGGTGATGCTGCATATGTTGATGCAGGGCCGTGGTGCAAACATTGGGACCCTGGGCACGCTTCACCTTTTGTCAGCACATCTTGCATGTGGCCAGGTTAACACCCTCTGGATGCTTTATGAAAAACTGCCACACCGCCTAGTAGCTGATTTTCCCATCAACAGTCTGCACTGATTGACTGCTACTTCCGCCGACTCCAGGAACTCTGTTTCACTACCTCCTGGGAAGGTAGGCTGTTGCGAAGCAGGTGGTCTACCCCTGGCACGTAAGTATGTGGTGTGCACTTATGAGTGGAGGACAATGCGCTCCAGTATGCTTAAAACATTATATGTCTACAACACCAGCAGGTGCATATTTTGCCTGGCCTATCACAGTATCCAGACCCTTAAGACTATAACAGGAAAAAAATGGTACACCACTTAGATGTACGTATGTGGTATGCACTTATGAGGGGAGGACAATATGCTCCAGTATGCTTGAAACAGTGTTTGTCTACAACACCAGCAGGTGCGTACTTTTATCTGGTCTTTCACAGTATCTAGGCCCCTAAGACTTTAACAGGAACCAAATAGTACACCACTTAGATGTACGTATGTGGTATGCACTTATGGGTGGAGGACAATGCGCTTCAGTATGCTTAAAACAGTATGTGTCTACGACACCAGCAGGTGTGTACTTTTGGCTGGCCTTTTACAGTATCTAGGCTCTTTAAACTTTAGCAGAAACTGAATAGTTTGCCACTTAGATTTACGTATGTGGTATGCACTTATGAGGGGAGAACAATGCGCTCCACTGGGCTTAAAACAGTATTTGTCTACAACACCAGCAGCTGTGTACTTTTGCCTAGCCTTTCACAGTATCTAGGCCCTTAAGACTTTAACAGGAACAAAATAGTACAACACTTTGATGTATGCACAGGTTAAACTTAATAAAGGACAATATGCTTTTAGTGCTCTACTCACCCTAACTGGCTGGCTACTATTAGCTTTTCAGTTGTTGTACACACCAGTGCTGCAGCACACAGTCGCTATGTACAACACCCAAAATTGCACTCTCTCAATTCTTTCTCAATCTCCCTCCCTTCCCTCTCAGTGCTTCTAGGCTGGATTTGGGCTTGAGGCGAATCGCTGCTGTAAAAAAGCTTTTCTGTGCAACACACTGCTCTCTGTCCCTCTCTGCAATAGAATGCTGATGTGACTTGGAGGTGAATCGCTGCTGTAAGAATGTCTTTATGTGCAACACACACTGCTCTCTGTCCCTCTCTCTCAGCAACAGAACGCTGATGTGACTGGGAGGTGAATCGCTGCTGTAAAAATGCTTTTCTGTGCAACACACACTGCTGTTTGTCCCTCTCTCTCTCTGCAATAAAAGGCTGAAGTGACTGGCCGCAAGATGGCTCCCAATTATATATGGCTGTGACATCACAGGGGTGACTGGCTGCTGATAGGCTGCATGCTGCATGTGATTAAGGGTCATCCCGCCTACCTGCCTTCCCGCCTTCCCAGGATTCCTTGCCCAATTTCCTCACATATTGATCCTCCCTGGAGTTTAATGATAATGTCCTGAAATTCGTAACAAATTCGTGTTCGTCAGATTCGATTCGCTCATCCCTAGTCTCTATATTAAGAATACATTTAGCAGACAGCTAGCTATTAAAGGTGTGTAGTCATCTTTACTGAACATAAATAGTCTCTTCAATTAGGGAGACTAAATATCTAAATATTAACATATATTTATCTATATATTTTATTTACAGATCCCGCAACACTTCAAAATTTTTGAGTACAAATAAAGACAAGCATCAGAAATTACAGTATTACATCCTAAATATTAAAATATTCAAACAAACGGAGTAATGATCCTGCTCGGTAGAGCTTACAATCTATGAGGACAGAAAAGGCAGAAAGTGTTTTATTGATACAAAGGTATAGCCATGCTTTATAAATTGTGTAGGTTATATAAAGATGGGCACACCAGTCACCATCAAAAATTATGGTAGGAGAGACAAATTTGGGAATGTTTTAGGCCTGCTTGAAGAGATGTGTCGTGAGGGCATGTCTAATACTGTGGATGTTGGGTATAAGTCTAAGGGGTTTAGAGTGTAGAATTCCAGTACAAGCAATGTCCTGGATATGGGAGTGAGAGGTTTGATTATAGAAGATATTAGTTTTAGATCAGTAGCAGAGTGTAGTGCATGTGTAGGATGGTAGACAGAGCTAAGGGAGAAGATGTAGAGAGGTGCAGCACTTTGGAGAGCTTTGTGGGTGAGATAAAAGTATTCTGGACTGAATGGGTACCCAATATAGTGACTGACACTGAGAGGGAAATGTCACGTTTAGGTAGATTAGTCGATGGAGAAAATGCCAAAGGTTCAGTTAAAAAAAAAAAATCTATATATATAGTTTCAGCTATACAGAGGACATGATGTTAGAGACACCAGAGAGATAGTCACAGTAATTTTGTAGGGGTGATGTGATAGGTGAAGATATAGAGCTGAGAGTCATCAGTGTACATATAGTACTAAAAACCGAATAGGCTAATGGTTTGTTCAATGGGGACAGGGCCTAGGACTGATCCCTTAGGAATCCTGACAGCAAGAGGAAGAGGAGAAGTAGAACTGGAAAATGAGATACTGAAGGAGCGGTAGGAAGGTAGGAAGAAAATGAGGAGAGATCAGAGTCCTTAAAGGGGTACTCCGCTGCTCATCGTTTGGAACAAACGCTGGAGCCAGCAGCTCGTGATGTCATAACCCCTCGTGACATCACGTCCCGCCCCCTCAATGCAAGTCTATGGGAGGGGGTGGGGCAGATGTCATGCCCCCTCCCATAGACTTGCATTGAGGGGGCAGGGTGTGACATCACGAGGGGGTGGGGCTATGACATCACGAGCTCCCGTAGCCGGCTCCAGCATTCGGAACAGTTTGTTCCCAAACACTGAGCAGCGGAGTACCCCTTTAAGACCAATGGAGCAAAGTCTACTGAGGAGTTGTTGGTGATCTACAGTGTCAAACGCCACAGAGAGATTTTGGAGAAACAATAGAGAGGAGTTGCCTTTAGATTTGGGCCGTCAAGAGATCATTAATGACTTTGGTTAGGGCAGTTTTTTGGATTGTAGAGAGCGGAAACCAGGCTGTAAGGGGTTTGCAGAGAGATAACTGATTAGGAGAGCTACAGCCTGTGATCGTTGATCCAGTTGGTATGTTATTTCTAATTGTAGACATGATAAAGAACCTAAAAGGGTGTCAACAACAAAAGGTATTTTGAAAATTTTTTGTACAGATATTGCGGGTACTAAAATACAAATGTGGCACCCATATTGTTAAGATAGTACATACTTGTTATTTACATTATTACTTTACAGTGGCCACACTGCGCAAATACTGCCATAATATGAACATCAATTTGACACAACAAACATTCCTTTAATACCTGTTGTATCTATAACGTTTTCTGTTACATTACAAGCTCCTAAATGCTATGATGTTATAATGGATAAACCTTGTAAATGTTTTATTCAAATGGCAATGATAGAAACAGCGATCGGCACTACCATCCACGGCTCACAGCCTTGCATGTATCGCAGGCTAGGGCAAACGAGAGGGAGATCCCGGGCTTGCGGTGCACCGTTCCTTGACTGATAGGTGCCAACACCCCTAGTGAAAGACTTCACAGTTAAGCATACAATCCAGCATGAAGATACAAACAGGGGAGCACTCACGAGGTCCACTCACGGTTACGGTGCCAAGAAAATCTTTATTCGGGTGCAGGTTAAAAGTTACAGCTGGACACCAAGTCCCCGTAGCTGGGGCAAGCCGCTTTCACGCCAACACAGAGACGCTTCTTCAGACCACACCCTCCTCCGTCACCTGACCAAGGTAAATACACCTGGCCTGATCACGTGACAGCAGAGGGGTGTATACTAACAACCTTAGTTAAAAACACAGTAACGGGGTGCAGAATAACCAAAGTATATAAATATACAAAGTTACAAAAATACAAAATCATTAAAAACAGCCACCTGTACAAACTCATAAAAAGACGCTCAAATCAAGTCTATCATTAAGACCAAGGCCTCCCTGGGCATTCGTCCTAAGGATCCACCTTCCTTCCTTCTGAAGCAGTGTCTTTTTTGTGTCCAATCCCGCTGCAGTGTGAACACATTCTATGCCGAAAAAACGCATTGCAGCAATGAGTTTCTGGATGTCAAGGTCAGTGTCACGAATGGTAAGGTAGTTTCCAAGCGTTATCGGAAGCCCACAGCGTGCAACTCCCTTTTGCACTTCGGGAGCTATCATCCCAAACATGTAAAGCGAGCTGTCCCTTATGGGCAATTCTTAAGATTAAAAAGAATAAATTCTGAGGAGACAGATTTCGAGGAGCAGGCTGAGGAGTTGCACGATAGATTATTATCCCGAGGCTACCCCAGGACAGTCCTAGATGCAGCCCTTAATAAAGCCAGGACTAAAAGTAGGGACACCCTCCTGGGAAAAAGAAAGAATGAGCCTATCGGGAAAGACAGGAAAAATCAATGTAAGAGGTTCGCTTTTGCCTTCACGTTCAGCCCGATAGCACAGAAAATTAAAAAGGCTAAACTAAACTACCCCCCCCCCCCCTTATTACTTTTAAAAGATGCAAAAATCTTAGTAATACGCTAGTAAGTAGCTCTCTAAAAAACCCGTCCCCCAGTACTAACTGGTTAACTAAAGAAATGCCGAAGGGCAATTTTAGATGTGGAGGGTGTAATTGGTGTAGCTTTTATTGCACAGATAAATACATCAATGTAGGGGGAGTAGAAGTGACGTACAAAGATTTTATTTGTTGCAGAACAAAAAGTGTATGTGATCCAATGTCACTGTAACCGCTTTTATATTGGATGTACCACACGAGCGGTTAATGTACGGTTTTGTGAACACGCCAATTCAATCAGGACAGGGAAGGGTTCTCCCCGACTGATTGCACGCATACGCGATGTCCATAATAGTGACATTGTTGCAATGCATTTTTTCGGCATAGAGCATGTTCACACTGCAGCGGGATTGGAAACAAAAAAAAACACTGCTTCAGAAGGAAGGAAGGTGGTTCCTTAGGACGAATGCCCAGGGAGGCCTTGGTCTTAATGATAGACTTGATATGAGCGTCTTTTTATGAGTTTGTTCAGGTGGCTGTTTTTAATGATTTTGTATTTTTGTAACTTTGTATATTTATATACTTTGGTTATTCCGCACCCCGTTATTGTGTTTTTAACTAAGGTTGTTAGTATACACCCCTCTGCTGTCACGTAATCAGGCCAGGTGTATTTACCTGGGTCTGGTGACTGAGGAGGATGTGGTCTGAAGAAGCGCCCTCTGTGTTGGCGTGAAAGCGGCTTACCCGAGCTACGGGGACTTGGCGTCCAGCTGTAACTTTTAACCTGCACCCGAATAAAGATTTTCCTGGCACTGTAACCGTGAGTGGACCTAGTGAGTGCTCCCCTGTTTGTATCTTCATGCTGGCTTGTAAATGTTTTACATTTAGACAAAAGAGTACCCTTGAACAACCCAAGACTCTTTCACCAGCCTATTCACTTACTGTACAGAAGTTACATTCGTTTTGTCATCACTACTGAATTTCGAGGAAAAAAACCCTCTTGGGCAGCAGATCACCTGAGGGAAAGCCTGGCAGCAGTCATTGCTTCCCCTGAAGGAGGACTGCAGGCGCAAGACACATACCTTCAACCACTTTAGTCACCTGTACACCCCATAAACTAGTGAAAATGTATTGATCATAGGTTCCTGGAAATTCTTCTTTTCTCAATCCCACAGTAGAGGCCAATCTGTAAATTAATTGTATATTCCCTGTAACATAAAAACTGGGGTAGTAGATGTGGACAAAGGCAGAATTTTCTAGATATAGAGGGATTCCCAAAGATTATAGTATATATATATATATATATATATATATATATATATATATATATATATATATATCTCATCCTGAAGCTTTAATATAAATAAAAAGTGCATACTGGTGTGATCTCTAGCTGCAGGCTTCTCTCCTTATTTACCAGCTTATGCACCATATTTCCTAACAGCATGGGCCACTGTCATATTAATTAAGAGATGACATAGCTGCGAAATTCTCTACATCGCTGTCCTGAGACATCTCAGACCTTGGTGGCTCTATACACCTTGCATAGTGATTAATTCAGTTATCACAGTCATAGACATATGTTATATGAGGTCATGCATTAAAGGAAAAGTGACATTTGTAACCTAAGTAATAACACATTAATCAGTTACTGGATATACAGGTGAATTGGACTCTAAGACCAACAGAATAATAGTAGATAGGTAGATAGATAGATAGATAGATAGATAGTAATGGCACATGTCTCTACCTACAGTCATCTTTGTTTTCTGTTGAGGTTGTTCTAAACCAGAATCTAAACCAGGTCTTGGCTTCTAAAATTTTACTATAACTGTAAAGAAATAAGCTCTTATATGGAAGTCAACGGCAAGCAGGACGTCTACTTATATGGATTAAATGCGTTGTAATTTCATCTGATTTCAGTAAAAGGGCCCATACAGCTGTCGGACAAACATATATCCCTCCTCATTCCTCCATACATATGAAGGTTTGGTTCACCTAAAAGCTCATGTGTTGTGAACGGGAATAAATTTAATGAGCTCCAGTCAGACAGTTTTGGCAGCATCTTATCTCTCTGAAAACAAAAGGAGTGGGCAGGTGAATCGAATGTATAAGAGGTTTTTCTACCCCAGCATCATCTTTCAAGGAAGAACCAATGGGTTCTCATATATATTAAAGAGTGGACTCAATGGAGAAAAATAAATAATAGGTTAACAGCAGCTTAAAGGGGTACTCCACTGCTCAGAGTTTTGAATAAACTGTTCCGAACTCTGGAGCTGGTGCCATCATCATAGCCCCACCCCCTCCAGATGTCACGCCACCCCCCCTCAATGCAAGTCTATGGGAGGGGGCGTGACGGTTGTGCTGAGGAGGCAGGGAGTGGTCCCAGCGCTGATGTACTGGGGATAGGCGTGTCAGGGGTGGGGCATAGCAAACCTTGAGCTACGCCTTTTTTGGGGTGATAAAAGCAGAGAACCTTGCGCCACGTCTTTTTTGGGTGATAAAAGCAGGGAGAACTAAGGTTAAAACACTACTGTAGACACAATCTGCACACAGTACAAAGGCTGTGTGTAGGTTATATATCAGTGTCAAAGAGGTGTGGCTAGGTAGGGTGCACTGTGCTACAAGGCCACAACACTTCTCCGCACCTTCTTTGACACATGAATCCCCTATGCGCTGTGAATGGGGATTGTGATGGATGAGCAGTCTCACAGCTTTGAATTCAGACTTGCAGCTTGTGAACCCCAATCCCCATTCATGTCGCATGCACAGGATGTCAACACGTCGCTGGCAAGCAAGCCCTGCGTTTTAACCAAAGAAGCAGCGGGTGGGACTTTACATCAGATAGATGTGACAGTCTGGGTGCATAGCAGACCCTCTACCACACCTCTTTAAAACTCTGTGCCCCCATAAATGTGAGTTGTTTTTTTTTAGCTGAGGAACAGATTCTATAAAGATATGCAAAGTTTCCATACGCTAACATATATTCATCTATCCTGGTAATTTAATGCGCTTAAAACATGTGACGAATGCACTTTACTTGTGTTAAACAAAATTGCTTTGTGTTGAGTTTTCATTTTATATATTTATATAAAAAGGCCCATCAAAATCTTCAGCACCAGGCCCATGATGCTCTTAATCCGGCCCTGGCTGTGATGTCACTGTTCATCCTTCATTGTATGAATGCTTATGCTGTGACATCACCGTGTGCATCCTCCCTGTACTGTGACAACCCAGTGTTTATTATTTCTATTCATTGACATAATACAGATTGTGTCAAAATTTGCTGGTATTCTGCATAACATTTCATACTTAAAGGGGTACTCCGCTGCTCAACGTTTGGAACAAACTGTTCCGAACGCTGGAGACGACGCCGGGAGCTCATGATGTCATGGCACCGCCCCCTCATGATGTCACGCCCCGCCCCATCAATGCAAGTCTATGGGAGGGGGCGTAACGGCTGTCACACCCCCTCCCATAGACTTGCATTGAGGGGGTGGGGTGTGATGTCATGAGGGGGTGGGGCTATGATGTCACAAGCTCCTGGTGCAACTCCAGTGTTCAGAAGAGTTTGTTCCAAATGCTGAGCAGCAGAGTACCCCTTTAAGGCTGCACTTTGGCTGGGAATGTAACAGAATGTAAACAAATAGTCATGGATGCAACTTTAGTTGACAAACTATCTCTACCTTGAGGCTGAGATTTTTAAGAATGGCTCTTGGGACCCAAATTAAATCTAAGGGTAGATGATGAAGTGCAAACATCTCAGCAACTTTTGTACCTGTGATGCAGCAAGTCACCGAGTGATAACATGCCCACACACTGATAGTGTGAACATGTCCCACACCTACTTAGAATGTGTGAATAAACAAGTCTTCTCTGTTCTATATTTTCTGGAAGCTGTTAGCTCCTATAACGTATAATTTACAGCAAGCAGAGCTTTTGTTAGCTAGGCAGAAAGAAGATATACTGTTTTCAGTGCCAAAGACTTTGCTGCAGTCTGTGACGGCCTTGCATCATGGGTAATACTCTTTGACAACAGCTGGTTTCCAGCTATTTACTGATCTATGACATACGGCCATTTTGTAGACAGCTCCGAGCCATAACATTTTTTCCCTTAGAACTGCAATAGTAATACGTGATATGCAATGATGCACTCACGAGGCCATGAGTACACCTGTTCTGTACAGCTCAAGGCCTACTACTAGAGGTTACCGCTTGCATATCCGTGTAGCCTGAAAAGCAGGTCAAGTGTTGACTTGTAGTACCACACCAAGCAGCAAAACCCAGATTGCTTACATTCATTATACATGACATTTTGCCATAGTACAATGGATTGTAGACAATTTTTTATTTTGCATACAGACTTGTAAAGTGCACTGATAACATGGCTTTATACAGTCAGAAATCGGACTTTCTTTGCCGTTCTGTCATTGTAACAGGCTAGGTTTTTTTTTCCCCGTAACTTCGGAAGCACAGAGGTTGTGTCACCTAAATGCATGTTCACTGCCCGCACACACCCTGACATTTAAATACTAGCAAACACAGTGTCTTATAAATGCCTTTAGGTAAATACAAGTGTATAATAATCATGATTTAAGCATCAGCCTTTCACAGGATATTACTTCCAAAACATAGAATATGTCTTCCCTGTTGAGGGACTGGTAGGCCATTGGCTGCCGAGGATATCACTGATGCTAATGCATAATAGAGAAGGCAACACATAAATACACTGCGCCTTGGGCAACCAATATATCACTGTCCACTAGCTGGAATAACACTAGTCATTTTTTCTTGATTAATGTTAAAATGTTTGATTTGCCTATTTTCCTCTTCGATTCATTTTTCCAGTGATTCATGATCTTTCTGCACCCAAATCTCTTAAGTACATGTATTGCTGCACAGCGGGAACAGTGTAGAAAAGATATTTAAGCTGATAAATGATCTAATTTGTACTTGTATGACTACCATGGCTATTAAAGAGGTGTCTGAAGTGTGGCAACTTTTATGTGGAGCATCATTGCCTTTTTTAATAGTACTATGCATATGGATTTTATTTCCTGTTACTTATATTGTGCCAACATTTTCCATAGCGCTGGATACAACCAGTCATCTTTCAGAAACAAACAAAAAAAAAAAAAAACAGACGTGGGCACGCTGGGGCCATTTTAATAGAAAACCAATTAACCTATCCATATGTTTTTGGAGCTTGGGAGAAAACATAACCATCATGCCTACGAGGCCCTTGATCATGTTAAAACCTTACCTTAGGGAGGTATTTTCTCTGTTTATCAAGGGAAGATGCATACTGTACAAAATCATTTAGTAGATAACCCATATTCCATTCACCGCCATAGGTGATGTATTCTACAATGTATTGAGTGGTTTTTATTTTAAAGTGGTTATCCACAAGGTGATTTTAGTACTTACCTGCCAGACAGTAATGGCCATGCTTAGGAAGGATCTCTGCTTATCTTGGGGCTAAAGGGCTGTGTTCTGAGTCCACTATAATGCTCCTGCTATCTTTTTGTGAAATGGCTACTTCCTGTTGGAGTTCCCTCCCTCCAACTACAAGTCCCATGATGCCTTGTTTGTAAGTGTGAGTTCACTTTTCTCCCCCCTACACATCAGCCACCCCACCCATTGAAGCAGACCTGGGACAATTTCCCTGCAGCCCTATGGAGAATGATCTCCCTCTCACTCAGCAGTCCACTCCACCCATTGAAGCAGACTTTCAACACCTCACACCTTAGTGATGTAATGTCTCAAGTTGTACTGCATCCTGGCAAAACCCGCAACTCATTTTGAACACTGTTAAAAATAAACATCGGGGCAAAGATCACATAAGAATTGCGAGACCAGCCATCAAACACAGGTACAGACACTATATTATGAACTTCACCAACTTCACAGCCTCTGTAGCATAGTCAAATAAAAAAAAATCCTGGAATACCCCTTTAAGTTGGTGTAATAAGAAGTCAAATTTGTTTTGTTTTGTCTAAGCAATGAACCAGTTTAATCTTATATTATATGGTATATTACCCAATGTGAAAAGAAACACCAGTTAGCCATCATTTCCCTTTTCCAAGTGAACCAGCATAATTGCTGAATGGATACATATGAGATGGTTAAAACATTCTAAACAATTTGAACTGTTCGCTGACACTTTTGCTATTGTGCTAACAGTTAATTATAAAAGACTTCCCAAATGAAGAGCAGTTCTTAAGATCCTTATCATTATCTAAAAGTGTTGGCTTATGAAGTCAACATTTACATAGTTTCTCATGATCTCTGAAACCACTCGACATTAAATGAAATTACCCAGCCTTAGTAAATCAATGAATTTTAATTAAAACACCAATAACTTTAATAAATATGTGACAGTATACGTTACGGAATGTGAAACAAAAAGAAAAGAGTGAATATCTCTTGACAAGTATATTTGCCGTATAATGTTTAACTCTGACCGACCTGACACTTTCATATATTACTTTATATGGGAAACATAGAAACATACAGTGTGTCGGCAGATGAGATACATTAGGCCCAGAGAAAAAATAGGGTCCAACAGCACAAAAACATCACAGTCAGGAGTATAGTCATTTAAATAGAAAGATAGAAAATAGAAAGTCCATAATTCCAAAGTGGTTAAAGGGGTACTCCGCCAGAAAACATCTTATCCCCTATCCAAAGGGGACCCCGCAATCTCCGTCCGGAAGGGCTTCGTCCAGAACACGGAAGCTTGGAGCTTCCATGTTCGTGACGTCATGCCACGCCCCCTCCTTTCATGTCTATGCAAATGGGCATGACGCCTAGTACATAGCCATCAAGCCTCCTCCCATAGACATCCGGTGCACAGAGTTCACTCCATGCACAGGATGACTGGGGTGGCGCAGGGGGTCCCGGCCGAGTACTCCTTTAAATAATTACTATAAAAAGATCTGACAGCATCCATCCAGGTGCAAATGTTTGCTGTGGAGAACCACCTCTGGCCATACATATTCTCCAAATCAGTTTAGTGTTTCATGACAACCATTCAAATGACCATAAAAAAAAAGAATATCTGAGAGCATCTCTTTAGATGCAAAAGCTAATTGCTTTATTGAAGAACCAGAGACACATTGCTTTGTTTCGAACCATGCAGGGGTCTTACTTGACAAGTGCTCTCCATACATGAAAAGACCTCTGCAAAGACCCCTTACAGATAGAAGAAGGTGGCCAATAGTAGGGGCTTTGTTACTCTTGGAATCGGTTTTACGAGCATTAGTTATCAATGTGCTTTGTTATTATTTCTTTACCCTTTTTTTTTTTAATAAGACTCTATTGCTTGTGACTACTGAATTCAACCCAAACCTGCATGTCCTTGTACCTGTCCATACATCAGAGCCTGCGTGTTTCTACAAGTTATCTGCAGTTTTGTTCCGGAATGCAACCATTCTTGAATGTACTTGTTTGTTATTTATGTTATTGAAAAACTTTTATAAAAATGATTGAAACGAAAATAAACATCATGGGTCGTTAAGGGGTTAAAGCTTTGTGCAGAATGTCTTTGAGCGTTGACAGTCCACTATGAATATATTGCAAATATGGAAGTTTGTAGCTGATAAAAGCTATAAGATATATATATATATATATATATATATATATATATATATATATATATATATATATACGTTCTCTGAATATTAATGACAATGAATAATGAAATTTGTCTGGACAGCTGATTGGTTGGAAATTGTATGGAATGAGATGGGGATGAAATCTGACCAGCTTACAACGGCGCTCCCTTTAGAATTCTTGTATACAGAAAAATGCATTGGTTTCCTTCGAGGACTGAGATATATCCTTCTCTTAAATGACAGCACAATGACAGCTCCTAGTAAGTGGCTGAGAAACTTCTTGACCTTCACGCATCACAGAGCAGAAAATTCCCTCAAGTGCCTTGCAAAAGCCCTTTAGTCACATGACTTTATCTATACATGATCTATGATTACAGCTGCAAATGGTGCTGCTATATCACGTGTCCGGAATAGAGATGAGTCCACCACGGACCACATCTGCATACTAGTGTTGGAGCTGTGGAGGAAGCTTTGATGGCTTCTATCATATGAAATAACTGAAAAAATACATAGATCCAACAAACGTAATATAGTGCATTACATATATTATTTTATATTATTTACATTTATATTTTCTATCTAATTACACTGTAGTACATTTATTCTTGTAGCTTAAAGCAGATGTCTCATGTAGGACAAGTTATCCCCTATACAAAAGATATGGGATAAGTGTCTGATTGTGGGAGGTCTGACCATTGGGACCCCTGCAATCTCTCATACAGCACCCTTGCTCTCCTGGTGCTTGGTGTGGGGGTTGGAACGCATCCTCTATTCATCTCTGGAGATACAGGAGTGCTGTACTTGTGTATCTCTGGCTCTCCCATAGAGGGTGAATGGAGACTCCCACTCCATGTGCGAGGAGAGCCCCCCCCCCCCCTAGATCAGACACTCATCCTCTATTATCCTTTGGATAGGGATAAATTGTCCTACATGAGACTTCTTCTTTAAGTAGCATTAACATATTTCTGAGTGCCATACAGAGATTGTCATCATTTCGTTAGTCCGTGTTCCCAACAGGATTCACATTCTAATGTCCCTATATCAGCCACACACTTGGGACAATTGCAGAAGAAGCCAATTTATGTATGAATATTTGTTGGGGTGTATTTTGGACAACAAACATTGGCAAATGTTGTCCTTGTTTGTATTGATTGATACATGACTTGAGATGCAACAATACTAACCACTAAGCTTCATGCTGACCTGAAAGCAACATTCTCAGAGATGTCCGATATATGAAAACCTTTAAGAACTTGAGGAACTTGACTTTATTAGGATATTCATAATCTGGTAACTGTTTTATCTAAGCCTTGCATTGATATGATTTTTCACATGCACAATGCCATTCTAGGTATATGTTTTATTTTAATATGTAGTTTCGAGGGCAGGTGACTTAAAATAAAGCAAGTTGTGCAGACATCTTATTAAAGGGGTACTCCAGTAAAAAACTTTTTTTTTTTTTTCAAATGCACTTGTGTCAGAAAGTTAAACAGATTTGTAAATTAACTCTATTAGAAAATCTTAATCCTTTCAGTACTTATCAGCTGCTGTGTACTACAGAGGAAGTTGTATTTCTTTCTGGAGTTCTTTCCAGTCTGACCACAGTGCTCTCTGCTGACATCTCTGTCCATGTCAGTAACTGTCCAGAGTACAAGCAAATCCCCGTAACAAACCTCTCCTGCTTAGGACAGTTCCTGATATGGACAGAGGTGTCAGCAGAGAGCACTGTGGTCAGACTGAAAAGAATTCCAGAAAGCAATACAATTTCCTCTGTAGTATACATTAGCTGATATGTACTGGAAGGATTAAGATTTTAATTAGTAATTAGAAGTAATTTACAAATCTGTTTAACTTTCTGGGCACAAGTTTATTTAAAAAAAAAAAAAAAATTCCACTGGAGTACCCCTTTAAAGGGGTACTCCACCCCTAGACATCTTATCCCCAATCGAAAGGATAGGGGATAAGATGTCAGATTGCGGGGGTCCCGGGATCTCGGCTGCAGCACCCACCTGTTGCGGCTTCCGGCAGCGCTGGAGGCTCTCATCCTAACGCCTCACGACCACGGTGATGGGAGATCATGATGTCATGACTCCGCCCCGTGTGACTTCATGTCCCGCCCCCTCAATGCAAGTCAATGGGAGCCCCCGTGTGACAGCCGTCACGCCCCCTCCCATAGACTTGCATTGAGGGGCGGGGAGGGATGTCACAATCTCACTTCACTGTGGTTGGGAGCCGAAGCCTCCAGCGTTTCCAGAAGCCGCAACAGGTGGGTGCTGCAGCCGAGATCCCGGGGGTCCCCAGCGGCGGGACCCACGCAATCTGACATCTTATCCCCTATCCTTTGGATAGGGGATAAGATGTCTAGGGGCAGAGTACCCCTTTAAGGTTTAAAGACTGTGTAAGCTCTGTTCATCCAAAACTATGACTATGGCATGTGCATCATTATCAATAAAGAGTGTTGAGAGAAAAAAAGATGGCTGAGGGGCAATCTAATCACTATATGTAAATATATCATGGGGCAATACAGAGACATCTTATACCCAGGACTCTCTCTATAACAAGGCGACATTGTCTATGTTTAGAGAGAAAATGGTTTCTACATCAACCTACAGTAGAAGAGAATTCTTTACTGTAAGAGCAGTGAGACTATGGAACTCTGCGCTAACGGAAGTGGTTATGGTAAGAAGAGCTGGTTCATAATCCAATAGGGATGAATGCGTCTTATTTTAATGCCCTTATTCCAATGCCTCCTGCGTCCAGCTGTCAATGACTTCCTGATTTGTAGACTACACTGTACATACATGTTGGGTTTTCTTCAAAAAATTTTTATGTTTATAGTGTAAATTGCTACTGCCCATGAAACATATCCCAGTGTTTCCCACTGTTAACTGAGAGTAACAATATTATTTTCTATGCTTATTTTTGGCATGTCTTCATTCATTTTTATAACCATACCATGTAAGGGTGCGTTCACACGGAGTAATTTAAGAGGAATTTACTCGAGTAATTCCTCTTGAATTCTCCGCTCCAAATTAATGCACATCTCCTCTGCCCGTTGACTTTAATGTTATTTCTGCTGGCCTGTTCACACTGCGGAAATTCTGTTAGCAGAATTCTTAAGCTGAACTCTGTTCCGCTTGAAGAAAGAACATGTTCATTCTTCAAGCGGAATCCGCTTGCAGAAATCAATTGAAGTCAATGGTAAAAAAAAATTCTGCCCAACAGCGTTTTCGCGCAGAATTCGTGCGCAATTTGCGCGGAATTAGCATGGAATTTGTGCGGAATTCCCGCAAAATGGCTTAAAAACCCATCACTTCTTTCTCCCCCATTTCCGCATGCGATTCTGTGCGCAATACCGCGTGCAAATTTCGCTCAAATTTCGAGCGAAAATAAAATTCTTTTTTTTCGCCCGTAAATTTTTAGACGTGAATTACTCTTGATTTACTCCATGTGAACGCACCCTATGTATTATCCCTTTATTCAACTTTCCTGTATTTTTAAAGTTATTAAATGTCCCATAAATAATGTTTCTTTACATCAACTATAAAACTTTATTCATTTTGTGCAGTCATTGATCAATAGATATGTGTATATCAATCCAGGAAACTCAATAGCACAAGGAAAGCCTGAAAGAGCATTTACTGCAGAGAGCCCAGGACACTGCACAGTTATGGAACACCAAATGGACACTTAGGATCATGATTTGAGACAAATTAAAAGGGGTTTGACAGGATTAAGAAAACATAGCTGCTTTCTTAAAAAAAACAGCGCCACTCTTGGGCTCAGTTTGTGTGTGGAATTGCAGCTCAGTTCTACTGAAAGGAATAGTATTACCGTATTTTTCGCCCTATAGGACGCACCGGCATATAAGACGCACCCAATTTTAAAGGTGCAAAATCTAGAAAAAAAAGATTCTGAACCCAACAGTGATCTTCAACCTGCGGACCTACAGATGTTGCACAACTACAACTCTCAGCATGCCCGGACAGCCATTGGCTGTCCAGGCATGCTGGGAGTTGTAGTTGTGCAACATCTGGAGGTCTGCAGGTTGAAGACCACTGATAGGAGGTAATACTCATGTGTCCCCGCCGCTCCGGACCCGTCACCGCTCGTCACCGCTGCCCTGGATGTCGCTCCATCACTTTCGCTGCGTCCCCATGGTGTCCCCGATGCTCCGGACGTCTTCTTCCCCGGGATCCATGCTCTCCGTCGCCGTCATCACGTTGCCTTCATCACGTCACCGTCATCACGTCGCTACACACGCTGCTCCTATTGGATGACGGGACGGCGTGCGCGACGACGTGATGAGGTCGAAGAAGAGGGCCGGCCATGCAGGGGATCCCGGCACAGAGCAGACACCGAGGAGGCAGGTAAGGTCCCTCCCGGTGTCCTGTAAGCTGTTTGGGGCGCCGCGATTTCACTGCAGCGGTTCCGAACAGCCCGACTGAGCAGCCGGGTTAGTGTCACTTTTGCTTCAGACGCGGTGGTCAGCTTTGATAGCCGCGTCTGAAGGGTTAATAAAGGGCAACACCGTGATTGGTGATGTCCTGTGTTAGCCACGGGTCCCGGGCGTTGATTGCCGCAGGGACCACCACGATAGGTGTGTATTCGCCGTATAAGACGCACCAACTTTTCCCCCCAAGTTTTGGGGAAGAAAAAGTGCGTCTTATACGGCGAAAAATACGGTACATCATTTCCTTGCTTATGTAACAAGTATGGACACAACATGCTGTACATATATTTTAGTTGGTTCAGCCAAATAAATCTATCAGTTTCATGGGGCAAAAGCTCCCCTTGAATATATTTAAGATACCCCTGAAGCACTGTAGGACATCATCAGTTGAAGAAAATCTATAAACCCCCTTTAAGTAATGCCTTTCTTCCTGACAATATAAATTAGCTCCTTTTTTTGGGTCCTAAAGCTCGGTGTCCAGTTCAACAATTAGTGTCTGACCAAAGAAAAAGAATCTGGGTTTAATTTACCATTTACAATGTGAATTAAGCTCTGCTGCCAGAGGATATTTTTCTTCTTCTGGCTGCGCACTGAGTCAGCGGCTTCTTGGGAAGCAGAAAGTGTCCTTTGCCAGGGTTAGAAAGTGTTGAGGACACAGGTCTTGAAAGCATCCAGAAGATAAATTATTAGCAGTTAAGAAGAGTATGTAGGGGGCCTTATATACCTTGGTAGATAAATCATTACCTGCACACGTGGCTAACAGAAACCCATGGAGACAAATTAGTTTTTGCCGGAGAAAGAGAAAGGATATATTCCTTCACGTGTGAATAAAATACTATATATATATATATATATATATATATATATATATATATATATATATATATGATTTAAGGTTAAAAACGATGTTCCATTTCCATTTAAATTGCCAAGGTGCAAAAACAATATGGAAGCTATTTAAAAAGGGACTATGAACTATGTTACTATTAGAGATGAGTGAATTTTAGAAAAATTTGATCTGGCAGTTTTGTCAAAATTTTCAAAAAAATTTGATTCGATCCAAATAAATTTGTGGCAAATTTTTATTAGTAATGTATTTTCATAATGTGTTTAATAAGGTACGTGTGTGTTTCACTTTTTTTTCTCTATATTTTTTAGGTAGTACTACGATTCCAAGCATGGAACAGACTGTTCCATGATGGGAGTAGTAGTGCCTGTGCTAATTGACAGATCGCCCCGGGTGTCACTCCTGACAACCGCTGCGATCGTCCTGTATAATGTATAGACCCAGGCAGGCGGACGCTTTTCTCTGGTCCCCCCTGTAGTATGAGTATATGCCATATATATACCTATTATTTACATTTCCCGCAAGGAGCTGTGAGAGGCTGGAACCATCTGGCCAATCGCAGCTCTCTGCATGAAATATGAATAAGTGGATGTGAATTCTATTCACATAACTTGCCAGCCGGAGTATAGGGCAGAGATGTGAGTGCAGGAGAAAGCCACTCCATCTCTGCAATAGAAAGTACAATCGCATTGGGTGTCAGGAGTGACACCCGGGGCAATCTGTCTATTAGTACAGGTAGTATAGCTCCCATTATAGAGTCTGCTCCATGCTGGGAGTAGTAGTACTACCTAAAAAATTTTAAAACATTTAGAAAAAAGTGAACATACATACACACACACTTTATTAAACTCAATATTAAAACACATTACTAATAAAAAAAAAATCTAAATTAATTAGAAAAACTATATTATTTTTACATTTTTATTATTGGCGGCTACATTTTTAGGACCCTGCTCGCCCACATAAATAGATCCCTGTTTAAAAATTAACATTAACATTTTTATTTTTTTTTTGTCTTTCAATTTTCGGGAGCAGGCAGGGACCACAAAATTCAGCACTCAATATAAAAAAATGAATAAAAATGATTTTTTTTTCTAGTTTTCATTCTAAATCATAATTTTTTTAATTTTCACTTTACTTTTGAATGAATGAACTAATGGTAGGAAATACTTTCGTCTTTACATAGTTGAATGTGCTGACAACAAAATCACACAAAAATTTTCAATGGAAATCAAATTTATCAACACATGGAGGTCTGGATATGGAGTCACACTCAAAATCAAAGAGGGAAAACCACACTACAGGCTGATCCAACTTTGATTTAAAGGGGTACTCTGGCGCTAAGACATCTTATCCCCTATCCAAAGGATAGGGGATAAGATGCCTGATCGCGGCTGTCACACCCCCTCCCACAGGCTTGCATTGAAGGGGCAGGGGGTGATGTTACACAGGGGCGGGGCTGTGACGTCACAAAGCTCCGGCCCCCGTGATCATTAGTAATCAGTCCCGGGGACTTATTATAACGGGGTGCTGCGTGCAAGATCACGGAGGTCCCCAGCGGACCTTTGGATAGGGGATAAGATGTCTTAGCACCGGAGTACCCCTTTAAATCAAAGTTGGATCAGCCAGGCCAATTTTATTTTTGCGTTTTTGTTTTTTTTCCTCCTCGCCTTCTAAAATCCATAACTCTTTCATATTTCCAGCTACAGACCCATATAAGGGCTTGTTTTTTTTGCGTGACCAACTATATACTTTTTTAAGGAAACCTCTCAGATCTCAGACCAGAGCAGGAGACGTCGGGAGACGGACGGGGACCGTGAGGGGACATCTGTCCACCATTTCAGATGACCGGATCACCGCAGCAGCGCTGCGTGCAATCTGATCATCTATTTTAACGAGCGCATTACTGCAGATGCCATAATCTGCACTGATCACGGCATCTGAGGGGTTAATGGCGGACATACGCATGATCACAGATGTTGGCCATTACCGGTGGGTCCCCAGCTGCTGATAGCTCGCGGTCATACACAGGGCATAAATGTATGTCCTGGTCCGCGAAATACCACCAAGCCAGGAAGTACATTTACGTCCGTGGTCGTTAAGGGGTTAATACTGTGTAATAATAAAGTGTGTGTGTTTCACTTTTTTTTTTTTTTACATTTTTTAGGTTGTACTACTACTCCCAGCATGAAACAGACTGTCCCATGATGGGTGCTGTAGTACCTGTACTAATAGACAGATCGCCCCGGGTGTCACTCCTGACACCTGATGCGATTGTCCTATCTATTGCAGAGATGGATCGGCTTTCTCCTGCGCTCGCATCACTGCACCATATTCCGGCTGGCCAGTGATGTGAGTAGAATTCACATCACTTATTCATATTTCCCGCAGAGAGCTGTGATTGGCCAGATGGTTCCAGCCAATCACAGCTCTCTGCGAGAAATATGAATAATAGGTATATATACGGCATATACTCATACTACAGTGGGACCAGAAAAGAGCGGCCAGCCGCCCGCATCTATACATTATACAGGACGATTGCAGCGGGTGTCAGGAGTGACACCCACTGCGATCTGTCTATTAATGCAGGTACTACAGCTCCTAGCATGGATCAGAGTGTGCTCCATGTTGGGAGCAGTTGTACCTACAGTTAAGGACAGATCACAGCGGGTGTCACTCCTGACACCTGCTGCGATCGTCCTATCTATTGCAGAGATGCGAGCGCAGTAGAAATCCACTCGCATCTATACATTATACAGGACAATTGCAGCGGGTGCCACTAATGAAGAAATGAGTTATTTAGAATTGAGCCGAAGTTCGGATCCGGTCCGAATCAAATTTTTCATGAAGTTCGGAATGAATTCGACTTCGTCCGATTCAATTTGCTCATGTTTAGTTACTATGATGTTGGCAACTACTGCATTAAAGAAAAAGTATACACTTAGAATGAAGAAATACTATAGGTTCAAGTTTCTTATTTGCATTATTGTAACCCAAAATGAACAGTTCTCTTTTGTATCAGGGTTTATTAATAACTATATAATGGAAAGCCTGTGTAGTAAGCAAATACTCAATGCAATCTGCGATAACTTTTCATGGTCCACATTGAAATTCCATTGTTACAGAAAAAACTGTATGGGTTAAGGTAGGCTCTACTATACATATTAATAGAATCAATATACAAGACTCGTACTAGACCCTAAAATGTATGCAAAGTTTAGGCCTGACCTGAAATTGAATCAGACCAAAGAACATACCCCTAAACTAGAACCTTAAATGAATAAAACCTAAGATCTGGCTAGTTCTTTCTGTTTTTCCTCTGAACAGTTGCTAAAACAACAGCAGGTTCTCAGAACCAAGGAGTCAAAGGTACCGACTAGTGTTGCTCGCGAATATTCGCAATGCAGATTTTAATCGCGAATATCGCACTATATATTCGCAATTACGTATATTCTTTTTTTTTTCACAGTACACATCACAGAGATCATCCCTCTCTGCTTCCAGCTTGTGTGGTGTAAAGAAGACTCTAATACTACTGTGTGAGACTGGCGTGCGAATATTCGCATATGCGAAAATAAAATGCGAATATTATGAATATGCGAATTTAACGAATATTCGTCCATATATTCGCGAAATATTGCGAATTCGAATTAGGCCTATGCCGCTCAACACTAGTACCGACCCAGATCCCCTCATATTGGCCACAAATGCATCAGTATAGTAACATAAGTGAATTATGCCTTATTGACAGAATTACATACAGCTAAATCTTTGTTTGTACATAAAGTCCAATGGAGCATGTAAAACTCTTAGTGAAAGTGGAAGGCAAAACATTAATGAAAAATATAATTTACCACAAGAACTCATTGTTCTGTACTGTATATGTTCTGGAATGACAGCAATTCACTAATATATATCCAATTTACAGGCTATTTAAAGTTGTTGAGAATAATACGTGCCTCAAAGTATATGTTGTATGAATAACACATTTATGTATCTGGCAAGGGATACATGAAATAGTGCAATGTTCGGTGGCTATAGAGAATAAAATTAATAATTTACTAATTACCCATTCAAAAGCATATTGTCTTGGCTTGTTAACCTGTAGACTAAATTATTCCCCGCACAGCTATGTTTATGTTTCTATTGTTTTTAATATGCATTTTGCTAAACATTCTTAGGCTAGCAAGTATGGGCCTATAGACTTCAATAAACACTCTGTTATGACTCAGTGGTTGTACAGAGACATTTAAAGGGGTACTCCACCCCTAGACATATTATCCCATATTCAAAGGATAGGGGATAAGATATCTGATTGCAGGGGTCCCGCCGATTGGCATCCCAGACATACGGTGCACAGAGCGAACTTCGGAGGCTTGTGACACGGCCATGCCCCTCCTCAATGCAAGTCTATGGGAGGGGTGAGATGACCATCACGCCCCCTCCCATAGACTTGCATTGAGTGTGTGTGGTCATGATGTCACAAACGGGGTGCGAACGTGACGTCATGAGCCTCCGGTGCTGCACCCGAAGCTCTAAACCAACGCCGGGCGCCGCAGGGAGGGGACTCCCGCGATCAGACATCTTATCCCCTATCCTTTGGATAGGGGATAAGATGTCTAGGGGCGGAGTACCCCTTTAAAGGGAATATACTGTAGATTGTATCTTTGGAAGGATATACAGTGGAGAGTGTTTACAGAAACGCTACTAAACTAAAATATGGATGGCAGGATAAAACTTACCAGGAAAGGTTAAAGGGGTACTCCAATGGAAAACTTTTTTATTTATTTTTTTTAATCAACTGGTGCCAGAAAGTTAAACAGATTTGTAAATTACTTCTATAAAAAAAATCTCAATCCTTCCAGTACTTTTTCGCTGCTGAATACTACAGAGGATTTTTTTTCTTTTTGGAACACAGTGCTCTCTGCTGTCATCATGATCACAGTGCTCCCTGCTGACATCTCTGTCCATTTTAGGAACTGTCCAGAGCAGCATATGTTTTCTATGGGGATTTTCTCCTACTCAATATAGTTCTTAAAATGGACAGAGGTATCAGCAGAGAGCACTGTGGTCATGATGTCAGCAGAGAGCTCTGTGTTCAAAAAAGAAAATAATTTCCTCTTTAGTATTCAGCTGCTAATACGTACTGGAAGGATTAAGGTTTTTTTAATAGAAGTAATTTACAAATCTGTTTAACTTTCTGGCACCAGTTGATAAATTTTTTTTTTTTTTCACCGGAGTACCCCTTTAAAGGACCTTAACATGTATGTTTCTTTTTTCTGATTGTAATTTTTGTATTTCATTTTTTTGTGTGAAATTTTTGGTACATAATTCTGGGGCTGCCATCTTGCCTGAGCTGTTGGAGATGAATTGGAGATGCAACTGAGCATTCTCTGTGACCTTTTCAGAGGTCACTCTATGGGGATATGGATGTTGATCTCTTCTGTGAATGGTGGTGAATCCAGTGTTATCTATTTACTAGTTACACCTTTCACTGTAATGCTGCATGTGCTTAGAGGAAAGGCATTACTAGGAAATTATCTGCACAGAACAGGAAGTCTAAGCTTAGTTATAGGCAGGATTGTATGATTATTTTAAAAATACAAATACTGTAGTAAAGGGAAACATTTTAAAACACATCACCAAAAATTATTTAAAAATACAGTAAACATAAAAATCTTACTTTAAAAAATAGATAATTTTAATTACACATTTAAAGGTCTTAAAATGATTCTTTAAATGTTAGGTACATGCAGCCTGAGGCCATGTTCAATGGGACTCTGCTGCAGCGGAATTTCCTTGCTGAATATTTCTGCAGAATCTCACTTGGAAATTCTGCCATGTGAACACAGCCTTATTCTCTTGGGACAGTCCTGATTTTTCTCCTTTTGTAGACAGCTTGTAGATTGATGTATGCCCAGATATTTGATGTTTTGTTGCCTTTTCCAACTTTAGACATCTCTATAACACATCTTGTGAGGCCTCCTGGAAGTTGTTTGCATCAAAACATGGTTCACATTAAAGGGGTTCTCCGGTGAAAACCTTTTTTCTTTTAAATCAACTGGTGCCAGAAAGTTAAACATATTTGTAAATTACTTCTATTAAAAAATCTTAATCCTTCCAGTACTTATTAGCTGCTGAATGCTACAGAGAAAATTCCTTTCTTTTTGGAACACTGATGACATCATGAGCACAGTGCTCTCGGCTGAGATCTCTGTCCATTTTAGCAACTGTGCATAGCAGATGTATCCTAAGGGCAGCATGGTGGCTCAGTGGTTAGCTCTGCTGCCTTGCAGCTCTGGGGCCTTGGGTTCAAATCCCACTAAGGACACCAATGAATAAGGAGTTATTATTATTATAATGGCGTCAGCAAAGAGCACTGTGCTCGTGATGTCATCAGAGAGCATTCCAAAAAGAAAAGAATTTCCTCTGTAGTATTCAGCAGCTAATAAGTACAGGAAGGATTAATATTTTTTAATAGAAGTAATATACAAATCTGTTTAACTTTCTAGCACCAGTTGATTTAAAAGAAAAAAGGTTTTCACCGGAGTACCCCTTTAATCAACTTTCGCCTGGTAACTCCAGGATGTCAAAAACACAGAGGCTTCACTTATGTTTTCTCTTTGCCCTGTGGATGTTTATGCGGACTGGGGTTGTCTTAAATTGCAACTTTGAAAACAATCAGATCACATTTTCTCAGTGTTCTCTTGCAGCTATATTATCAGATTTAAATAAAATATAAAAGTTAATGAATATGGAAAAATAATGATATTAGGGAGCTAAACACAAGCAAAAAAAAACGAGAATCCAATTATGCTTTACAATCAAAAAAACTATGCGTATATGAGACTAATCTATCAATCCAAAAAAAATCCTGTGTTCCTTTGCCATAGTACTCCTGCTTAAGGAAAAAAAAAATCTGTGTTATAAATTAGAACAATGCCAGGACGGAGGGCTTGCATTAGGGTTGTAATTTCCATGGAATTAGTTCAAGGAACACAAATTGTCATTGTTTGCCATTTTCATGTTATTTGCATTAATTATGCCGGCTCTATTTGTCCCAGACACGTAGGAAAATCATGAAGAGCTGAGAAGGCTGGAAGATGACAATAACATCAGATGCTATTGCTCATTCATTTATATTCTGATCTGATACATGGAGCTCTTTACTGATAATGGGAAATATTCATCCATGTCATGTTCCCAGCTAAGAGGAAAGGTAGATCAAAGCTACAGTGCATGCTCATTTTTCATTGAAGGATATGGCTAATACTGTAAGTGGACATGAGTGTGAGGCTTCTAAATGCCTGCTGGATTGATGGGGTAAAATTGTCCATTATGTTGTCCATAAAATTGTCCATAATGTTTGTCCATTATGTTTAACAAAGCAATTAGCAGTTTTTAGTTTTTTTTACAACATATGCAATATTCTGTAAATAACATACTATATCACTTCTGATATACAGAATCACCCCATATCACATACAAAATCTTCTTGGACTTGGTTTAGAATAGCGATGAGCGTCGATGAGCGTCAATATTTCGCGTATATATGGACAAATATTCCTCCTATGTTCGCGAAATTTGCATATTTGGTATGTTCATAGTTTTTTTTCTCATTCTTAATGAAATTCGCATTGTGCACTTGCGCAATTATATATCTTTCACCTAAAAGAAGGGAGGGATCAGTGTCCAGACTGGAAGAGCCGATATTCGCATAAATATTAGCATAAATTCACATAAATCGGCATTAAAAAAAATGAATATTCATCATTACGAATATATATCACTATGTTCTAAATATTCACAAAATGCCAATATTCGGGGTAAAAATTTGCATTTCGAATATTTGTGCTCAAAACTTGTTTAGAATCAAACAAAACCTAAAGTGCCCTAATAGAACAAACTGCAACAATTAAGGAAAATTCTTAATAGGACTTTTTGTAAATTTTTTCCCTCTTTTATCTAGTCTATCCAATACATTACGTTACAATTACACAGGGCAATTAAGCAGCTGAATATGCCGATATTACATTGTGTATAAGTGATCAGCAAGGACTAGGCAAGGACTAGGCACTATAACCCAGTTTATCGGGGTTTGTGCAGATGTACAGCCTGTCAGTCTCCCTATGAGGTGTGTTTTAAACTGTGTTGATTGGTGCTTTTGGTGGGGATAAGTCAGGAGGTCCGAGGTATTGCATTCCAGAGAAATTGTGCAGCATGGGCAAAGACTTAACGACACAAGTGAACGATTCAGATTATAGAAGATGTTACTTTGATATCATTAGCAGAGCGCAGAACACGTGAAGGATGGTAGAGCACAAGGGAGAAGATGTAGGGAGGTGCAGCACTATGGAGAGCTTTGTGGGTATGGGTTTTGTACTGTATTCTAAGACCAAATGGTTAACCAGTATAGTGAAATGCCCCAGCGGAAGGCATCAGTGTTAGGCTAGGTTTACATATGGGATTTTTAGGCATGTTTTGGAAAATTGCCACTGCAGTTTTTTATGAACCAAAGTCAGAAGTGGATCCAGTAGGAAGGAGAAGTATAAGTCCTTTCTTTATATTTCCTATTCCTTTTGAATACACTATTTTGCAACTGCTTTCTTTAGGCCACTGAGATTTAAAAAATCTATATGCCTAAAATTGCCCTTATTCTGACCTCTATAAAACATTTATTTTTCAATATGCAGGGCTGCATGAGGGCTTATTTTTTGCACAGTGATCTGTAGTTTTTAGCACTATCATTTTTGTTCTAATGGGACTTTTTTATCGATACCAAATATGTTTATTTATTTTTTATTTTTTTGGTGGGTGGGAGTAAAATGGGAAAATAAGGGTGATTTTATTTTTTATTAGGGTAGGGGTTTTTACATAATAATAATAAAAAAAATTACTTAACATTTTTAAGTCCCCATAGAGGATGTTCATTTGTAATCATTAAATTGCATTCACTATATAATATTTAGTATAGTATAGTATGGACTGACACAGAATCCTCTTTTGTAGATTTTGTGGCTCGTCTTAACACCACTAACAATATGTATTTGAAATTTACTTAAAAAATTGGCCCCCATGAGTTGGAATTCCTGGCTGTACTAGTTAAGAGCATGGATAGTTAGATTGTTACCCACAGATATTGCAAACCCCAGCCTGCAACTCACTGCTCCATTAAAAAAGTTATCACCCAGATCATGTTAAATCCGCTATTCCATATGGTCAGTTCCTACGATTGAAGCGTATAAATAGTAGGGAACAAGATTTCTTAGTACAGGCAGAGTATCTTAAAAAGTGCCTACTAGTAAGAGGTTACCCACATCATATTTTGGATAAAGCTGATGACAAGTGTGAATGAACAAATTAGATCTGAATTACTGAGAGGTAATAAAAGAAGAAAAAAGAATGCGAGACCACAAAAAAGAGAATTAGATAATTCTTCTGAAGGTGAACCAATTCCTTTTAGGTTTTGCTTTGCCTTTCAGTATAGTTCTATGGCCGAACAGATAAATAAAATCTATCAAGAACAATTGTTTTTTGCTACAAAATGGTAATGACCTTTCTGACTATGTCTCTAATAATCCTTTAATAACTTTCAAAAAGTGCAAGAGTATTAGGAACTTATTGGTCAAACACCTAAACAAAATTCAGCAATGCCAAAAAGTATCAAAAATACTAAATTTTTATTGAGTACATATATCAACAAAAATAAAATCCAAATTGACAAGCATGGTGCACAGGACTGAGAAAATACAAGGGGCATAGGCTAAAGAAACATTGGAATGCCTGGTTAAAACACATACATGTAGTGAGCTGCATAACAGTAGTGAAATACACATGAATAACAGTAATGAGCACTACAAAATGCATGGATAAGTGAATGAAAGTAAACCAATGTAGAGCCAGATGCCACCTGCACTTACCCCAACGTACGTTTCGTGCTACTGCGCTTCGTCAGGGGGCGCTTGGTCACCAGCAAGTTTAAAAGCAGTAACAGCAATGAGAATTGGCTTGATAAAACCCTTAGTATGGGCAATTACCATTGCAGCTCATGCAGATGGTGCGACTGCACATGCAAAAGATTTTACATTGGATGTACTATCCGTGCATTATTTAGGGAGCATGTAGCGTTGGTGAAAACCGGAAAAGGCTCTCCTAGATTGATAGCCCATTCTAATGAAATGCACGGTGGAAATACTACTGATTTAATGTTCCTTGGTTTGGAAAAAATGTATAGACCAGAAGGAATAGACAGACGCTGAGCCTTGCTACAATGCAAAGCAAGATGGATCCTCAGGATGAACGCTCAAAGAGGTCTAGGTCTGAATGATCGCTTAGACATGAGCATTTTTGCCATTCTGTTCTTTCTACATCATTATCATTTTGTGTACTATTGATCGGCTCTTTAACTTTATGCTGTTTGCTACTTTGTTGATATAAATAGGTCTCATTAACAATCCTTTGTTTTTCATGTGTTTTTTTTAACTAAGGTTGTTAACGTCCATACCTTGCAGCATCATAGGTTGGAAGGTACTTACCTGACCCTTCGCTCCAAGGTAGGCGTGGTTTGATGAAGCGCCGTCCGAGAGGCACACCATGGATAGAACCATGGCACCTATCTAATCCTGGTCTGGCATCCCGAATGTGCTTTTATGCACCTTAAATAAAGAAAGCTGCACCTTATTGGAACTGTGAGTGCCTTCTGCTTTTCTATACCTTTCTCCTATGAACTGTATAATACTATGCCTATTGCATAGTGAATCAATGATCTGGCGGAAGGCGGCAGGGCTTATCGGACCCCGCAACTACATTCTGGGGGTCCAATGAACCCACTAAGCTAGCTGGGATGTATGATTTCTTTAGATGCCCTGATCGGCCACTTCCTGTCTTTAGCTGTGAGTGTCCAGCTGCTAATAGCCGACACTGTCTGCTATAAAGCGAGTGTAGCTGCAGAGTAACTTAGCGCTCCAGGGCATACATTTACAACCTAATGCATTAAGTCCCGGATGTCGAGGGCGTAAATTTACGGCCTGCGTCTCTAACAGGTTAGGAGGTTAAGTACCCCCAAAGGCTATGTACATTCATTATGTGCACATTATGTAACATCATAGGAACAGTGTCAGTGTCCCACTAAAGACATAGGGGGAATGTATTATGCAGTCTTATAGTAAGATTCTCCTTGTTGGCCATAGTAACCAAATAGAGCTCAGCTTTTATTTCTCATTTTGCTCTGATAAATGTCCCTCTTGGCATAGATACAATACAGGTTGAAAACCTAAGCCTTATATATGCTTCAGTGTATGGACAGGATAAAAAGGAATAGCAATAATTGATTCCTATAGGAATGGTATTAATAAAAGGATTCTTATTTTCATGCCTTACATGTCACACCACATTTAGGCACTCATTGTACATGATGTTGTAGGTGGTGTCTATATTCAGTTGTGCATGGGTCATTTGACAAATATTATATTAATTGGAAGAAGGCTGAATATATATATATATATATATATATATATATATATATATATATATATATACAGTATATATTGATGGTTAGTTAAGACAAAGAGTAAGATTATAGTCCTAGCATATACAAAATATTGTAAAGTCCTAGCACTTATGCTCACCTATGTGGGGCACATTATTGCCGAAACTGTATTGGGGAATACCCTATATTATACTATATGGAAACAAAATATGGTTGGCAGTTTATAGGGCTCACATTTCAATACTTTTTGTTATATCTATCACAGGATTGGGAGCGGGGGTGAGAGTTCAGGGGTCATTGTGCTGTATTAATATAAGGAAATTCCCTGATTTGAGGACATACTGTACACACATGCAGTTCACAATAGCAAATTATTATGTAGCAATTTATTATAATGTAGCTATTTGTACATGTTTGTATATGTTTATAATAACTTTCTATGATATTAATGGGTATGATACATGAAAGATTGATGCATTATATGTAACCCAATGTATCATTATAGTCTGAAATGCTGCGGTAGCTCCATTTTTCCAGTAAATCAGGTGGGATAAATAGACCATCCTGATCGGCTAATGGTGGGCCACAAGAGCAAAGGCTTTCTCTCTAACCTACATGAACAATTACTTTGCATGCGTAATCTGTTAGTCAGCAATCTCAGGCAACCAATTACAAATTACTGAGGTGGGACACAGTTTCATCTCCCCGTATCCATCTCTAAAAATAGATTATATCCATTCAGTGCCTCAGTAATTACTTTTTTACTTCTGATAATGGAGAACGTTTTATTGCATTGCCAGTAGGGAACATTTTATATCAAAGTAGATCATCCAGGGATAAAATGATATAGAATGTTATGGAAACAATTTCATAATAATAACTGGAAGATCAGTACATGTAGCAAGAATTGCAGGCAGTCTTGTGTGGATAACTTAGAATATTTCTTTTTTTAATCTTTGAAGCTAAGGTAAATTTAGGTGAGCAAAAGCGAGATGTGTGGCAGCAAGTGATCATGTGAGAATTTTTGACCTTATATTTCTGATTCCCTATTTTCTGATGACACATTCCCTTCAACCCCTTAAGGACGCTGGGTTTTTCCGCTTTTGCTTTTTCATTTTTTCCTCATCACCTTCTAAAAGTCATAATGCTTTAAATTTTGCACCTAAAATTCCATTTGGTGGTTTATTTTTTGCACCACCAATTCTACTTTGCAGTGAAATTAACGGCGAAACGGAAAAAAAATCATTCTGCAACAAAATTGAAGAAAAAATGCCATTTTGTAAATTTTGGGGGCTTCCGTTTATACGTAGTGCATTTTTCGGTAAAAATTACACCTTATCTTTATTCTGTAGGTCCAAATGGTTAAAATGATACCCTACATATAGGTTAGATTTTGTCGTACTTCTGAAATTTTATGTACGTGATCATTTTTTGCACCGTGATTTGAAGTTATCGGTACAATTTTTGTATAGATCAGACTTTTTGATTGCTTTTTATTCATTTTTTTATTATATAAATAGTGACCAAAAATTCGTTATTTTGGACTTTTGATTTTTTTTTTTGCACGTACGCCATTGACCGTGTAGTTTAATTAACGATATATGTTTATAATTCGGACATTTCCACACACGGCGATACCACATATGTTTATTTTTATTTTTATTTACACAGTTTTTTTTTTTTATTGGGAAAAGGGGGAGGATTCAAACTTTTATTAGGGAAGGGGTTAAATGACCTTTATTAACTTTTTTTCCCCCTTTTTTTTGCAGTGTTATAGCTCCCATAGGGGGCTATAACACAGCACACACTGATTTTTTTCACTGATCCCTGCAAAGCCATAGCCTGGATCTCAGGCTTGGAGCAATCAATCGCCGATCGAATGTGACGGAGCAAGGTAAGAGGACCTCCGCTCGTGTCCTAGCTGATCGGGACATCACGATTTTATCGTGATGGTCCCGATCAGCCCAACTGAGCTGCCGGGAAGCTTTCACTTTCGATGCGGCGATCAACTTTGATCGCCGTGTCTAAAGGGTTAATAGCATGCGGCACAATGGTACAGGTACGCCCTGCATCCTTAAGGACTTAAAGGACCAGGACCATTTTGGCCTATTTTATTTTTACATCCACAGGGCCATATGAGTGCTTGTTTTGTGCATGATCCATGGTGTGGCTGCAAGAGATCCTGTGAGAATTTTTTTACTTATATTTTCATTGATAGATAACAAAACTTAGAGGGAACTTGACAAGAGATTTTACCTTCTGTAACCATTAGCAACAGGCTCTTAAGCATTAAATGATAATTCCTACCATGCCAAAGTTTAAACCCGTCCTGCGCTGTATGCAATTGCCAGCAAGTAGTTCTCTTAGCGATGCAACAAAGTATTCACCGCACCCAGGGCTATAATCATGCCTCTCCTGCCCGGGCACTGCAGAATGGAGCCTACTGCGCATCGTTTACTTTTAGTGTCCTTCTATGATCTGTGTAGTTCTGATTTCACTGGAATGCAGCTTTGGTGTAAAGCTGCACTCCATACAGAGCGTTCCGCACGGAGCAATGCACATACCCGGAGCCCCTTTGTTGCTAAGGCTGCACAAAACATGGAGGAGAGCAAGGGGGAATTCTGCTGTGCCCAGGCTGTCAATCAAACCTATGAAGGAGTGAATAGGGCAAGAGAGGCGTGATTACAGCCCTTGGTGCGGTGACTACTTTGCCATGCCACAGCAGCCAGGGGACTACTTGCTGGAATTTTCCATACAGGGCAGGATGTTTTTAAACCTTTATCATTACCGTACATAGAGGCATAGTAGGAGGGTTTATTTATAGCTTTACAGCCTGATGCTAATGGTTACAGCAGGTACAATGTCAGATTTCCTTTAAATTATAATTTTACTGTTAGAGTCATTTTAACAATTGTAATATGGGAACATAACATCTATAAAAAAGTAACAATGCCCTGACCTCTGCCGATTCAGACCAGCCATCCTCGGCTCACAGTAGGGTCAGCATGGATAGCGGACAAAATATGGATTCTAAAATGTTCCTGTATTGAACCAAGTGAAAGTGGCCTAGAGCGGCAATGTTTGTTTGGAACCATAAAGTCAGCTGTATGAATCTCACCTACTCAGCTCTGTTACATTTTCATGTAAAATCATTCGCATAGGTGCATCATTAGGGCACTATACCAGGGGCAGAAGAATTCCTGGCTGATGTATATGCTGATTTATTCATATGGTAAACCCCTAAGAAAATATAACCCCTCTATTAAAAACAATGGAAATTCATCTGCTAAATGGAACATCTGTATGCAAGAATGGCCCAAACATAAAAGTTGTATGAACCATATTTCTTGAACATATTCATGCTCAGCCTAAGGCAAGCACAATACAAACTACAGATGCTCTATTTCCAATAGGGATCAAATATTTCTATTTTCATCCTAATTTGTGCACAGCTCACCAGTTGTTAAATGGAAGGAATTTATTCAGCTGCTTTATGTATTCCCCATAAGGCTATAGTAAGTTATAGAAAGCTTTTCAGGACTATTTTCATGCCTAGCAAAATAAATAAATGAATAAATAATGGAAACAAATCCATGCAGAACAAACTTTAAACAAATTGGGACTGGTTAAAGAATTGCTATTCGTAGGGTCCATTTTTGGATATTTATCACTTACGGTATCCATAACATAGATCAGGCAAAATGCTGACAAAGCATCATGGGAGATGTAGGCTAAAACATCTGCAGTACCTATGCTTCTTCCCTGTTCTGACTCCCATTGCTCAGTCCTCTCCTCCTTCGTTTATTTAAATAGCTTTATGAAAGGGTGGCCCGAAAGACTACTAGAGGAATAAAAAAATTATATTTATATATATATATATATATATATATATATATATATATATATATATATATATAACAAAGATAAGCAGCACTATGAAGGACTTCAAGTCCAGACCATCGGGTGCTCAGCCGACTCCAGAGGTCCTGATCAAGAGACCGCTCCAATATAAATAGACGTCTAAATTAAGGAAAAAGGCGGCACTCCAAGTCCAAAAAAAGGTGAGGATTTCTTCACACATCTGTATAAAGTGCAACGTTTCAATCTACTCTTGAATAAGACCTCATGGAGTAGGTTGAAACTCTGCACTTTATACAGATATGTGAATAAATCATCACCTTTTTTTGGACTTGGAGTCCCCCCTTTTTCCTTTATTTGGACGTCTATTTATATAAATATATATATATATATATATATATATATATAGGCAAAAAAGTATTTAGTTAGTTACCAATTGTGCAAGTTCTCCCACTTAAAAAGATGAGAGAGGCCTGTAATTTTCATCATAGGTATACCTCAACTATGAGAGGCATAATGAGAAAAAAAATCCATAAAATCACATTGTCTGATTTTTAAAGAATTTATTTGCAAATTTTGCTAGAAGATAAGTATTTGGTCAATAACAAAAGTTCATCTCAATACTTTGTCATATACCCTTTGTTGGCAATGACAGAGGACAAATGTTTTCTGTAAGTCTTCACAAGGTTTTCATACACTGTTGCTGGTATTTTGGTGGAGATCTGGAGACTGGCTAGTGGCCAAAGTGGAGTTTGGAGTGTGACTGTTTGAGGTTGTGGACAGGTGTCTTTTATACTGATAACAAGTTCAAACAGATGCCATTAATACAGGTAACGAGTGGAGTACAGAGGAGACTCTTAAAGAAGAAGTTACAGGTTTGCTTGTTTGTAGGTGACCAAATACTAATTTTCCACCAAAATTTGCTAATAAATTCTTAAAAAATCAGAAAAAGTGATTTTTATAGATTTTTTTCATTATGTCTCTCATAGTTGAGGAATACCTATGATGAAAATTACAGGAATGCATGTCCATTCACTACATGGATTGTCCATTGATCTTATTGGTAAGTGTGCTTCATTTTCCTGTGAAGAAGCTTTAGGAAAATAAAATAAAATGCTATTAGCATACCAACAATATAAAAAATATCTGCATGGGATCAAACAGGAACTGTAAAATGGGTGCTCCTTTGTAAATATATTTTTGTAATGTAAAAATATTTTTGGTTGACTGCAGTGCTGGAGACACTATCCATACATATTGTACAACCTGTGCTGTTTATACAAGTTATTTACCTAATAACATGTCAGAGACTAATATGAAAACTATAGAAAAGGACAGGTGTCCTGCACTCACCATGTAAGTTCTGGTCACTCGGCTCCCATCTCCACGTAATGAATGAGCTTTGTCCAGCGGTTTCACGCAATGAATGCGCTTCGTTGAGGCTGGAGGAGCAGGCCAAGATGGGAGCCGAGTGACCAGAACTTACACGGTGAGTGCAGGACTCCTGTCCTTTTCTATAGTTTTCTTATTGCTGACTTCTGTTCAATTTTCCTAGCACCGCCATGTATGGTATTGTCTGGTCTCCTGCCTAAGTGAATATATCCAATCTCGTGGTTAGAGGGCTATTGGTATCGGTGCCACTGTTTTGTTCTTTGGTTTGGACATGTCAGAGACTGTTTATTGTTTACATTTTCTATTGAATGTGTGCCACGTTGAGAATTTAGAGCAGGGGGCCTACATGCTGTTCTTGTCTGAGGGCCCTTTACTGTGAATTTTGGTCCCTTGTTGAGTGCATCTACTTTTGCTTCTCTTCTTAATATGTTGACCTGTGAGAAATAAATCCCCATAAAGCTTTTTTTTTATATTTTCAGTTTATGAAAAGTAGTTAACAGGTCTATTGTGCAAAACATGAACCAGACTTCTGTTACTGACACATTATTAGTGCAGAAAGTGAACATAAGAGAAGAGTGAAGGTTTGACCGGTTGGCGTGGTTATTCTCATCTTCAGTAAGGCTGGGGTTTCCTTTTTCTCTCTATATATTCTCATTGTATCCATTGGTGTTGCAGTTAAAACAATATAATACACTTTATAGATGAAAAACACCAAAGACTCTTTGGGGAAAATAAATGTACTCTTTGGTATGCTTCATAGAAGAAGTGATACCACTGGCTCTAAGTGTATAAAATGTTTTGGAATTGGTTTTGGGTGAATAAGTGTAATTTGCTGCGCTGGCCTGTAAAATTCACTAGCAACCTTCTGGGGTTGTAGGGGAAGCTGGGTTACTTGCTACCTGATTATATGAAAGTCAGTGGTAAACCCTTCAACTCCCAGTGAGCATTCGCTAAAGTGTTTTCAAAGCATTGCAGTCAATCATACCTTCGGATACTTCCCAGTTGGGGCTCAGCAAGGTTTCACTTCAGTAAAAGTGTACCTGAAGGATAGTCTCTAAATAGATTTAGATCTGGGCCATTTCTGACTGAGTGAACAACGAAAATCAAATTTATATGTTAATTCCTCTTTAAATTCAATTTTCCATTTGAAGTCACAAAGAAAGGTAGAAAAAAAGGATATTAGAATTGACCCCCATCTTTAACAATTCATAAATTCTACAGGCCTAAAAACAGTTATAAATGGTAGCAATTTCTCACCCTGGTCACAGGACACATGGAGAATAAATAGAAGTTCAATATTCTGTTTATGGAATGAATTGATAAAACCTGATTAAATGTGTATTAATAGAATTCAATCCTTCAACATTTCATTTGCCAGTCATCATCGCACCTGACAGGGCCTAGAATCTACTGATGGAGAAAACACAGACGATAATTCTTGTTTTCAAACAGACCCACTTAAATTCGAATTTATAAGAAATGTCAGATTTAAAAAATGACTCCCCATAGTCCAAGATTTATTAGTTTATATTTTGTCCGCTAATAATAATAACATTTCATAGAATGTTTAACCCCTTCAGGACGGAGCCCATTTTGGCCTTAAGGACCGGAGCGTTTTTTGCACATCTGACCATTGTCACTTTAAACATTAATAACTCTGGAATGCTTTTAGTTATCATTCTGATTCCGAGATTGTTTTTTCGTGACATATTCTACTTTAACATAGTGGTAAATTTTTGTCGATACTTGCATCCTTTCTTGGTGAAAAATCCGTAAATTTGATGAAAAATTTGAAAATTTAGCATTTTTCTAACTTTGAAGCTTTCTGCTTGTAAGGAAAATGGATATTACGAATACATTTTTTTTTGGTTCACATATACAATATGTCTACTTTATGTTTGCATCATAAAATTGACGTGTTTTTACTTTTGGAAGACACCAGAGGGCTTCAACGGTCAGCAGCAATTTTCCGATTTTTCACAAAATTTTCAAACTCAGTATTTTTCAGGGACCAGTTCAGGTTTGAAGTGGATTTGAAGGGTCTTCATATTAGAAATACCCCATAAATGACCCCATTATAAAAACTACACCCCCCAAAGTATTCAAAATGACATTCAGTCAGCGTTTTAACCCTTTAGGTGTTTCACACAAATAGCAGCAAAGTGAAGGAGAAAATTCACAATCTTCATTTTTTACACTCACATGTTCTTGTAGACCCAATTTTTGAATTTTTACAAGGGGTAAAAGGACAAAATTTTTACTTGTATTTGTAGCCCAATTTCTCTCGAGTAAGCACATACCTCATATGTCTATGTAAAGTGTTCGGCGGGCGCAGTAGAGGGCTCAGAAGGGAAGGAGCGACAAGGGGATTTTGGAGAGTACGTTTTTCTGAAATGGTTTTTGGGGGGCATGTTACCTTTAGGAAGCCCTTATGGTGCCAGAACAGCAAAAAAAAAACACATGGCATACCATTTTGGAAACTAGACCCCTCGGGGAATGTAACATGGGATAAAGTGAACCTTAATACCCCACAGGTGTTTCACGACTTTTGCAAATGTAAAAAAAAAATAAAAAATTTTACCTAAAATGCTTGTTTTCCCAAAAAAAATTTATTTTTAAAAAGGGTAATAGCAGAAAATACCCCTAAAAATTTGAAGCCCAATTTCTCCCGATTCAGAAAACACCCCATATGGGGGTGAAAAGTGTTCTGCTGGCGCACTACAGGTCTCGGAAGAGAAGGAGTCACATTTGGCTTTTTGAACGCAAATTTTGCTCTGGGGGCATGCCGCATTTAGGAAGCCCCTATGGTGCCAGGACCGCAAAAAAAAACCACATGGCATACCATTTTGGAAACTAGACCCCTCGGGGAACGTAACAAGGGGTTAAGTGAACCTTTATACCCCACAGGTGTTTCACAACTTTTGCATATGTAAAAAATTTTTTTTTTTTTTACCTAAAATGCTTGTTTTCCCAAAAATTTTACATTTTTAAAAAGGGTAAAAGCAGAAAATACCCCCCAAAATTTGTAACACAATTTCTCCCGAGTACGGCGATACCCCATATGTGACCCTAAACTGTTGCCTTGAAATACGACAGGGCTCCAAAGTGAGAGCGCCATGCGCATTTGAGGCCTAAATTAGGGATTGCATAGGGGTGGACATAGGGGTATTCTACGCCAGTGATTTCCAAACAGGGTGCCTCCAGCTGTTGCAAAACTCCCAGCATGCCTGGACAGTCAACGGCTGTCCGACAATACTGGGAGTTGTTTTGCAACAGCTGGAGGCTCCGTTCTGGAAACAGTGGTGTACCAGACGTTTTTAATTTTTATTGGGGAGGGGAGGGGGGCTGTGTAGGGGTATGTGTATATGTAGTGTTTTTTACTTTTTATTTTATTTTTTGTGTTAGTGTAGTGTTTTTAGGGTACAGTCGCACGGGCGGGGGTTCACAGTAGTTTCTCGCTGGCAATTTGAGCTGCAGCAGAAAGTTTGCGGCAGCTCAAACATGCAGCCAGGTACTTACTGTAATCCTCCGCCCATGTGAGTGTACCCTGTACGTTCACATTGGGGGGGACATCCAGCTGTTGCATAACTACAACTCCCAGCATGCCCGTTGGCTGTCGGTGACTGCTGAGAGTTGCAGTTTTGCAACAACTGTAGGCACACTGGTTATGTATCACTGAGTTTGTGACCTAACTCAGTGTTTCACAACCAGTGTGCCTCCAGCTGTTGCAAAACTACAACTCCCAGCATGTACGGTGCATGGTGTACATTGACTGCTGAGAGTTGTAGTTTGCAACAGCTGGAGGCACACCGGTCGTGAAACACTGAGTTAGGTAAAAAAAAACTCTGAGTTTCACAACCAGTGTGCCTTCAGCTGTTGCAAAACTACAACTCTCAGCAGTCACCGACAGCCAACGGGCATGCTGGGAGTTGTAGTTATGCAACCAGCAGATGCACCACTACAACTCCCAGCATGCACTTTAGCTGTTTGTGCAAGCTGGGAGTTGTAGTTATACAACAGCTGAAGGTACACTTTTCCATAGAAAGAATGTGCCTCCAGCTGTTGCAAAACCATAAGTCCCAGCATGCCCATAAGGGAATGCTGGGAGTTGTGGTGGTCTGCCTCCTGCTGTTGCATAACTACAGCTCCCAGCATGCCCTTTTTGCATGCTGGGAGCTGTTGCTAAGCAACAGCAGGAGGCTGTCACTCACCTCCAACGATCCAGACGCTGCAGGTCAGTCCCGCCGCCGCAGCTGCTCCTGGGGCCCCGATCCCAACAGGGGCGCCAGGGATCGGGGTCCCCAGCACCGGGGGTCGTCTTCCCGCACCCGCTCACGTCCTCCAGAAGAGGGGCGGAGCGGGTGCGGGAGTGACACCCGCAGCAGGCGCCCTGATTGGTCGGCCGGTAATCCGGCCGACGAATCAGGGCGATCGTGAGGTGGCACCAGTGCCACCTCACCCCTGCAGGCTCTGGCTGTTCGGGGCCGTCAGAGACGGCCCCGAACAGCCAGTAATTCCGGGTCACCGGAGACCCGATTGACCCGGAATCGCCGCAGATCGCTGGACTGAATTGGACATAATGACCCCCCTGGGCGATATGCCGGGATGCCTGCTGAACGATTTCAGCAGGCATCCGGCTCCGGTCCCCAACCGGCTAGCGGTGGGGGCCGGAATTCCAACGGGCGTATGGATACGCCCTCGGTCCTTAAGGACTCGGGATTCAGGGCGTATCCATACGCCCTATGTCCTGAAGAGGTTAAGTGAACCTGCCACACTGAGAATACAGTCCCATCTGCGTGCATCATGTTATAGAGCAGGAGGGGCGGAGCAGATTTGTGTATAGTTTTGTGGGAAAAGTTTCAATATAAGGGCTCGTTCCCATTAACCCCTTAAGGACCAAGCCCATTTTGACCTTTAGGACCAGGCCAATATTATTTTTGCATTTTCGTTTTTTCCTCCTTGTCTTCGTAACTCTTTTATATTTGCATCCACAGACCAGTATGAGGGCTTGTTTTTTGTGTGATCAGTTGTCCTACATGAAGACATCACTCATTTTACCTTTAAATGTATGGCGCAACCAAAAAAATACTATTTGTGTGGTGAAATTTAAAAGAAAACCACAAATTTGCACATTTTGGAAGATTTCGTTTTCACGTTGTGCAATTTATAATAAAAATGACATGTGTTCTTTATTTTATAGGTCAATACGAATAAAATGTTAGCCATGATTACATACTTTTCTATTATTGTTGCGCTTAAAAAAAATCGCAAACTTTTTAACCAAATTTTGATGACCTATAGCTTTTTCATTTTTCCGTATAAGCAGCGGTATGAGGCTCATTTTTTGCCCCATGATCTGTGCTTTTTATTGATACCATATTTGTGTATATAAAACTTTTATACATTTTTTATACCATTTTTTTTTATAAAATGTGACAAAAAAGTTGCAATTTTGCTCTTTTTTTTTATGTTCACATCGTTTACCTGTCCGGGATGAGTAACATTATATTTTAATATTTCGGACATTTATGCATTCGGCAATACCAAATATGTGTATTCATTATTTGTTTTTTTACATGTTATGGGGGTAAAATGGGAAAAAAAGGACATTTTAAATTTTTATTGGGGGAGGGGATTTTTCTAATTTAAAAAAAAAAACTTTTATTTTTACACTTTAATAGTCCCCATAGGGGACTATTTATAGTAATCCTTTGATTGTTAAGACTGTTTAGTGCTATGCATAGGTCATAGCACTGATCAGTGTTATCGGTCATCTTCTGCTCTGGTCTGCTTGATCTCAGACCAGAGCAGAAGACCCATGGAAGGTGGCAGAGGCAGGTGAGGGGACCTCCACGCGCCATTCTGGATGATCGGATCGCTGTGGCAGCGTTGCGGGCGTTCCGATCATCCATATTTCTGACCACAATGCCACAGATGCCGTGATCTGTGTTGATCACGGCATCTGAGGGGTTAATGGCAGACATCCACGTGATCGTTGATCGTGAGCTGATAGCAGCCGGGACCAGCGGTCATGTACAGGATGTAAATATATGCCCTAGTGCGCTAAGTACCACCGTACCAGGATGTAAATTTATGTCCTTGGTCGTTAAGGGGTTAACCTCAGTCCCCGTTAATTCATGCCTATTCTCAAATCCGTTCAAGCCTTGATGTCAGTTGGATTTTTTAACAGTCCTTTGTCACCCATTTGTACTTGTTTGCTTCTTATTCTGTTATTTTTAGCAGAGAAAAGATGTTGCATTCAATATTTTTTCCCCATCAAAAATAACGGATTAGAAACGGATATATGAAATGTAACATTAAAGTCTATGGCAAACAGATGAGCCTGTAATGTTATTTGTTTGCATCCTTTTTTTTCAATCCATTTTTGATCTGTTCTTACTTCTGAGCATGCTCAGAAGAGATGTGAGCAACCAATAAAGGATACAAACGTTGAAAAACTGATGCAACAGAATTCCACTTAATGTCATCCCTTTTCATCAGTTTGCATCCATTTGTTAGTATGGTTCGTTTAATAGCAATGACGGGAGAATAGCGGGATGGGAGAGACCGGCTGTGTGAACCTAGCCTTACTTATAATTTATTCATGTAATCCTCTGCTCATTCTGGGCTAAGTAGTCAAGTGGACGGGCCTACTCAGAAATTGACAGCTCTTTTTATATGCATAATTATATATATAGTTGTCAGCGCTTGCTCTTGATGCCTGTAGGCATGATGCTATGTACTGCGGTAACTAGAAAAAAAAGCTCACTCTTTGCCCCTAGCATTACCCATGTGCGCTGTGCTGGCAGGTATCGGGAGCGGGAGCTGGCTAAGAGAACTTTCTGCATTCACAGAGGATAGAAGCAGGGCACAGGGGACCTGTGTGTCAATTACACAGCGATCCCAGCGCTGACGCACATGAAATAGGCATGGGCAAAACCTTGGCTATGCCTATCCAACTGTTGGTGACTGCAAGAAAAAAAAACGTTTTTTGGAAAATCAAAAGTATGGCTGCATTAAGCTTCTCACTATCCACATACTGGGCTTAGGTTGGGGGGGATCAACACACTTTTTACCATGCACAGCTTTTACTTTTAGTAGGTACTGTGCCTAGTATTATTGTTTACTACAGCTTCATCCCATCTATGCACGTGGGACTGTGCTGCAATACCAGGTGCAGCCACTACAAAAAGTATGGAGCTGTTCCTTGTAGACAACAAAGTTGTGCGACACTGTATCCCTTTCAAATGGATGATTTTCAGGGATGCTGAGAGTCAGACCCCACCAGTTTTATATTGATGGCACATCCTAAACATAAGCCATACATTTTACAGAATCAGCCATACCCTTCAAAATACAATGTTATAGATCCTACTGACTCTAGAAGGCAAATGTGAAAAAAATGTTAAAGTCCTTAAAGCAGCTAATCCGGTTAGGCACTGCTAAAACAGGATCACCATAAAAAGCAATTGTTTATTAGAGTCCATTTACCTTTCATTCAATCAAAGAGAGAGGTGGCTGCTTCTAAGCCTCAGAATCGATAACAATCCATGGCACACTTACTGCACATCAAGGTGGCAAAATCTACAAAAGGATTTCCAGGGTTTCCATTGACTATTTGAAAACAATAATATAAATTAAGTCAGACTGTGAAGGCCCAGTCTAGTAGAAACGTCATTTTATTTCTTTTTTGTTGTGAAAATGACTGCTGACAAAGCACTGGAGATATATAGCATTGTTATTCCGAGGACAGGGCCAGTTTGTGAAAACTGATGCCAGACCATCTGTCAACAGCTTGGCATGAGTTATTTAATATTCCATTAAGCTCTCATCACATTTTGCTGCTGGACATGAATGTAAATATAACAAACACTGGGGTAGGCAAAAGTATATTGGCATTTTATTGCCTCTTTTTTCTGAATGCAGCATGTAGACTCTATTCTCTTATGGTTTCGATCACAGTAACACAGACATACCTTCTGACTTTGACACATACATTATCTCTCCATCACATCGCGCTTTGTTATCGGGACACATGTAAGCTCTGTCCCCCATCCCGCACCTTCATCTGGAGATGTGGCTTGCTTGCCTAAGGCACCTCCCTGTAACGTGAATGTCATGTGATTTTTTTCAAGTTCAAATCCTCCATTTGACTTTTGGTGATGCAGTGTTTATGACCTTCAGCGTCTTTGTGACTAATTTATGCATTCAGAGTATCAGCTGCCTTGTTCATACATGTATAATTTTACATATTCTGTTCTGGATTTAGCAACGCAACCAAGACTATATTTCATTTGAAAGACAGCTCAGGGCTTTATTTCTAAGCATAGTGGAGGAGATTTATCAAAACCTGTGCAGAGGAAAAGTTGACCGGTTGCCCATAGTAACCAATCAGATACCTCCTTTCATTTTTCACAGGCCTTTTCAAAAATGACAGATGCAATCTGATTGGTTGCTATGGGCAACTGGTCCACTTTTCCTCTGCACAGGTTTTGATAAATCTCCCTCTATGTTCTGCTTGAACCACACTTTGCAAATGGATTCTTTGTATTTCCTGTACTTTTCCCTTAGCAGGTGGCATGTCCCTTATTTGCTAGTATGCCTATACTTACGGTACTATAGAGCAATAAACTGCCAGCCATAATCTGAATGCCCGCCTCTATGTGTACATGTTTACTGGGACAATAGAAGAGACAGATATTCGTCAGACTAGCAGCTCTTACCCTAGTAGTTAGTAACAATTTAGCTTTTCCCCAGTATCCTTGCCCTACATGTTCTGGCTACATCTACATCTGCATTTTGCAGCCACATGTGCCTTAGAGATGTGTGGTACTCAATGGGAGTGTATGTGTTGTAGTGTAGGCTAGCTGAGAAATGTAGTCCCTTAGTAGGAAAAGATAGAGATGTCACATGACAGGGTGGTCTTACTAACCTGATGATCCCCTGTGAGCCCAATCCTTCTGTCAAATGAGTTATACCCATGGTGTCAGGTGCAAAAATTAGAAATACAGACACATGTATAACTAGTAACCAATGTGGAACTTTGGTGAATGTTCTATGCATATACAAGCAAAGTCCAATATCTTTACCACCGAATTATAGTTTATAGGTTTTAAGCAGATGAGTAAAAACTTGGCCACTGTCCCTTTAAGAGTTGCTTTCTAGTAGGCATACTGACTGGAAAGTCTCGGGTGTGCATTCTTCTCTTGTTTAGTAGTGGGGCTAGTAGAAATGCAGTTGTTGACAGTATGCAGGAAAAGCCCATTTAGTGTCTTTATACTGTGAGGGGCCTACACAGGATGGATTACTGTGCTGCATATTTTTAATTACTCTTTACTTTTGGTTTTCCGGCAAGATACCTTATGTGCAGGGTGTATGCAGGAAAACTTTTGTGAGGCATTGAGCCACACAGCACTAACTCCCACCCTAGGTCACCAAAGAGATTAGTGTATGCTTGCTGAGTTTTATACCGAGTTAAGCAGTGTAAAGTAGGATCTGCTTAAAGTAAGCACTCAAATATCTCACATACTATTAAGTAATATATATCTTTAAATCACATTTTTGAACTACAGTCGAAATTGTTATACATACACTTAAAGGCTTTGCTTCTACAAATATTGTTTGCCATATGTGACTTTCATGCCCTTGGATGCTAGGTCGTGATCTTATGATGTTTAGAGTCAATAGGACCCAGTTTCTATATGTTTGTCTGTTTTATTTTATAAAACTTCTAATAAAAAGATAATTGAAAAAGCAAACAAATGAAAAAACAAAAACAAAAACTTAAAGGCTATGGACACATTTGTAAAGCTATGCTTTATTCTAGCTTTGCATTTATTGTGATTTAAAAAATGCATATGTCTTCTTGTACAGCCTCTACACTTTGCTGTATTTTCAATATGATTCTGCTTCTCTGTTCAGACTGCCAAATCACCGCAGAAGAATTTCGCTGGTGAAATGTTTGAAGAATTCTAATTCAGAATATTTACAAAGTTGATTTTTTTTTTGTATTTAGGAAACAAATCAACAACAAAAATTCCAGACAAAGGCGTACATAGCTTTTAAGTTTAAGTTACTGTAGAGAGAATAAGAACAGTAATACCTCTGAACTTATATCTTCATATTCATGGGACACTAAACTCTGCTTTGTCTTTATTCATTTGCCATGCAGTTGAATGCAGTCTGTTGTGTAGAAGTAGACATTTTAGGCTGATGATAAGTGGTCTGTTGTATTTTTCTCCGAATTAAAGCATAACCACAATCACTCTCTGGGAACGCAATATCTGTTTAAATTTCCTAGCCCTAGACTTGCCGGACACTACAACAGTCAAGATATTGATTTGCCTGATGTTCTTTAAACTTGCATGTGACTTCCATCAAATCGACATACTGATCCGCTGTAGTCCAAATAAATATCCTGTGATTGCAGTTATGCTTTAAAGGGAAAATGTCCCAAAAATGTTTGTCCTCATGATCACTACTTTATTTTATCTACATTTCTGAAAATGCTCCTAAGGTTTCCATATAGCTAGTTCCCGGTATTAAAAGATCACCAGAATTCCTCCGTATTGGCTGGTAAGCTTTGCCATATCACTCATGACATATATCATATATCATATATGACATTATAAAACCGCACTTGATCTGAGAGTCCTCATTAATTCCAGGTCATAAGTGACCTTTACAACCTGCTAGAATTCTCTCTTTAAATGTAAAGTGGATTCAGAATCATTGCTGCATCTCAAGGGAATCAGTAACCCAAAGGGCTACTTTAATGTACTGGTTGCATAACATGAAGTACATAAATAATTGTGCATTCTATCATATAACTTTAGAACTTGTACGCGCTATGCGGGTGGTGCTTTAATCCTCTGATTTTCAATTAAGCAAGACCTTTGAAAATCTTCACATTTGGTTACAAGCAGAACCCATTAAAATGTACTGTATCATTTGAGAAACCTAATCTAATTAATCCTAAGTAGGTATTAATACTAATGCAGTGACATGGCTTATATTCAGTATACAATCATCAGGATTTTTTTTTCTTTCATTTTCTATCATTATTTGAACTTATTCGGTAACCATTCAAATTGGTAATACATTGAAAAAAAATGCCACTCTAGGTCCTGGCTCCTGATTTTATACTTGTTCAATAGCAGACCAGAAATGAAAGCTCATTGCTCACATCTGGGTAACAAATAGCACATGGACCCAAAAAAGTTATTATCCTAGTATAGTATAATAGCTACTGATAAAACTAGAATAATTTTATTAACACTCTTTAAAATCACAATCACAAATATAACTGCATCAGCCTTCCTTGAGAAAGTCCAGGCTGACGAAACGTACGTTGGGGAGGTGGTGACAGGTCTCTATCATGGGTAAGTGAGTACCAGCTTTTTCAGTGCTATTATTTTATGCACCGTTAGTGTCCATTCCAGTTATCCTGAGTGAGTAACTGGACATCACATCAGTAGAGGTTATATGCCCCTTCCCTTGTCCTATCAGACATTACTATTGGACACCCAATACTGCTGCTGTAGATCTCACTGCATACACGCTATATATGAGCACGGTTACATTTATTATACCTGTCTTACCACCTTCTTTGCGGATTAGTTATCTGTCTACAACCATTGACCTTGTATTATGACAATATACAGCAGTTATATTTGTGATTGTGATTTTAAAGAGTGTTAATAAAATTATTCTAGTTTTATCAGTAGCTATGGCTCTAGTGTTTCTTTATAAGTATACAAAATGTATTTTTAGAGCTATATTGTAGCATTGGTTCATAGACCCGCAGCGAGTTCCAGATATGGTTTATATACCAGTAATCTCTATGTATGCTATACTACAACGCTGCTATTTTTTGTTGCTAATAGTATAGTATAATGTTATGAAAGAAAGCACAATGAAATTTAGGATAAAAATTGGACATCCACAATATCGTCGACATGATGTTCACCCAAACTACTGCATTCCTCTTTTTAACACAAAACTTCTTCTCAGGGAGCTGTGGTCTGTGTTATATTTGACATGTATCCAGCAAAGTCATTGGGGGAGATTTATCAAATGATTTAGACTGTTTTTCCCATCTAAAATTGTCGCACAGAAAGTCGCAGTCTAAATACGTGCGACTTTTTTGAGACTTTTGCTTTAGAGGATTTTTAGAACATTATGCATTCTAGTTTATTTTAGACAGAAAAATACATTGGTGCTGAATTTATCAATAGCGGCTTTTCAACGAAAAGTTGCATTGGCCGAAAGTACGCTGAAATGTCAGACCATACTGGAGCAGGTTTAAATATAGTCTAAACTGTAGATCCCAAAGTCCTTGCACAGAATTTATCAAGAGCCGTGCGCCTTTATATAAATTAAGCGCACAATAGACCGGCCTAACCCTCTGTAGCACACAAAGAAGATGTGGGGCGGCACTGCTATATGAATGTCCACCATCTGTTACCTGCTAACTCTAGAGGTGCCGGATAGTTGGAGCTGTCACAATCACGAAGCCAGTCTTTCGGTGCTCAGTGGTTTTAGCAATAGATCCACGTATCAAACAATAGAAGGAAGAAATGCTCACGGCACTCGATGCGCTGGCATAAAAAATGCTTCTTTATTTCAAACCAAAGGATTCACAGACATCGGGAGTGGAGACAAAGGGACAGGTCAACGACCGTTTCACCACTCCTGCGGCTTCTACTGGACCATGGTCCAGTAGAAGCCGCAGGAACGGTGAAACGGTCGTTGACCTGTCCCTTTGTCTCCACTCCCGATGTCTGTGAATCCTTTGGTTTGAAATAAAGAAGCACTTTTTATGCCAGCGCATCGAGTGCCATGAGCATTTCTTCCTTCTATTGTTTGTTACGCTAACCCTCTGTAGGTTGGTCTATATTGATGCGGGAAATAGACAACTTTGATAAATCCCCCCATTATCTCCTATTTGGTGGCACATACTGTATCTATCCACTGTTCTCAGTAAAATATTTACTGTGCATTCCTATTGACATGAGATGTGTTTTTTTTTCAATCAGATATAAAATTATTTTATGCAAAAAAAAAAGTGAATCACAATTTCAGTGTATATTTTGGCTCTAAAAGGGGTACTCCGCCCCTAGACATCTTATCCCCTATCCAAAGAATAGGGGATAAGATGCCTGATCACGATGTCATGGCCATGCTCCCTCAATGCATGTCTGTGGGAGGAGGCATGCTGGCTGTCACGCCCCCTCCTATAGACTTGCATTGAGGGTGTATGGCCGTGACGTCATGAGTGGGGCACAGCCCTGACGTCACGAACCTTTGCCCCTCATCGCCAGTGGAGTACCCCTTTAAAGCCACATACATGGCATTCCTCCTTTCTGTTAGTCCAGGTCCCTTTGTTGAATGTGGTGCAAAAGTGTCTAAAAAGATATAAAAACACTTAATAAATATGGTAAAAGGGCATGCATCGCAGATTTTTGATGCAATTTGTGCCAGATCTGGTGCCAGATTGTAGTATATTAACTGCATTGAGTGCAGAATGCCACACAAAATGGGAAACCTGAGGGTCATTAAAACACATGGACATACAAATATAGACACACTCACTACATTATTTCACTAGTAACAACCAGCAAGTTATATCATAAAGTGCATTTGCAAAAAAACAGGCTACAGGTTAGCAACTGAAACATGGGAAGCAAAAGGATCATCGCCTCAAGAACAAGTCAAGTCCCAAACAATGACCATCAGGAACACCCACCACACTGAGTGCCTTGCCAGCAGCCTGTGCAGGTACCTGGTGCAGTGATGTCACTTCATTTAAGCAGTTGGGTTGACTTTGCCAACTATAAAATTATATCTGACAGGTTGTCCGGTGGCAAAAAATAGACTTCTGGACTATTTACAAGCATCGCTCATGACAATGCTTTTTGTTGTGCCATTTTGTATCAGATTTTTTTACATAATAACCAAGATCAAATGTAAATAATATACCAAAATTACTGGGACCGAGAATATTCCGTATTTTGATCCTAGATTAAAACTATTTCCCATGCAGAGAGAAACATGTGTTTAAGATTGCAAACAAAGGAATAAATGAAAACCTCATCCTGTTGCCAAGCAACAAAACCAATGATAACACCTAGACAGTGACACTTGAATAAATAAAAAATGCATGGGCTTCTTACAGCTTTTGTATTGTAATGGAAAGTTACGTTTTACACACATATCCTAATTCGGGCACATGAGATTATCAGCAGAAGAGTTTCTTTTATGGCACAAAAGTACTAAAATAATCTGCTATGATGTGTTAGAAATATATGTTAGAAGAAGCATTGGCATTACACGGCTAATATTAACCCCTTTCAAGCCAATTCGTAACTGATAAATTAATTTGAAATGAAAGCAATTGTATTATTTCAGAATAGACTGATGTCTCCCACCATGAGAGTTATAAATAGTGTCTTTAAGGCAAGAACTGACAATAGGATAGGATACAGTATGTCTAGTAATGATAAATCATATGATGAGTATATATATATATATATATATACACACATATATATATATATATATATATATATATATATCTTATACCATATATTCAATGGCTTTTTTGCAATTTACATGTTATCTCCGGTCAGATCACTGGTTATTATGGAAGACTAAGGGTGCATTCACACCGCGTTTTTTCATGCGGTGACCAGATCCGGCTGGGATACGGAAGAGTCCAGTTTTGACAACTCCAAGCCAGATCCGGTCGCGTATGAAAACAATGTGGTGTGAATGCACCCGGCCTGCATCTCCTTCATTTGCATGAGCCGACCGGAGTCAGATAGTGACTCCAGTCGGCTCTTTTTTGCCCCGTACCCATTTTTTTGGACCGGACTGGAAACTATGGTATGCTACGGTTTTCAGTCCGGCCACAAAACCGGATGCAGGGCAAATATGAGCTGCCCGGAGTAACTATCTGATGCTGGTCGGCTCATTTAAATAAATGAGATTCATCACCGGTTCGGCTGGGATATGTGAGCACCTGGTTTTGAAATTTCTCAGCCAGATCCAGCAGCCGGATCTCACAAATGTGGTGTGAATGCACCCTAATAAAGAGAATCATCATAAAACAGAAGATAATGTAGATGACAATTTATTACAAATTTTTTTTTTTAACATAACCTAGGGATCTGAATGTTTAGGCCCAACTGATCACTAGAGCTGCTCTGTGTCTATGTGAGCGAGATGGCCCCCTAGACTTGTAATTGGAGTCCTTCTCGGTCATGTGACACAAAGCCAGAGGAGAATATGCTTAGAATGGACTTCTCCCCTCTTGCTCTAGTGATCATTTTGATCAAAACAGTTTTCACGTGTCTCTAGCATAAGAATATGGTTTTATACTTTGCCAATGGTTAAAGGGGTATTCCAGGGAAAAATGTATTTTTATATATCAACTGGCTCCAGAAAGTTAAACAGATTTGTAAATCTATATATATAAAACTCAACGTTTGTGTGTGTGTGTGTATGTTCCAGCATCACGTCCAAATGGCTAAAGATATAAACATGAAACTTGGCACACATCTTACTTATATGTCAACAACAAACATAGGATAGGTAATTTAACCCTAACCCACCCCCATTTGCCAGGGTCAGGGTTTTTGTTTAAAGTCCCATACAAGTCTATGGGAAATATATGTTACTACATAACTTCCAAACGGCTGGAGATATTTCGATAATACTTGGTCACATGTTACTTATATGTCCACTTAAAATATAGGATAGTTAATTTAAACCTTAACTTTCCCCATTTGTGAGGATCGGGTTTTTTGTTTAAAGTCCCATGCAAATCCATGGGAAATGCATGTTCCCACATAACTTCCGTACGGCTTAAGATATTTCAATACCTGGTACACATATTACGGGTAGGGATATGAGGACGGGATAGGAGGTCGGGATTGGAGGTCGGGATTGGAGGTCGGGATTGCAGGTCGGGATAGGAGGGTGGGATAGGAGGTCAGGATAGGAGGACGGGATAGGAGGTCGGGATTGGAGGTCGGGATGAGGGGGTCTGGATAGGAGGTTGAGATAGGAGGCGGGATAGGAGGTCGGGATAGGAGGTCGGGACATGACAACAATATACAAGAAAGGGATATGAAGTCAAAAGCTTCCTCTGTTGATTTTCCTCCACAACAAGGATTAGGAAGGAAAAACCGGGCAACGCCAGGTACTCAGCTAGTTAGCAATAAAATTGAGAAATTCAGACCTCTGGGCACAGTTAGTAATTTGTGCTAGTGTGTGTGTGGGAAAAAATGAGATGGGAGATGTGGCTGGTATCTAAATATAATGTGCTTTATTCAAATATATTGTCAATATAGTCGGTAATAAAAATCCAGTCTCTGAGGAGGCCCTTGCTATGGAGATAATGATATGCATAGGTTAAAAGCAGTATAGCATAATGCAACATAAAAATGGTTTTAAAATGATGGTACCAGTCTTTGAGAAGGAAAAAGTTAGTATCACTTGTAAAATGATGTATAGTAAAAATAGAGTAAAAAATAGTAGCAGCGCAGTAAATACAATTGTGGTTTGTAGCAGTCTAATGCATAAGGAATGAATACGATGAAATATAGCGTTGTGCAGATTGGCGCGGGTGCTGGTGCTCACAGCGCACCCGGCCTGGTAGAAATACCTGCAGTCTTCTTAGGTGTTTGTTCTGTCTTTGTTGTGGATATCCTGGCATGTAGGTCTATGGTGGCAGGTGGCTCGGAGCTGCGTCAGACCCTGGATGGATGAGTTGACAGCAGTGGGGATGATTCAATGGCAAAAGTGGGAATGAAAATAGTCCTGGGAATCTGATCTTATATCAGGTGCCATTTTGATTGGCATGTGGGCGTTATGTAACAAAAAAATATGGATCCTGGATTCCTCCATGGAATTTGGAGTGCTGAAGGTGTCTACACACCTGTGTGGACTGTAGATTTAATACAGTTTACAGGATTGTAACACACAGGTGTGGGTGCGCTGTGTGAATATTTAAAGGGGTTCTCCACTGCTTTAACCTTCTTTGGCCAGTTAGTTAGTACTGTGGCTATATGTCATTAACACTTTCTTTCCTGTTGCTAACGCTACTATATGTGTTTTTTTTTTTACCTTTTCTAACAGACCCGGAAGCTGGTTCCTTAGTTTGCTGGCTTGCCTCGACCCCTTTTTTTTCTCCTGCCGCCATCTTGCCATCGATACGTCACCCTGCAGGGTGTTGTGTGGGAGGCCGGCCTGCCCCTCGCTCCGTTCGTGCCTGCCTCCCGCGCTAATGAATATTCTGCCATCATAAGCGCGCACCTCCTTACTTTCAGCTTCTTCTAAGCTGAATGCTGATTGGGCTGCTTGCGGCGAATCGGCTCCGGTGATTGGTGCATGCGCAGTTCGTCCTCGATCGTGAGGATCATCTGCGCATGTGCCATTGTGATGTCAGCCTCGGGCCTGATGCGCTGGGGGATTGTTAACACTAACCTAGATTAAGTTAGATGAAAGTAAGGAGGTGCGCGCTTATGACGGCAGAATATTCATTAGCGCGGGAGGCGGGCACGAGCGGAGAGAGGGGCAGACCGGCCTCCCACACAACACCCTGCAGGGTGACATATCGATGGCAAGATGGCGGCGGGAGAAAAAAAAAAGTGGTCGAGGCAAGCCAGCAAAATAAGGAATTAACCAGCTTCCGGGTCTGTTAAAAAAGGTAAAATAAAAAAAAAAACACATATAGTAGCGTTAACAACAGGAAAGAAAGCATTAATAACATATAGCCACAGTACTAACTAACTGGCCAAAGAAGGTTAAAGCAGTGGAGAACCCCTTTAAATTCATTTTCTCATCTCATAAAGTATCATTATATTATTATTTCACATTAGGTATCTTCTTAAATTTAGCTCAATAAATAACTTTAAAAATCCTTTGATATATCTTAGAGACATGTCAAAAATTCTGATCGGTCGGAGTCTGAGAGTTCAAACTCTGACCAATTGTTACATATACCTGTAGAAAGGAGAAAAGCGAGGCTGACCGAGACAATCCCATAGACTTACATTGTAAGCTTATCTCACGTAGCATGCTCTTCTTCTAGCTAGTTCTAGCTATCGATCATGGTCTGAACACTCAGATCCTGACAGATAAAAACTTTAGCTATGTATCTACAACATGTCAAAAGTTGTTTAAAGTGAAAGTGCCCATTAAAATAAATATCACTTTGCAAATAAATATAAAAATCTCTTTGTAACTGCAATTGTAACATTTTTGGCCCAAAATCCTTATATGTCCAAAATCGACTAAATGCCTTTAGGCATTTCACAGCCAGCACCAACCAATTGGTTATTACATTTATTCATTTTATTTGTTACCGGCCATGATATGGATGCATTAAGCTGATTCTATATGAGAACTCTCAAGCTTAGATCAAGTGATTTGGGGTTTATCTCCTGTTTATTTTCCTAATGAAACACAATAGAATAACTTGTGACATTTTATGGATCTTACAGCAAACAGGACTTACATTAATTTTATAATACAGCTTATGTGTCAGCATGCATGTCTATTAAGCCATTTCTTCTTTCCTAACGGCTCTAATATGATAAGGTACTGTAATATTCTTTACGCAGATTTTAGCCTTTTACTTGACTGCAATGACTTTATGGAGATAAGGCAATTACTGGATGCAGAGCACAGAATGATGTTCAGACTCAGAAACTGAATATCTGTGTTTCATTCCACTTATCTGGGCTCTACAGCTGTTGATTCCCGAGATCAGAATCCAGCTAAAATTAATGTGGATTCCCTTTTGGTTTCAGTGGTTTAAGCATATAGGCTGGTGGAAAGCCATCGCTGCTGTCGTACATTATACTGTATACTGAACTAGCAGTGGGACTACAACAAATGGCACATTGACCAAATATTTATTATGGGGTTTAAAATGCTTATTAAAGTATAAATCTGATGATACTGTAAATGAGTTGACTGGACACTATATATAAATATATGTAATGGTTGAGATAATACAATTACACAAATGTGCAATGTAGCATAGTTCATAAATATGAAGCTGTTGTGAGAGATATGTTCATTATCCAGCCATTAGATAATTCATTTTGGGTTTTTAGGACATTTTGGATATTGTTCTAGCCAAATCAGCCTAAAAATGTTTGAAGATTTATTACTGATGACATGTGACATAAAACTAAGTAGTAGGGTTCCAATTATTTGGATAAGGTATCTCAGGTCCCTCCTAATAGCCAAGATCTGGACAGAACACAGAGGAGTACCATCAGACAGGAGAGAGCATAGAGGAGTGCTATCAGACAGGAGAGAGCACAGAGAAGTGCTATCAGACAGGAGAGAGCACAGAGGAATCCTATCAGACAGGAGAGAGCACAGAGAAGTCCTATCAGACAGGAGAGAGCACAGAGGAGTACTATCAGACAGGTGAGAGCACAGAGGAGTCCTACCAGACAGGAGAGAGCACATAGGAGTACTGTCAGACAGGAGAGAGTACAGAGGAGTACTATCAGACAGGAGAGAGCACAGAGGAGTACTGAGGAGTACTATCAGACAGGAGAGAGCACAGAGGAGTGCTATCAAACAGGAGATAGCACAGAGGAGTCCTACCAGACAGGAGAGAGCACAGAGGAGTACTATCAGACAGGAGAGAGCACAGAGGAGTACTATCAGACAGGAGAGAGCACAGAGGAATACTGTCAGACAGGAGAGAGCACAGAGGAGTACTATCAGACAGGAAAGAGCACAGAGGAGACCTACCAGAAAGGAGAGAGCACATAGGAGTACTATCAGACAGGAGAGAGTACAGAGGAGTATTATCAGACAGGATAGAGCACAGAGGAGTACTGAGGAGTACTATCAGACAGGAGAGAGCACATAGGAGTGCTATCAAAAAAGAGAGAGCACAGAGGAGTCCTACCAGACAGGAGAGAGCACATAGGAGTACTATCAGACAGGAGAGAGTACTATCAGACAGGAGAGAGCACAGAGGAGTCCTATCAGACAGGAGAGAGCACAGAGGAGTCCTATCAGACAGGAGAGAGCACAGGGGAGTCCTATCAGACAGGAGAGAGCACAGAGGAGTCCTAACAGACAGGAGAGAGCACAGAGGAGTCCTATCAGACAGGAGAAAGCACAGAGGAGTCCTATCAGACAGGAGAGAGCACAGAGGAGTACTATCAGACAGGAGAGAGTACAGAGGAGTCCTATGAGACAGGAGAGAGCACACAGGAGTACTATCAGACAGGAGAGAGCACAGAGGAGTACTATCAGACAGGAGAGAGCACAGAGGAGTCCTATCAGACAGGAGAGAGCACAGATGAGTACTTTCAGACAGGAGAGAGCACAGATGAGTACTATCAGACAGGCAAGAGCACAGAGGAGTCCTATCAGACAGGAGAGAGCACAGAGGGGTCCTAACAGACAGGAGAGAGCACAGAAGAGTCCTATCAGACAGGAGAGACCACAGATAAGTACTATCAGATAGAAGAGAGCACAGAGGAGTACTGTCAGACAGGAGAGAGCACAGTAGAGTACTATCAGACAGGAGAAAGCACAGAGGAGTCCTATCAGACAGGAGAGAGCACAGAGGAGTACTATCAGACAGGGGAGAGCACAGAGGAGTACTGTGGAGTACTATCAGACAGGAGAGAGTACAGAGGAGTCCTATGAGACAGGAGAGAGCACAAAGGAGTACTATCAGACAGGAGAGAGCACAGAGGAGTACTATCAGACAGGAGAGAGCACAGAGGAGTCCTATCAGACAGGAGAGAGCACAGATGAGTACTTTCAGACAGGAGAGAGCACAGATGAGTACTATCAGACAGGCAAGAGCACAGAGGAGTCCTATCAGACAGGAGAGAGCACAGAGGGGTCCTAACAGACAGGAGAGAGCACAGAAGAGTCCTATCAGACAGGAGAGACCACAGATAAGTACTATCAGATAGAAGAGAGCACAGAGGAGTACTGTCAGACAGGAGAGAGCACAGTAGAGTACTATCAGACAGGAGAAAGCACAGAGGAGTCCTATCAGACAGGAGAGAGCACAGAGGAGTACTATCAGACAGGAGAGAGTACTGAGGAGTCCTATGAGACAGGAGAGAGCATAGAAGAGTCCTATCAGACAGGAGAGAGCACACAGGAGTACTATCAGACAGGGGAGAGCACAGAGGAGTACTGAGGAGTACTAACAGACAGGAGAGAGCACAGAGGAGTCCTATCAGACAGGAGAGAGCACAGAGGAGTCCTATCAGACAGGAGAGAGCACAGATGAGTACTTTCAGACAGGAGAGAGCACAGATGAGTACTATCAGACAGGCGATAGCACAGAGGAGTACTATCAGACAGGAGAGAGCATAGAGGAGTGCTATCCCACCCTCACTTACTGGACTTTGTCCATGCCTGTGCCAGCTCGGACAAAGCCATGATGTTATAAGCCATGATTTCAATAAAAAGGAAATACAAATTTCTAATGAAGTATATTAGAAAGGTTATTCTATTATATTCTATATTATATTCTCTATATCTTCCCTACTTACCTGTCTCTTTCTCTATATAACTTTTCCCCCTTTCTTCCTCTTACAAACCTACCTTCTGCTTTTTATGTATATTATTTTATATCTTCTTCATTGCATGTTACCTTGACCATCAGCTGAGGTGTAATAGATCCGAATTGTGAGGAACTCTAGACATATTACTAGTGCCCACTAATACCACTTCATAAAGTCCTAGCTTCATTATTTATCAGATAATGGTTTCTATCTATGCTCAATGTCCCTGACGTGGGGCCTTCCCCGGTTACTCACAGAGCCGACCTGAGAAAATCTGGACTTTACAACATCTTGACAGCCGGACCTTGGCAGATTACCAGATTGTCTTGTTAATATGTAATAACCATTGTTTATTATTCTACGTATTAATATTTTCTTTAGTGTCAAGTATATGTTTTAAAGAAAAATTATTTAATAAAAAAAACAGTTTAAAAAAAAAAAGAAAGGTTAATGTTTTGCCAAGATGTACAATATATAAAAATATTTTATATCTGACAGTGCCCATGTAGGATATCAATACCCTCAGCCACTAGGAGGTAACTTATAGACACACCTAGCATAAACATCTCCCGACTGAATATCACAAATTCCCGTTTTCCCCCTAAGCTATAGTTTTTTGGAAGACATGTTGGACAGAGGATACAATTGTGTTGGTTGTTCCAGAGATTGAGGTCACATCCTGGACCTTGTGACTAAGGAGCACAACTGCAACTCTGCCTCATAATAAAATATAGTAGTAATAGTAGTATTTAGGGCTTATTTTAGTAAGAGGTTCTGTCACAGATTTTTCATTTGGGCCCTGGAATCTCTGGGTACACCACTGCTAGCATTCAGCCACCAAAATAAATTTGAAGTGGCACAGTGCTGGGACTTGTAGTCCTACCAGTAGGTGCTCAGTTTACACGGACTTAGATCAAGGTTTAAGATGATCCAAAATCAAGGAATGGGAAAGTAAATGTAAATTATGTATGTAAATTATTATTATCATTTTTATTATTATTATTATTGTTATAAAGTAACTCGTAAGGATTATTAACATACAATATGGTAAGTCTGTGTACTCCTTCTAGCAAAATACAATCAGAAAAGTAAAAAACGCCCCACTATTTTCATGTCAACAAAGCTCTAAATTTAAACGTGTCAAAGGATTTCACATAGGCAAAGGGAGCAGACAACAACAGCAAGAGTGAATTGTGATTTATGAATTATTAAATATTTTTCTGAATAGTAGATTTGATACTGTAAACAGACATAAAATTTGCAAGTTATTTTACATTTTGAAAGTGAACATGCTGAATGAAACTGGAAATATGGATGAACCAAGAAGTAACAGGCTATATTTTCTCATTTGCACACCAGATACAAAATCAGCAAAATCTATCAATACAGCGCCATATACTGTTTTAAATAAATAACAGTCACCTAGTAAAATCACTATAAGGGTAAGGTCACACATAGCATATGTTACATATTTCATGCACATTTTGCTATAAGCAGACACACAGGGCTTTCCCCACCACAGCCCTGTGTGTGTGTGTGTGTGTGTGTGTGTGTGTGTGTGTGCGCAGTGAGGTTTGGAATCGGACCCGCAAAATCACTTGAGTATGCTAGGCCTGCCTCCAAACCTTACTGCACATACAGGACTGTGACAGGAAAAGCCCAGTGTGTCTGCTCATAGCAAAATGTGCAGTGTATTTCCCACTGTGCAGTGGATTTTTCGCAGTGTGAAATGTGTTGCATATGCGCTATGTGTGATCCTACCCTAAAAGAACAATGCCCTTATCGCAAGCATCTAAATGACTAGAAATGATGGCTGATCCATTGCAGCTATGCAGATATCATAGGAATCTGAAGTAAATACTTTAAAGAAAAATGGACCCACAGTGTTAGGGGTTGCACATCTTCGACTTATCTCCTTGGTGTTCTGTAAATGTCTGAATTGTACACAACCTTCTCAGGCCCTGCACCAGGCATAACGCAGTTTAAGATTTTCCCAACATACTACTTAGCACCAGGAACATTTTAACATTCCCAAACAATAGAAGTGTTTTGGTGCACCCTGTAGGGTTTACCTTCTGAAAGCCTATTTGATCTAATGCTTTTTTTCTCTCTACTAATGGAAAAGTATTAAAGTGGTGTTTTTCAGTTATTTTGTGAGAAATATTTTCAGTTTTATATTATGAAAAATAGTACAAGTTTCGAGTTGTATCATATTTAGAGTAAATATATGGTGGTATTTTATTATAGGTATTTTAAGGCGATTCAGCCTTAAAGGAGTACTCCGCCCCTAGACATTTTAGGGGATAATATATCTGATCACAGGGGGCCCGCTGCTGGGACCCCTCGCGATCTCCCTGCAGCACTCGGCATTCGTTTAGAACTCCGGCTGCTGCATCGGAGGCTTGTGATGTCACAGCTGCACCCCCTCAATGCAAGTCTATGGGAGGGGGCCTGGTGGCCGTCACACTCCTTCCCATAGACTTGCATTGAAAGGGAGGGTGTGACGTCACAACGATGGCATGGGCGTGATGTCAGCGCCGCATCACTAGTCATTAGGCACCAAATATACTCACCAAACTTTCTCTAGTTACAGTATTTGAATATTTAAAATATCTACCTCTATTATTATTCAAACATGCATATGGTTGTCCCACTACTTTCAGAAGTTCTGTGTCTCCTTATGGGGGGCCACTAGCTTATTTTAGAAGTCTTACATACCAAGCAGTGATCCATGGGAAATAAATACACAAAATATTTTTCCTCAAAAACGGAAGAAAGCTGTCTCTATTGTGGTGTTTCTCTCTTTTCAAGAATAAACTTGTTTGGCTAATGTCCTTATTCTTGTAGTTCTTGACATTGACCTTTGGAGTAGTCACCTACATTAGGTGGCAGAAGAGAGATAGCTTTCTTCCTTGGGGTTTTCCCTGTAGATTACTTGTCTCACATAATTTTGTCGCACATTCATCTATTACTCACTTATCACTTTCATCTACATCAGCTCCAACTATATAAGATAAAAGACCCTATATTGGAAAAACCCATTATGGTGTAATATTGATACAATCACCTAACATCATTTCTATATTATATCAAACAGCTCTGTCTCAGTGTATAAAATTTTAGAAAACACATGGGGGGAGATTTATCAATACCTGTCTAGAGGCGAAGTTGTCCAGTCGCCCATAGCAAGCAATCAGATTGCTTTTTGTAATTTTTAAAAAAAGGCCTCTGCAAAAGGATATAAGCGATCTGATTGGTTGCTATGGGCCACTTGGCAACTTTTCCTCTACACAGGTTTTGATAGATCTCCTCCATGGACATTAGTTCTGACATTCCTCATTAGAACTGTTATACTCTTAGCCGTCATAGTTTCACATGGGAAACAGATACATTTATATTTGGTTAAAGGGACTGCGTGAAACAAAAATACCTGTAAGTATATCTCTAATACCGTATTTTTCACCGTATAAGACGCACTTTTCACCGTATAAGACGCACTTGGGGGGGAAAAGTTGGTACGTCTTATACGGCGAATACCTGCGGCCATCAATGGCCGGGACCCGCCGCTAATACATGACATCCCCGATCGCGGTGATGCCCTGTATTAACCCTTCAGACGCGGCGATCAAAGCTGACCGCCGCGTCTGAAGCGAAAATAACACTAACCCGGCTGCTCAGTCGGGCTGTTTGGGACCGTCGCGGTGAAATCGCGGCATCCCAAACAGCTTACAGGACACCGGGAGGGACCTTACCTGCCTCCTTGGTGTCTTCTCCGTGCCGGGATCCCCTGCGCTCTCCTTCGACGTCATCACGTCGTCGCGCACGCCGTCATCCAATAGGAGCGGCGTGCATAGCGGCGTGATGACGGCGACATGATGATGGCGACGCAGAGCGTGGATCCCGGGGAAGAAGTCCGGAGCGTCGGGGGCACCACGGGGACACGGCGACAGCGATGGATCGACATCCAGGGCACCGTTGACGGGTCCGGAGAGGCGGGGACACGTGAGTACTACCTCCTATACCAGTGGTCTTCAACCTGCGGACCTCCAGATGTTGCATAACTACAACTCCCAGCATGTCCGAGGTCCGCAGGTTGAAGACCACTGTTGGCTTCAGAATCTTTATTTTTTTAGATTGGCACCTATAAATTGGGTGCGTCTTATATGCCTGTGCGTCCTATACGGCGAAAAATACGGTATATAATAAAAAAAAACGAAGAAGCTGTTAAGCCTTAAGAGCCCCCTTGTCTTTACAGATTAGAAGACACTTTACTTTACAGAAATTAGAAGACACCAGTATTTTTTATAAGAGGATGTTGAATCCTGTGCATGCACCGGAGGCATGGTAGGCAGGAGGGCCAGGTTACAGATTTTGTATTGGGGCCCTTGGAGTATCAACTTTTTCTTTTGTAAATGATCATCGAATGGTTAATACAATGAAATTGTTCAGCCATCATGGCACTTTAGGATGACCTCTATCATCAATCATGGGAGGCAAGTGTAGCTGTGCCATATAAGCCCCAAAATCGCATACAGTAAAGACATTACAAAATACTGCTTCATTGAGCAGGGTGCCACTTTATCCAGACCAGATTTCTTGAGACTGATTTTAAGGGTTTGCTCACACGTACAGTTTTATGAAGCATATTTTCTGCAGCTTATTTGGCTGGCCATTGAAGTTAAAGGGGTTATGCAGGAATAGACACACAGAGCTAATTTCTTTTAAAAACTGCTCCCCATCTGTCTCCTGGTTGGATGTGGTTCTGCAGATCCGTTTCATTGAAGTGAATGAAACCAATTTGTAATACCACTCCCAACCTGGAGACAGATGGGGAGCTGTTCTTGGAATTTACAGAGTGTAAAATTTAGCAGGCAATTGAAATACATTAAACTTACTGTGTAAGATTATTGAAACAGTTTTCTGAAATCCAATTTAAAGAGGAGGTTGAATCCTGTACATGCGCCTACTCTTTTGAAAAAAAGACAGCCGGAGGCATGTGTTGTGCCAATCAGTAATATCCCACAATGCTGTGCGGTAATTCTCTGTGTAAGTGCATGATTCTGGGTTAAATAGCGAGACCATAGAGTGCAGTTCAATACAGGCCCCTCCATTCCGTTTGCCTGTGCCATGACATGTGGCGCATGCGCAAAAGTGGTCTGTATCTTAATAACAAGCCGAACAGCCAAACTTACAATGTTGGTTAATTTAAGATAAATCCCTAAGGGTGTTTAAGATGTTACTCTTCTTTAACCCCTTAAGGACTCAGCCCATTTTGGCCTTAAGGACTCAGACAATTAAATTTTTACGTTTTAATTTTTTCCTCCTCGCCTTCTAAAAATCATAACTCTTTTATATTTTCATCCACAGACTAGTATGAGGGCTTGTTTTTTGCGTGACCAGTTGTCCTTTGTAATGACATAACTCATTATATCATAAGATGTATGGCGCAACCAAAAAACACTATTTTTGTGGGGAAATTAAAACGAAAAACGCAATTTTGCTAATTTTGGAAGGTTTCGTTTTCACGCCTTACAATTTATGGTAAAAATAACGTGTGTTCTTTATTCTGAGGGTCAAGACGATTAAAATGATACCCATTATTACGTACTTTTATATTATTGTTGCGCTTAAAAAAATCACAAACCTTTTAACCAAATTAGTATCTTTATAATCACTTTATTTTGATGACCCCTAACTTTTTTATTTTTCCGTATAAGCGGCGGTATGGGGGCTCATTTTTTGCGCCATGATCTGTACTTTTTTTTGATACCACATTTGCATATAAAAAACTTTTAATACATTTTTTATAGTTTTTTTTTTAATAAAATGTATTAAAAAAGTAGGAATTTAGGACTTTTTTTTTTTCGTTCACGCCGTTCACCCTACGGAATCATTAACATTTTATTTTAATATTTCGGACATTTGCGCACGCGGCGATACCAAATATGTCTATAACAAAAAAAATTTACGCTTTTTGGGGGTAAAATAGGAAAAAACGGACGTTTTACTTTTTTATTGGGGGAGGGGATTTTTCACTTTTTTTTTACTTTAATTTTTAAATTTTTTTACATTTTTTTTTACACTTGAATAGTCCCCATAGGGGACTATTCATAGCAATACCATGATTGCTAATACTGATCTGTTCTATGTATAGGACATAGAACAGATCAGTATTATCGGTCATCTCCTGCTCTGGTCTGCTCGATCTCAGACCAGAGCAGAAGACGCCGGGAGCCGCACGGAGGAAGGAGAGGGGACCTCCGTGCGGCATTATGAATGATTGGATCCCCGCAGCAGCGCTGCGGGCGATCCGATCATTCATTCAAATCGCGAACTGCCGCAGATGCCGGGATCTGTATTGATCCCGGCACCTGAGGGGTTAATGGCGGACGCCCGCGAGATCGCGGGCGTCGGCCATTGCCGGCGGGTCCCTGGCTGCGATCAGCAGCCGGGATCAGCCGCGCATGACACGGGCATCGCTCCGATGCCCGCGGTTATGCTTAGGACGTAAATGTACGTCCTGGTGCGTTAAGTACCACCGCACCAGGACGTACATTTACGTCCTGCGTCCTTAAGGGGTTAAAGAGTATAAAAACTTTTTTTTTTTTATATCAGCTGTCTCCAGAAAGTTAAACAGATTTGTAAATTATGTACAAAAAAGAAAGTTGCAACAGCACTCCAGGTAAAAAAAAGTTAGGGGGTGTGGCACCCTCTTTAGCCGTGCACCCCACTCCTCTCAGACTGGAGGTAGTTTAGTCAATGGCTGATCCAACATGTCACACAGTCAGAGGCTAAATGCACAGCAGAGTTATCATCTTAGGGTCCCATCCGATATGAGGCCACCTCCGCGTGGTGGATGGGGGGACACATTTTGATCAAAAAGTGCGCTAAGAGCCTCCTTTTTTCGACCTAGAGTGCTGTTGCAACTTTCTTTTTTGTACATTTTGTATTTGCCACAGCAGCAGGCACCTGTGTATTAGGTTGTTGTGCTGGCTATTTTTCCTTTTGTTTTTAGATTTGTAAATTACTTCTATTAAAAAATCTTAATCCTTTCAATAATTATCAGCTGCTGAAGTTGAGTTGTTGTTTTCTGTCTGGCAACAGTGCTCTCTGCTGACATCTCTGATTGTCTCGGGAACTGCACAGAGCAGAAGAGGTTTGCTATGGGGATTTGCTTCTAAACTGGGCGGTTCCCGAGACACTTGTCATCAGAGAGCACTTAGACAGAAAAGAACAACTCAACTTCAGAAGCTCATAAGTACTGAAAGGATTAAGATTTTTTAGCAGAAGTAATTTACAAATCTCATTAACTTTCTGGAGCCAGTTTAAATCCAGTCAAAACATTTAGCTCCACCATATCACAGGACCATAACCACAGGACCATTTCCAATTCTTCCAGTCTTATTGATTCGTTTCCAATATCTTATAGCAAACTAATGTTGTATAGGAAACGAGCACTATGAAAAAAAGACAAAAAAAACCCCTAAAGACAAGCATTGTTAAGATAGGCCTACTTTTGCATGGTAAACCATTACAATACTTTCTGGTGAACAGCAGTGGCCTATACATTGAAATCTGTAAAAACTGAAGAATAAAGGATTTCATTAGAGAGTAAAAAAATGAGACCTAACATCATGTTCTTTCAGAAATCTTCTCAGTCATCTGAATACTTTCTACCTAAGGTAAGAAGGCACAAGAGAAATGAGCAGCCCAAATGTCACATAACAAAACGTATTTCTCGGCTTCTCTCTACAGTTTTCTGAGGAACATGTTGGAAAATTTCTCGCTGCCCTATTTTAAAAGGAATGATCTTTAAAAAAAATAATAAAAAAAATGTGTGGTATCACAGAATAAAGCAGCTCTCAATTTATCAGATATCAATGATCCCTCTGGGCCTGTTCTATTCATACAATACATTCCCAATACATAAAGTGATGAGTAATAGTCTCTGTTAATTAAGAAAATTGGGCTTAAAATGAACACACAGTCCAGAATTCTCATTACATTTTCTTCTCAACAGCGGTAAAGAAGCAACTGTAGCAGCCAGAAATAGCATCCATTAGTATAGCATGTAAGCATGGCAACACTGGCATTGAACTAATACACCTTGTAGCAATGAATTTTGGCTCACTATAAGAATTATGTACTTCTTTATTTTCTGTGAACGTGACCTAACTCGCACTGCTAACCTATTCTACCACCTCTTAAACCACATAGTGAAGACAGCTAGAAAGCTACCCCGGCAGCCAGAAATACTATTCATTAGTACAGCATGTAAGCATAGCAACACTTGAGGTAAGCTGAACACCTAGTAGCAATTAATTTCAGAACTACTTAAAGGGGTACTCCGCCCCTAGACATCTTAGGGGATTAGATGTCTGATCATAGGGGTCCCGCCGCTGGGGACCCCCGCACTCTCCCTGCTGCACCGAGCATTTGTTTACAGCGTCGGGTGCAGCGCCAGAGGCTCGTGATGTCACACCTGTACCCCACTTGTGACTTCATGGCCACGCCCCCTTAATGTAAGTTTATGGGAGGAGGTGTGATGTAGACTTGCATTGAAGGGGCATGGTTGTGACTTCACGAGCGAACTGTGACAATGATGTCATGAGGCTCCGCCCCACATCACCAGTCATCCGAAGTCAGTCAGAGCGAAGTTCACTCCGTGCACCGGATGTCTGGGGTGCCACAGCCGAGATCGCAGGGGGTCGCCAGTGGCGGGACCAACACGATCAGACATCTTATCCACTATCCTTTGGGGTAGAGTACCACCCCAAAGGATGGGTTGACAGCTAGTTAACCCACACTAAACCAAGTATACTGGCTTATAGTGCAGGTGAAGAGCATTAAAAATAGGGGTTACTTACGTTTATTAGTTAAAGCGTACCTGTCAGATCCCACAAAAAAAACAAACTGCTATATGTTACTAAGTACCTCATCCTGATCATGTACATGTCATTTTTATGTATCTATCACCCATATTTCACAAAAAATAGCATATTACAACTGCCCACTGTCTTTTTCATCTTTGCAAAGGGAAGGGGTGTGTCCTCTCTTGCCTGCACTGTGATGACTCCTCCCCCTCCCTCTGCTGACTCACTGCTCTCGGGAGCCTGGCAACCCTCCTCTGTAACCCTTTCCTCTCTGGTTTTATGCTACACACACACACACACACACACACACACACAATAATTATTGGAGATTGCCTGTACTCTACCACCAAAGACAATATGGTGAGTGTATATCTTAGATCTTTCTTAATTAGTGCAAAGGTTTAGTGCTAAAAGTACAGTTGTTTTTCATGCACACTTTTTTTTATGTTCCTATGTCATTCATGTGTATCATCCTTTGGCAGTCCTGTAATGCTGGGACTTGTGTTTGGATAACACTTTTTTGTAGGAGTGTTGCCTTTAGCGGTGTGCCTACAACTTTTGCAAAACTACAGCTCCCAGCATGCCCAGACATCCTTTGACTGTCCAGGCATGGGTGGAATTGGAATTTTGCAACAGCTGGAGGCACACGTTTGGTAGAACTCTGTGTTACAGCAATGTTGCTGCAAGCTGTGTTCTTCCTGCAGCCTTGTCAATCAGCAATCTCTTGTCCATGACCCTGGGACAAGCTGATGCTGCTGTGGGACTCAGTGTCCCAGGAGATATGGGGACCCCTAGTAGTGGGATTTTCAAAGGCAGTTTTCTTCAATAAAATGTGATTATTATTTTTTTAAGAAGTATATTAGAAAAACTTGCGTTTTGCCAAGATGTACAACATAAAACGTTTTTATATCTGACAGTGGCCATTTACATATTTCCAGTGTTCTGGCCATTTATCTATGCATTGCTATTGTGCTCCTGTGAAGTTGGGTGTATCGAGGAGCAGAGGGCACTCACCCCCCCCCCCCCCAAGCTAGCAAGGCAGCACTGTATTTGGTAGCATATTCAGCAGGGGAGCGAGCCAGGGGCAGAATATTGATGAGGCAGGAGAGCTAGGCAAGCTGGCTCCCCACCTCCATTGCGCACAGGAGTGCAATAGCCATGCATAGATAAATAGCCAGAACACAGGACATACTTAACTAATAAAAGTGACCCTTCACCCGCCCAGTATACAGTTTAGTGCAGGTGAATTAGCTGTCAGATTCTCTTTAAGACTTAGTAGTAAATGTAAGAAGTCTGCTCTTAATCATCTGATATGAACTTACCCTTCCTTTACCCCCTTCATGACCCAGCTAGTTCTGTCCTTCATGACTTCATGATGTTTTTTCAAATCTGACATGTGTCTCTTAGTGGTAATAACTTTGTACTGCTTTTACCTGGCATCGTGATTCAGAGATTGTTTTTTCAAGACATATTGTACTTTATATTAGTGGTCATTTTTTGTTGATACATGAAGCGATTTTTGTGGAAAAATCTAAAGTATTGTGAAAAATTTGACATGCTCTTCGTTTATTCTATATTTGATGCTTTAAGCCTGTGTATGTGCACCCCGCAGGAGACATTGATACAGGTCGCCGAGGATCGCGTTTGCAGGTCGTAGGAGGTTACATTGCTTCCTGAATGCTCTCCCCGTTTTCTTGCTTCATTGTGTCATTTACAAATCTGTTTAACTTTTAGAAGCCAGTTGATATATATCAAAATGTTTTTTCCTGGAATACCCCTTTAACTCATAAACTATTCTACTACAATCTAAAGCCATATTAAGACACCCTCAAAAATGTTGCATAATGTAATAGTATAAGTGAATATAATAAACTATTTAATACAGAGAAAATGCCTTATTTTACACTTTTCATACTCCTTCCCTATTGCTCCCTTCCTTGTAAACCCATCATTCACTCTGAAAAACTGTTCAGGCTTATCTGGAGAGGGGTCAGCTCACTGAAGAATTAGGTTACAACTCCCTTTAGAAGTATATGGAGAGAAGAGGTGGGTAGGAAGGAGAGTGGCTGAATAGAGAAATGAGGCAGATAAAGAGACACCCAGAGACTAGGAGTTTGTAATAGTAGGTGTCACCCTAGTACTGGACTCATAGTTTGCACCGAAGAGTACTGCTCTATAATGTCCTTCATACTTCCATTGTTTCTGACTAAGCTACAGAGATCTAGAGGAGCAGCATCTTCCATGCTTTGTGTGTCCAGTGTATGGAAACATTAAAGAGGCTATTCTTCCCCCACTAGCTTAGGGACAACTGAAATTAAATATGGCGAAAGAACAGAAATCTAGTAAAACTGCCATGTGCAAGTCATAAAATGTTCACACATGGCAGCTTATCCTAAAAAGTCATCTGAAATGACAGCTATTCTAAACAACCTAGAAATGTTCTACTCATTCAGACTTTAGCTTGTACCATGGATTTCAAGTAGCATTGAAGTGGCCTTACCAGCGAGATGCACCACTGCCACCAGTGAAGTGTAATGGGCAATGCCCAGCAGGCTTACAAATACTCTGCTTATATTAACACACAACTTACATCTGCATAAAAATACATCTATCTTTAATTACAACAACCCTGGGATTGTCACTGATGGTGCCAAGGTAGTAGTAGCCCACAGTACAGTTTACAGATCTTTGGTTTACAGATTACATCATCATCATCATGCACAAGTATCATATATTTTGTAGGTACTGTAAGTCATAGAACATTATTTTTCCCATCTGAATTGGTGTAGATTTCAAAATACCATATACATTACTTATTGTGTTTAGGAGGTCTTCAATTACATCACTATACTCATATGTGAAAGGTGATGTATGGGCTATTCGCGATGAGTAACATCTGGGTTTACATTTTTTTATTTTTTATTTTTTTTTAACATTGCTGCAGTACCCCATATTATATATTTCATATAATATATTCATCATGTTTTTCATGCCAGTGAATGCTATATTAAAGAGAGTTAGATGAATAGCTGCCACAGGTAATCTTTTACATAGAGGACCACAGTAGATTTTTTTTTTTTCAATTATTAGGGGTAATCCAATGTCATTGAAAACCTAACTATAGCATTCTACTTGTATAAAGAAATAAACTGAAGCATACTCACCTCCCCCAGTCTATTGCAAGAGTTCTAGTCTACCCTAGCATCTAAATGTATTTTTCCTGAATACGATCTCTTGATGCACTGCTGGTGCAACAAATCATTGAGGCTACAATGTGTGTGGAACGTCATGAGGAAAACTGAGAGACAGTCCCATCAGGGTATGTAAACAGAAGGACCAGGGCAGAACGGACTGCCGGCATTGGACTGGGAGAGGTGAGTATGCTCTTTTTTGTTATTTTATGTTATTTTACACAAACAGCCTTCTGATGTTAGGATTTTAACTAAATCTGATTACTTCTTTAAGTTAGATTTATGTAATAAATAGTATATGTAATTACGGTTTTTATGGTCATATAATCGGACCATAACATCACATGAGATATTCTACCTATAAATTCCAGCTTCTTTAAAATCCAGCAAAATCGAGACATGAATGAGATTTTCATGCACACACTTGTACCATTACCAACAGGATATATATTTTCCATAACCTTGCCCCGATTATTCCATTTTATTGTGCAGATATTATGAACATGAGCCTTGAAAATAGGATCAGATATCCTTGAGCTACTCGTGTGTACAAGTAATGGTGCTCAGAGGCAATACAGTACGAGAAACGGAGAGCAGAAAGTGTAAGCAGAAATCGAGGGTTTAAAAGCATTTCTTGCACATAAAAGGATTATTCATAGCTACAGACAGCCCCAATCACAGGGACAGACGGCAAAGCAGCATTTTTCCTGTTACATTTTAATGTCTGTGCATATAAGGTTAATGGGATAATCTTAATCATGCCAGTTGTTCCTCTCATTCAAGTTAATGACATAGAGTTTAATGTATACACAGGCCTCCCCGGCTCCCAAGACATAAGATAAAAAGTCACCTTCATCTCATCAACAGCTCGCTAATCAAGAAAGCAGGTAAAAGCAAAGTGCACACAAAGAATGCACAGCATTCTAATCTGTTGTTTTACTTCAGCCCTATCTCCTCTAATTGATTTTGTGTGTCTGTGTAAGCAGCTTAGCAAAAAAGGAAAATGCATCTGAATTCCCGAGAGAGTATCATTAAATGTCATTGTACAAGACTAGTATTCTACCTGAAGGAAATAAATCAAGGCTACAGCAAAGGCTCTTACTCGGAATATAATAAGTGGAACACTTACCCCAGAGTTGTCATGGTAACAATGGTATACCAAAACGAAGCAGGGATGCTGGTGAACTTGCTGGAAGATGACCCCTTTTCCGCATAAAACATTACTGTGGCGAAGATAATGATTGCCATTGTCAGTGAGAAAAGAAGAAATCCCAGTTCAGAGGCACAGCTCTTTAGGGTGTACCCAAGGATCCGTAAACCTTGGGAGTGGCGCGAGAATTTGAAAATTCTGAATACCCGGAAAACCCGCAGGGTGACAAAAGCACCGCTCACATCCTCATTGTTGGTCATGACTAAGCCTATGTAGTATGGCATAATGGCTACCACATCGATGATGCTCATGACGCTTCTCATAAATCTGTATCGACTTGGGGCTGCAAAAAGTCTCAAGAGGTACTCAACTGTGAAAATCATGACACAGGCAGTGTCCAGGCAAAAGAAGGCTACATCAAATCTTTCACCACAGGGAAGCTCCTTATTTCCAGGCACAGTGCCACAGGGAACAGTCTCGACCACATTGGTGATGACGGACACTGCAATAAAGAAGCCAGTCACATAGTAGAAGACTAAGGCTAAAGTGCTGGTATGGGGATTTTCAAAGGCTCGCCACATAGTCTGGCGTAAATTAAGGGAGGGCATGGCTTCTTGACTGTGCTCATATTCATTGTCATCCATTAGCCTTTCTGCATTCTCTCTTTTCCTATCTTTATATTCTTCATAGCAGCAGTCGCCTATTATTTCAGGTAATATGCCATAGAAAGAGAGTTCTTCATCGTAGGCAGAGATGCATTCATACCTAGGGTAGTGCAGCTTGCCAGTTCTGTAAAAGTTTAGAATAGCCCTGAACACTTCAGGGTCACGGTCAAAAAAGTATTCCTTGGTCTCCTCGTTGAAGAAGAAATCTTTTTCTGTGCTTCCAAGTAGGGTGTCAGGGTACCTTTCCAGGGTAGTTCGCCAGGTTTGGAACCTCCTTCCGCTAACATTAAGTATTATAAGCTCATCTTCTTTTTTGTTTTTGTCAGCTGGTGCCAATGGCATGGGGCAGTTGGCCACTGGCATCCATCCAATGGCAGCAGCCCTTGCAAAGGGCAGCCATGCTGCGACCCCGGAAGCCATGACGGCTCCAGTACTTTAAGACCAGCTTGACTTCAGATCAAGACCATCTGCAGAAGAAAAAAAATATAGTCAATATCACCTTAAGAAGCAATATTAAAAATGTTAAAAACTTGCATTGACATTCTGTTATTTGGCTACCATGGTCCTTTTAAGACGCATAAGGTACAGAAGCATAACTAGGTCATCATTATTCTCCACTTAACTTTCCAAATCGTTAGCTCTTAATGTGCACACAAGGATATTTTTGTGTCTGACCCTGAAAATATTGATTTATATTATTAATTTCCAAGAATCACAGAATGTCAATAAGTCTTCCTTTGAAATAATCTGCTATTGATTAAAATCTCCAGAAGATAATGGAATAACATGCATTGTGAACACAAAATGACCAGTAGTGCTCAAGCTACGGATACCCCACAGACTGGTAAAAAACAATCTTACAATAACAAAACCACACATGTATCACTAGGTTTCTCTACCCTGTACAGTCAGGTCCATAAATATTGGGACATCAACACAATTCTAAAATTTTTGGCTCTATACACCCCCACAATGGATTTGAAATGAAACAAACAAGATGTGCTTTAACTGCAGATTGTCAGGTTTAATTTGAGGGTATTTACATCCAAATCATTTGAACGGTGTAGGAATTACAAACTTTTGCATATGTGCATCCCACTTGCTAAAGGACCAAAAGTAATTGGACAATTGGCTTCTCCGCTGTTACATGTCCAGGTGTGTGTTATTCCCTCATTATCCCAATTAAAATGAGCATATATAAGGTACAGAGTTAATTTCAAGTGTGCTATTTGCATTTGGAAAATGTTGCTGTCAACTCTCAAGATGAGATCCAAAGAGCTGTCACTCAATGAAGCAAACCATCATTAGGCTGAAAAAAACTAAACAAACCCATCAGAGAGATAGTCAAAACATTAGGCATGGCCAAAACAACTGTTTGGGAACATTCTTACAAAGAAGGAACACACCGGTGAGCTCAGCAACATCAAAAGACCCCGAAGACCAAGGAAAACAACTGGGGAGGATGGCCGATGAATTATTTCCCTGGTGAAGAAAACCTCCCTCACAACAGTTGGCCAGATGAAGAACACTCTCCAGGAGGTAGGTCTATGTGTGTCAAAGTCAACAATCAAGAGAAGACCACCAGAGTGAATACATAGGGTTCACCACAAGATGGAAACCATTGGGAGCCTCAAAAACAGGTAGTCCAGATTAGAGTTTGCCAAACGACATCTAAAAAAGCCTTCACAGTTCTGGAACAACATCCTATGGACAGATGAGACCAAGATCAACTTGTATCAGAGAGATGGCAAGAGAAGAGTATGGAGAAGGAAAGGAACTGCTCATGATCCTAAGCATACCACCTCATCAGTGAAGCATGGTGGTGATAGTGTCATGGCATGGGCATGTATGGCTGCCAATGAACTGCTTCTCTTGTATTTATGGATGATGTGAATGCTGACAAAGGCAGCAGGATACATTCTAAAGTCTTTCGGGCAATATTATCTACTCATATTCAGCAAAATGCTTCAGGACTCATTGGAAGGCGCTTCACAGTGCAGATGAACAATGACCCAAAGCATACTGCAAAAGCAACCAAAGAGTTTTTTAAGGGAAAGAAGTGGAATGTTATGCAATGGCCAAGTCAATCACCTGTCCTGAATCCGATTGAGCATGCATTTCACTTGCTGAAGACCAAACTGAAGGGAAAATGCCCCAAGAACAAGCAGGAACTGAATACAGTTGCAGCAGAGGCCCTTGCAGAGCATCACCAGGGATGAAACCCAGTGTCTAGTGATGTCTATGTCTTCCAGACTTCAGGCTGTAATTGACTGCAAAGGATTTGCAACCAAGTATTAAACATTTTAAGTTTTATTTATGATTATTATTCTGTCCCATTACTTTTGGTCCCTTAACAAGTGGGAGGCACATATGCAAACTGTTGTCAGTCCTACACCATTCATCAAATTTGGATGTAAATACCCTGAAATTAAAGCTGGCAGTCTGCAGTTAAAGCATATCTTGTTCGTTTCATTACAAATCCATTGTGGTGATGTATAGAGCCACAAATATTAGAATTGTGTTATTGTCCCAATATTTATGGACCTGACTGTATATGGGATTGTATAATCTGATATCAGTTTCCATACTGCAACAAACAAGGTATACCAATACTAACAGCTTTTTGGCCTTTGTTAAACAAATTAAGTCCTTTTATTATATTTAGCATGTACACCAGGAGCTTCTCCCCACATCTTCTGTACAGTACATCAAGAAGCAGGCCATAATGTGATTTGAACAGAGCCAAAAAAATCTAAGTAATAAGCAAAAGTATTTTATAGGTAGAAGAATAGTACGCTCAGCAAACTTATATGGATAAGTGATGCCCACCACAACAAATTTAATCAATATATTAGATGAAATTACTAAATGTGAGAATATGAGTTAACGGTTAAAAGGGCGGCCTACTAGGATAGTTTTGTTGATGAGAATAATTAATTCTTCTCTAATAATGGGACATAAAAAGGGGGAGAATTATTATCTTCTTGACTACTTTATGTCACTATAGGTATCAGCTGAAGTTCATCTGCTTATACTAACCTATCGAGATACCGATTTCAAATGCAAGATCAATTGAGTTTTTATTTTGTAGTTTTACCAATGTTTTGGTCATGTGTGGTTTTGCCTGTCTTCTCCAGTCCACCTGACAGTGGATAGTTATCCGATAGGCAATAATTTAATGAGCCTTTACACAACCCAATCATTGTGCAAGTCAGGCCACACAAATAATCACAGGATTGTTAGGGCATCCCTTTAATTTCATAATTGTTGGCCAAACATCCCCAGTTTACCCGGTTGACAATGATGAAATGAAAGGGCTGCACAAACAATCGAGTGATTTCAGAAGACATTTGTTTACAGGCTGATCACTGGTCATATAAGGGTGATCTTACACAGTGCAGTTTTTGCTACAGATTTAAAGAAGTACTCTGCTGGAAAACATTTTTTTCTTAGCAACTGGTTCCAGTACTTATCAGCTGCTGTGTATTCCAGATGAAGTTCTTTTCTTTTTGAATTTCTTTTCTGTCTTACCACAGTGCTCTCTGCTGACACCTCTGTCCATTTTGACAACTGTCCAGAGTAAGAGCAAATCCCCATAGCAAACCTCTTCTGCTCTGGACAGTTCCTAAAATGGACAAATGTTAGGATTCAGCAAGCTGGATGTGGATCCTCTGTGTCAGCAAGGGATTGGCGTGGACCGTGTCGGTGGACCGGTTCTAGGTTGCTACTGGTATTCACCAGAGCCCGCCGCAAAGCGGGATGGACTTGTTGCGGTGGTAGCAACCAGGTCATATCCACCGGCAACGGCTCAACCTCGCTGACTGCTGAGAAGGCGTGGGACAGAAGGACTAGGCAGAGGCAAGGTAGACGTAGCAGAAGGTCGGGGCAGGCGGCAAGGTTCGTAGTCAATAGCAATAGCAAGAGGTCAGGTACACTGGTAAGGCAAACACTGTAAACGCTTTCTCTGGCACAAGGCAACAAGATCCGGCAAGGAAGTGAAGGGGAAGTGAGGTTAAATAGACAGGGAGCAGGTGGAGGCTAATTAGACAGATTGGGCCAGGCACCAATCATTGGTGCACTGGCCCTTTAAATCTTAGAGAGCTGGCGCGCACGCGCCCTAAGGAGCGGAGCCGCGCGCCAGGACGAGACAGCCAGGGACCAGGACAGGTGAGAGACTTGTGATGCGATTCGCGAGCGGGCGCGTCCCGCTATTCCCCGCCGGCAGTGTCAGTGCAGTGCTCCCGGTCAGCGGGTGTGACCGGGGCGCTGCAGAGAGAGGAACGCCGCAAGCGCGCCGGGGAGGAGCAGGGACCCGAAGCGCTCGGCGTAACAACAGAGGTGTCAGCAGAGAGCACTGTGGTCAGACAGAAAGAAAATTCAAAAAGAAAAGAACTTCCTGTGGGGCATACAGAAGCTGATAAATAGAGATGAGTGAACTTTTGAAAAATTTTTGAAAAAATTTGGTTTGATCCGAATTTATTTGCAGCGAATCTATATTAAAAATGGCTATTTCTGGACTACAGAGAGCCTCAATAGGGGTGTGGAGGTGTTGGCAGCATGAGGAGAAAATATAGTGTCTGAACGACACACAGTGGCGTAGCTATAGAGGTCGCAAGGGTCACAACCGCGACCAGGCCCCATAGCCAGGGGGGCCCTGCGGGCCCCCCTGCCACTTCACTATACTATATGCTGCAGCAACAGGTCCCGGGCCCGCCGCTGCCATCACTTTTTTAAACCGCCCGGGCCCTGTTGCTGCAGCAGGGTCAGACGGATAGGCAGAGGGCTGATGAGAGCAGTGCAGGCAAGCACGTGACCTGTCACAGCCTCTGACCCCACGCAATTTCTCCCCTGCAGCTGTCAGTGACAGGAACAACAGACTCTCCAGCTTCACACCGCAGCGCCGCTCAGGAAGGTGAGTAGAGCTAGGTTTGGGGGGGGGGGGGGGTGTAATGGGGGGTAATGATGATGATGAGGAGTATGGGGAGGGGGGGTGTAATGATGAGGAGGAGGACGGGGAGGGGGGTGAGGGGTGTAATGATGAGGAGGACGGGGGAGGGGGGTGTAATGATGATGATGAGGAGGACGGGGGAGGGGGATGTAATGATGATGATGATGAGGAGGAGGAGGACGGGAGGGGGGGGGTGAACTTTCACTATACACAGTGCCTTCCTCTTACAAATTAGTGCACCAGATCTCCAGACGTTGCTAAACTACAACTCCCAGCAAGCCCAGACAGCAAATGGCTGCTTTGGCATGCTGAGAGTTGTAGTTTTGCAATAGCTGAATGGCTGTCCGGGCATGCTGGAGGAACACCGGAGCAGTTGCCCATAGCAATCAATCAGATTCCAGCTTTCATTTAAAAAAAAGGTCTTTGAAAAATGAAAGCTGAAATGTGATTGGTTGCTATGGGCGACTGCTCTATTGTTCCTCTGCACAAGGTTGGATAAATCTCCCTTATTATTCTTGCCATGAAAAAGCAACAGGAACCTCCCGTAGGAATGGAGACAAGCATGATTTCATTTACATGGGACTGTATATTGGTGGTATAGGAGTGATGTCATTTACATGGGACTGTATATTCGTGGTATAGGAGTGATGTAATTTACATGGGAATGTATATTGGTGGTATAGGAGTGATGTCATTTACATGGGACTGTATATTGGTGGTATAGGAGTGATGTCATTTACATGGGACTGTATATTGGTGGTATAGGAGTGATGTCATTTACATGGGACTGTATATTGGTGGTATAGGAGTGATGTCATTTATATGGGACTGTATATTGGTGGTAAAGGAGTGATGTAATTTACATGGGACTGTATATTGGTGGTATAGGAGTGATGTCATTTATATGGGACTGTATATTGGTGGTAAAGGAGTGATGTAATTTACATGGGACTGTATATTGGTGGTATAGGAGTGATGTTATTTACATGGGACTGTATATTGGTGGTATAGGAGTGATGTCATTTACATGGGACTGTATATTGGTGGTATAGGAGTGATTTCATTTACATGGGGCTGTATATTGGTGGTATAGGAGTGATGTTATTTACATGGGACTGTATTGTGGTGATAGGGGAGGGATGTTATTTACATGGGACTGTATGTTGGTGGTAGAGGAGTGATGTTATTTACATGGGAAAGGACTATGGGGTGTGTGGGGGGGGGGGTTCAGGGGAGCATGAAGAGGACTTACAAATCTATGGGGAAAGAGAGTGGAACAAAGGAATCGGGAGAAAGATTTATATTATATTCAGTGTACAGCATATAGCAGGGTTATTTAGAGGCTACAGTGTGTGGTAGTATTTTACTCAGGTGGTAAAATGTGTACCTGTATTATATTCAGAGGGTACAGTGTGTGGCAATATTATATTTAGAGGGTGCAGTGTGTGGCAATAATATATTTAGAGGGTGCAGTGTGTGGCAGTATTATTTTTAGGGGGTACAATGGTTAGCAGTATTATATTGAGGTGGCACAGTGGTTGGCAGTATTATATTCAGGGGTACAGTATTTGGCAGAAATCTAATGATTACTGTCTTCATACAGAGGATAAGGATTTGCTGACAAATTAAGGAACCAATGATGTCCGGGTGTCATACTCTGTAGCTGGAAGAAGTCTTGATGTCTGGACCGGATGAGGAAGAAAAGTAAAGACGTCACTCAGGTCACTGATATTGTGTTTTCTTCTGACTGTCCTATCAGAGTTGTAGTCAGTTGTATGTTCTGCAGTGATGATGACTGTACTCCAATCTGTGACTCTCCAGCTGTTGCAAAACTACAACTCCCATAAATCCTGAGGCTCTTCAGACACGATGGAAGTTGCAGCTTTCGAACATCTGGAGAGCCACTTGAACAAAGGGGATTGGTGGAGGTCCCATCAGTTGGACCCCCACCATAAAAGTGGACTGCTTATTTTAATATGCCCGGGCCTATTTTTGGTCCCAGTCCGTCCATGTCTGTAAGTCACCTTTTTCTCTTGACTCTGTCCCATCTGTGCTGTAGTCACTGATATCCTTGTGCGGCTGAGGCCGAGTAAGGGGGTCCTCAGGGATTGAGAAAGCAGGTTGTCGGGGGGGAGGGGGGTATGGGTAGGGGGGCCCAGGACAATTTTTCGCATCGGAGCCCTGTGGTTTTTAGCTACGCCCCTGATGACACAGCTTGGATGTGGCTAAAGCATAAGGAGACCATATAGTGTCTGAATGGCACAGCCTGGAGTTGGCAGCAGCATGAGTAGACACTAGGGCATCACAAATTTAAAATGAAGATTTAGGGTAGCTAGTGGTACCATAAAAATTTTTTAGACAAATTGTCAGGGGTCGACTAGGGGACAGGGAGAGTGAGCCCTAAACTGACCCTAAGACATCTCTCCCTGCCTACTTGCCCATCCACCCTAACCCGAAGGATCGACAACAGGGCGCTGGTCCCTCCCTGAACTAAAGTGCAGGGGCCTAATAAAAACACATACTAATAAATAGTCGGTCACAAACCAGAAACATAACAGGAACATAGAACTCTGTAACAGATTAAGTTCAGAGGACACAGATCAGTGAGCAGCACAGGGGACACTATGGATCAGCGGTCATGAACAGAGGACTCAGTGGTCATAAACAGAGGACACTATAGATCTGTGGTTGTCAACAGAGGACACTATAGATCTGTAGTCATGTACAGAACTCCAGAGATCTGAATAAAGAACTAATAAACATATAGAGTTCAAAACACCAGGCAGGAAAACGGATGAGTCTGAACATGCACCAGAACAGAACAGGAATAAGCTTAATCCCCTAGAAAAACCTTCGGTAGACACAGGAATAACAATACCCTCTGAGTCCCCATGGACAGGTAAACGGGATCTAATGCTAAACAGGAAATTCCCTATGCAAATTCCCTATGCAAACCTCCAGTAGACACAAAATCCCCATGGACATGTAATAGGGATGCCTAGATACACAGGATATATTTATAGAACACTGTTCACACTGAACACAAGACAGGAATAATAATCTTCAGAACACCTCCAGTAGACAAGGAGTCCCCCTGAAGCGGTAACAGGGATGCAACATAGGACACTGTTCACACTGGACACAAAAACTGGACACTCCACTCCACTAATGAAGTAGCCATTAATAATAAATCCAGATAGACTACTGGTCAGCGGCACACTCCACAATGTGGTCAGAAGCTGACCCAGTAGCAAAACAGATATATAAAAGACAGAACTTCATATACATGAGAAAACACAGTGTGAACATGAGGAAACACAGTGTGAACAGACACATAGTAAAAAGAACATACAAATCCTAAAACCGACTATGCAAACACAGATTAAAATCCACTATAAGCATGCCACCTAACCATGGCTAAAACCAGAAAATACAAAGTGCATGCTAAGACAGAGATAGCAGATTCAAACTCAAATAAAGAGTGTTTTACCAAGAGCTCCATGCACCATGTCCATGTGTAATCTGTAATCACCAGCCCGGAGGCGAGGCTGAGCTGTCCGTAAATAGACATTCCCTAGGAGCTATTGGCTGAAAAAGCCAGAGGTCAAAGATGCCAGGTATACAGGAAAAACAGGGAAAATACGCTAGTTGCTGGAGCAAATAGACTCTTTCACAGGCGCTGACTGAGAGCCAACTGCTGGGTTAAATAGGTAACTCACATGTGCCCTCATTAAGCAGTCAGCTGACCAGCTAGACAGCAGGGTGTAACCCGGCAACAAAATAAACAAATAACCTGTCAGAACCTTTTAACCTTATAGGTTCTGACACAAATTTTTAAATTTTAGTTGAAGGTTTAGGGTAGTGCTACCATAAAAAAAAAAATAGGCCCAGGCCCAGCAGCATCAGTAAACCATATATTGGCCATATATAACCATATATGTCCGTCCTATCTGTATACAGTGTAATGAATGATATGATGAGCCGCAAAATGACTGCCAAATATATAGGGCTGTGACATCACAGGGATGACTGGCTGCTGATCATCTGCATCCTACATGTGATTCAGGGCCATACCGCCTACTTCCCTTCCCGCCCTACCTTCCCAGCATTCTTTGCCCCATGTAATGACATGTGGATCCACCATTTTAGAGCCTGGACTGCAGTAAATGAAGTTTAATGAAGCGATTCACAGCGATATTCGCATTCTTTGCAATTTGAATATTTCATGAAATTTGTAAAAAATTTGGGTTTGTCAGCTTCAATTCGCTCATCTCTACTGATAAATATTGGAACGATTGAGATTTTATAATAGAAGTCATTTACAAATCTATTTGAGTTTCTGGCACCAGTTGATTTAAAAAAACAATGTTTTCCATGGGAGAACCTGAGTTGAACTAGCACCTGTTATTTATGTTATCTAATTTATTATTATCCACACCAGGTTTTGGCTTCAAAGCTACAGCAAACACTGCACTCTGTAATTGGGAACAGGCTTTCCTGTGAATGTGTAAAGGCAAGGGGCTTAAAGAGGTACTCTGGGGGAAAAAATATTTTTTTTTAATCAACTGGTGCCATAAAGTTAACCAGATTTGTGAATGACTTCTATTAAAAAATCTTTACCCTTCGAGTACTTTTTAGCAGCTATATGCTACAGAGGAAATTCTTTTCCTCTTTAAATTTTAAATTTTTAATTATTTTTTGTCTTGTCTACAGTGCTCTCTGCTGACACATCTGTCAGGAACTGTCCAGAGCAGCATAGGTTTGCAATGGGGATTTTCTACTACTCTGGACAGTTCCTGAAACGGGCATCAGGTGTCAGCAGAGAGCACTGTGGGCAAGACAAAAAAGAAATTCAAAAAGAAAAGAATTTCCTCTGTATCATACAGCTGCTAAATAGTACTGGAAGGGTAAATATTTTTTAATAGAAGTCATTTACAAATCTGTTTATCTTTCTGGCATTAGTTGATAAATAAAAAAAAGAAAGAAAAACTGTTTTCCATTGGAGTACCCCTTTAAGCCTAATTTTCTAGGCCACTCAAGTTAACACTAGAGATGTTATTATTTCATTTATTCCAGTCTTTCACCCATTATTACAATGAAACTGCCATTCAGGACTTTTATCTCTTTATCATCACTGAAGGACAAGATTTTAAATGTAACTTAAAATTGTATAGTACTACTAAAACGAAAAAACAAAAACACTGCCCAAATATATATATATATATATATATATATATATATATATATATATATAGATATATATATATATAGTATATGTTTTTCAAAAATATTCACAGAAAAATACCCCTGATGTAAGTGTCCCTTTAAGAAAAATGTGTTCAGGGTTCTTGTATTTTCAATGCAACAGATGGGCTTAAACATGAGGCGGGGTAGATGTTTCAGAAAGTGAAAGGCTTTGGGTAAGGCTCTCTTCAGATGTCGCTGTTAATTTAAATATGCTTTGACATCTTTGTAATAGATTGTACATTACTGTATAAATTGTGGTAAACCACACAAGTTTGATATAAGCATGCAGTGAATAACTTGCTTCGTAGCAGTAATAGACATGCTGTTTATCAAGACCAAGGCAGAGCTATTTTCTATTGGGAAGTTCTATTTAAAGAGTCAAATAGCTCAAGATGTACCTATACAACATATGTCTCTGTACATACTACATGTAAGACTGCTGTTTAAAGATAAAAGTGGGAGCTTGTGTCAACCCAAAGCTTCCTGTTTCACAAAAAGTATACCGTATGTACTCGAGTATAAGCCATCCCGAATATAACCCGAGGCCCCAAATTTCTCCCCCAAAACCAAGGAAAAGTTATTGACTCAAATATAAGCCTAGGTTGGGAAATACATAATGCCCCCATGACATCATCCCCCCCTGTCATCATCCAGACCCCCGTCATTATCACCCCCCGTCATCATCACCCTGTCATCATCACCCTGTCATTATCACCCCCGTCATCATCACCCCATCATCATCACCCTGTCATCATCACCCTGTCATCATCACCCTGTCATCATCACCCTCATCATCATCCCCCCCTTCATCATCACCGCCTGTCAATCCCTTCTCAGTGGTCTTCAACCTGCAGACCTCCTGATGTTGCAAAACTACAACTCCCAGCATGCCCGGACAGCCATCGGCTGTCTGAGCATGCTGGGAGTTGTAGTTTTGAAACATCTGGAGGTCCGCAGGTTGAAGACCACTGCGGCCTTCGTCATCATCCAGACCCCCCCTTTTGTTTTCTACTCACCTCCCCTCGGTGGGAAGGAAGGGTGATCTGGTCTGGGCCGTCCATATTCGACCACCTATTTTGCAGGGACCGTCCGGTGGGGAGGGTTAGTCGTTTTGGGCTGTCCATCTTCATCGGGAGGCCCTCTTCTCCGCTCCGGTCCGGCCCCGGACTAGTGACCATGCCTTGACGACGAAGCGCAGGGATGTCCGTGCGCAGCAGACGTCCATGACGTCCCTGCGCAGTGGCGTCAAGGCAGCATCACTAGTTCGGGGCTGGCCCGGAGCGGAGAAGAGGGCTTCCCGGTGAAGATGGACAGCCCGGAACGACTAACCCTCCCCACCGGACGGTCCCTGCAGCATAGTTGGTCGAATATGGATGGCCCGGACCAGCTCACCCTTCCTTCCCACCCAGGGGAGGTGAGTAGAAAACAAAAGGGGGTCTGGATGATGACGAAGGCCACAGTGGTCTTCAACCTGCGGAACTCCAGATGTTTCAAAACTACAACTCCCAGCATGCCCGGACAACCGATGGCTGTAGTTTTGAAACATCTGGAGGTCCGCAGGTTAAAGACCACTGAGAAGGGATTGACGGGCGGAGATAGACGGCCGGGACCATCCCCTCACAGCTAAGCCAGAAAAGTTTTTTTGTTCACTCGAGTATAAGCCGAGGGGGGCGTTTTCAGCACGAAAAATCGTGCTGAAAAACTCGGCTTATACTCAAGTATATACGGTATGTTTTCTGCAGGAACATGCAAATTGAGTAAAGTAGGAATGCTAATGTTTTTAATTGAATTTTTCAGGAAAACGTCATACAATGGGCTATGGAACATGTCTTTAGTACTGCAGGCAAAGTTCTCATGGGGATACACTTGAACTCATTTGATTTCCATATTGCTCACCTTAGAAGTAACACTTTAGGGATCTAAAACTAATTTTCTTCACTGTAATTTTACGGCTGAGCACTATAGCCATACTTAGATTCTGTAAATTATTCTAACCTCTACCCCAGGCTAGAAAAGTCACTCTGTAAAGTTGCAAATATCTAAAGAAATTGTGCTTTAATTGCACAGTTTCTTTGTCAGCTCCATTGGCAACTACTCTGTGTGTGTGTGTATATATATATATATATATATATATATATGCAACATTGTAAAACCTCTTATTGACACTGAGCACTCGATCATTTCCCCTGAGGCCTGGTTCACACTGAGAATCTCCAGCCAGAAAAATTTGACCCAGAGATTCTGAGTGTGGCCAGCACCACATGGACCACATGGACATATTTATAGACGCGGTGCTGTGCGGAGTTGGACAGAACTTTGTCCATCAATGTTCCGGCGGAATTTTTAGATCTGAATTTTGTAATGAAAATTCCACCCAAAAATTTTGCAGTTTTAATGGTTTAACGTAAAACCCATTGGCCTGCATTTTACCCTCAGAAATTCAGAAGCGGAATTTCGATCGGAAATTCTATTGTGCCTTTGAAGTTTTCTATTAAGTAAGGCTAGGTTCACACTATGTAATTTCAATTTGGAAATACTGAACTCAGCCAGCGCCAACTGAATCAGCCGGCAATAGGACCGCACAGACATAGCCATCCCCATAGATAGAAATATCTGTGAAGCAGATTCTGCCTAAGGGTACATTCCCACACGGCGTATTTGCTGCGTATTTGCTGCTGCGTATTTTATTTTATCTGTTGAAGTCAATGGGTAGGAAAATACGCAGCACCAAATACGCAGCAAATACGCAGCAAAATACGCTGTGTGGGAAAGTACCCTAAAAATGGACAACACCAAACATCTGCAATTCCTTGGTGTGCACTGTGTAGCAGAATCCCATTGAAAGCAATGGGAATCTGCTGCACCTGTATTTCTGACCAAAATTCCTAAGTGAAATTCTTGTCAGAAATTCCATTGTGAGAACCTAGACTTACTGTTGTACTATCATTTTAATTTTACAATGACAACAAGCTGTTGAAAGTATTTCCATTCAAATCCTAAAACCGGACACATATTGGGAAATCACATGTTAGAGTGATCAAGTTTGTTACATATGTTCCTTGTTGCAGTATTTTTTTCCTGGCCATTAGAGAAGCTGGATAAGAGTCTTCATGGGACAACCCTTTTAAAGGGAATATGTAATTAGAAAATGACCCATTGTTTAATAAGAATTTTATTTTATAAGAATTTTTGGTGAGTATTTTTATATAATTTCTATTTTCTGTTTTGCTAACTCTTTTTTATCATAGCTCTGAAATCTTGCAGTTTTTATTCTGGCCACTAGGTCTAAAACTAAGCTGTGAATGTCTGTTCTGTACAGATCATTTTCCAGTAATGCTTTCTTTTCTGTACAGATTGGAATACAGTGAAAGGCCAGTCTAGTAGATAGATAACACTAGATCCACCACCAATCACAGCAGAGATAAATATCCTTTTCCCTGTAAAATGACCTCTGAAATGATCATAGTACTGGCTCCATTTCATCTGGATTGGACAGTTCCTGCCTATTGTTGTCTATGTCCATGGGTCCTGCTGTAAAACATATCACTATATTATGTTAAAAAAGCTCACCCAAGATGGCAGCCTCCATAATAATTCACAAAAACATTAAATAGAAAAAGAATATGTTTCAGCATCTAATGATGAAAAAAATGCATTTCAGAACCAGTCGAAAAAATACTGATTCTGACCAATTTTTACCTAGGCCTGTTAAAAAATGTTTACATTTTGCTAAATTTAAGTAAATTCTATTGTCACTGAGTAGACTGTTAGATATTCTGTTAAGTACTTTGTCACACAATTGTCACATCTGCATATGTTAATACTGACACTTGTATAGGTGTCACTTTAGAAGTGTTTGATACTTGTTCTAAAAATATGCTGAGTTTTTCATGAATCTTACATTAATGTGGATGTAACATCTGTGCTCCGGCCAGACACACTGGCCATGAGCGTTCTCTTGTCATGTCCCTGCTGCCGACTGGGCTGGGATTCGCATCGCGGGACGCTCCCGTATGCAAATCTTAGCCCGTCACTCACCTCTCTGGTCTTTCTGTTCTCAAAGCCCCGCTACCTGTGCCCCCGCTTTTTAGGGTGCTCGTGCGCTGGAGCTCTTACATTTAAAGGGCCAGTACTCATTTAACTAAGTGTCTACACCTGCACCTTGTCTTTAAGAATCAGCTCCTCCCTTTGTTCCCTGCCGGATATTTGTTGCCTTTGTGCTACTGTGTTTCTATGTTCCTGATATCTGTGTCCCTGATCCTTGTTCCGTTACCTGACCCTGCACCTGTGCTGCCTGCCTTGACCTACTGCTACCTTGACCTCGTCATGCCAGTTTCCTTTTGTGCCATGACACATCCCAGTAACCTGTGTGGATGAGTCATGCCGGGGGTAGCAACCTGGGTGCCGTCTGCCGCAGCAAGACCATCCCGCTTTGCGGCAGGCTCTAGTGAAAACCAGGTGCGCCTTAGACTCCACTCCCTGGCACAGCTCACGTCATCATCCACACAGGCCCAGAGGATCCACCAACTACCGTGACCCTGACAGTGGAAAAGATACAGCAACAAATTGTGTTACAGAGACCATAACACCAAAAGTATCAAGACCTGAATCTCGGGAATTGAGTTTTGCCTTTTATTTTTGGCCACCTTAAAGAAGTAGTCCAGTATAATAAAAGGTATCCCCTATCCCCAGGATAGGGTATTAGTTTCAGATTGCGGGGGGTCCAACTGCTGGGACCCCTCACAATGTTACACCTGGCACCCCAGCTCTCTGCGTGAATGCAATGTGTTGACCACGGCTTGAAGCTGTGGCCAACATGCCCCCTTCATGCATCTCTATGGGAGAGTGGGAGATACCCGAATGCTGAATCTCCGGCTCTCCTATAGAGAAGCATGTAGGGGGCATGTCGGCCACAGCTTCGTGCACCGTACATGAGATAGCTGCTGGTTTCCAGTGGTCAGCTCCCCCACGATCTGACACTTATCTCCTATCCAGTGGATTAGGAATAAGTTTCCTTGTACTACATAACTCCTTTAGATCACTGTTATTTCATAATATAGGCATCTTAGATATACAGAAGCCATACACTTTATTAAGTTATGCCCAATTCATTTATAGTCCCTATTACTCTAGCCAACTGGTAATAATCCTAGTAAAAATGTAGATTTTAAGATAAAAGTAATGTTATGAGTAGTGCTGCGGCCAGATGCGCTGGCTCCAAGCGCACTCCTGCCCCATCCTCCCGTGCTGGCTCTGCTGCGGTTCGCATCATGCATGCAAACGCCGGGCCGTCACTCACCTTCCAGCATCTCTGTCCTCTCCACTATCCCTGTCTGCCAGCATGTGTCCCCGCCTCCAAGGGCGTGTGCGTCGGCTTCCTGTGATTTAAAGGGCCAGTGCACCATTGATTGGTGCTTGTCTGGTCCTGACCTTATTTAACCCCGCACTTCCTCTTCACCCCTGCCAGATCTTTGTGCCATTCAGCCTTAGAGAAAGTGTATCTGACCCGATTGCTTAGTATCCTGACCTTGCTCCTGTGCCGCCTGCCCTCTGACCTCTTGCTATGTGACCTGACCTTGCTACAGTGCTGCCAGTCCTGACCTCCTGCCTGTCCCTCACTAGGACTCTGTCTCATTTCTTCTGTGCCACGCTTCTCCCCAGCAGCCTTTGTAGACGAGACGAGGGGTAGTGACCTGGGAGCCACATGCCACAGCAAGTCCATTCCACTTTGCGGCATGCTCTGGTGCAAACCAGCAGCTCCTTAGACTCCACTCCTCGGTACGGCTCACGCCATCATCCACAACAGGTATAGTGGATCCACACCACCAGCCGTTACAAGCAATAGGACTGCAGGGTAAGATGATAGCACTAATGTGAAAAGGTAGAATGTAAATGTTCTTTAACCTGATAACGACCATGGACGTCTATACTCGTCCAATGGCCGTTACCAGGGTATGACGCGGGCTCCCGATTCGAGCCCGCGTCATACCGGCCGGCCCCCAGCTGATTCCTGTAGCTGGGGGCCAGCATTAATAGCTGACATGCGGCAATTGCCGCGGACGGATATTAACCCTTTAGATCACCGCTGTCAAAGTAGACAGCGGCATCTAACGGTGCCTGTATCCTGTCCCTGGTGGTCCAGTGGGGTGGATCGCCCCCCCCCCCCCCCGCAGCGCGATCGCGGGGGGGGGGGGGGGGGGGAGATCCACTACTGAGGTAGCCTGAGGGCTTACCTCTCCTCCTGTGCCAGCTCCGGTGCTCTTTATCAATCGAGCGCAGAACAGACTGATCAATATGGTTCTATGGAACCATAATGATCTGTATGAGGAATCTAATGATTGCTCCTAAAAGTCCCCTGAGGGGACTAAAAGTATAAAAAAAAAGTTTAAAAAAAGTTTAAAATCACACACATTAACCCCTTCCTTACTAAAAGTTTAAATCACCCCCCTTTTCCCAAATTCCATATAAAAAATATATAAACATAATAAAAATAAACATATGTGGTATTACCGCGTGTGTAAATATCAGAACTATAAAAATATATTGTAAATTAACCGCACGGTCAATGGCGTATGCGCAAAAAAATTCCAAAGTCCAAAATAGAGTATTTATGGTCACTTTTTATACCATAAAAAAAGGAACAAAAAGCGATGAAAAAGTCTGATCAAAACAAAAATGGTACCAATTAAAACTTCAGATCACGGCGCAAAAAATTTGCCCCATATGCACAAAAATAAAAAAGTTATAGGGGTCAGAAGAGGACAATTTTAAATGTATTAATTTCCATGAATGTAGTTATGATTTTTTTCCAGAAGTAATACAAAATCAAACCTATATAAGTAGGATATCATTTTAATCGTATGGACCTACAAAATAAAGATAAATTGTCATTTTTACAAAAAAATTGACTGCGTAAAAACGGAAGCCCCCAAAATTTACAAAATGGTGTTTTTTCTTCAATTTTGTCGCACAATGATTTTTTTTCCTGTTTCGTCATAGATTTTTGGGTACAATGACTGATGTCATTACAAAGTAGAATTGGTTGCACAAAAAATAAGCCCTCATATGGATTTTTAGGTGGAAAATTTAAAGGGTTATGATTTTTAAAAGGTAAGGACGAAAAAATGAAAGTGCAAAAAAAGAAAAACGCTTGGTCCTTAAGGGGTTAAATAGAAATGGTTAGTTGGCTATCTTCTAAAGTTTGGTTCACACAGGCTTCTGGTGTTTCATCACTTATGGTGGTAAAACTAACACAGGTTTGAGCAATGTTTTTGCTGTCAAAGCTATGGAAAGGGCAATAAAATCCCAATAGACCCTATATGAATTTGGATATGTCATCTGTATTTAAAGAGGAGAACATATATTTTATCTAATCTATTTCTGTGTAACACGGATATATATTGAAAAAAAAACCACCTGCCTATTGAAGGAGCACCTTATACATGGATGCTGAATATTAAGATCCAATATTTGAGCAGGAGTTCAATGCACATTGACTGGTTGTGCTTTGCACCCTTGCTGCTTACTTCATATGCCAAAGCTGTAGAGGATGTCATCATTCATACCAATCCCTGTCTCTGAGCTCACAATTTTAATATCTCAGACATACAGTGTAGGGTTAAATTCATAGGAAGCCTATTTGCGTATCATAGCATTACTTATATGTGGGAAAAAATGGGAAAGTAACATAAACAATCGGAGAACATGCAAACTCCAATTCCATTGAATTAATTTGAACCCGGGACACCATCACTGCAAGGCAATAATGCTAACAGCTAAGCCATCATTATTAGTAAAGATAAATGTTTTCTTGAAAGTGGACACTACATAGGCAGAAGGAAGTGATTCCTACTCTAATGTCAGGTTAGACTTGTTCACAAAGTAAGTGGGTCCGGCTGTACATGCAATTTTATTGTAAAAACTGTTTAGTGTAATTTTAGACTAGACAGGCTAAGAGTATGGCAGATTTTTAACAGTGGCTCAGCCTGTTTAAAAAAACTGGCACTTCTTCAGATTGTCTAGTCTAAGTTCAAACCGTTTTTAAAGCATACCTGTCAAATCATGGAAAAAATATAATGGTTCTATATGTTACTCACTATGTCATGCACAATCTTTACAAGTATTTTATGTGTATAGCTTCTGCATTTGACTCACAAATCCCTCTGTACTGCTGCTCACTCATTCTGACATCCACTACTCAGGAAGGGGTGTGTTCCAGGTAAGCACTGTGCTTCCACTAACTGGCCAAGCATTCACTTCCTCTCTGAGTCTACTGTGCTCTGTTGGGTCTCTTCATCCAATCATTGCAGGCTGGTTTGTTACCCCTGTTAGGGATTGTCTGAGGGTAAGGCATTCAAATGTGATTGACTTTGCTCTTATATACTGTGTCAACATAAGAAAATATACACCAGACAGGATGTTGGTCTACGCTCTTTCTAAGGGTTCACACTACGATTTGAACTACTACATTAAATATGGTTCCCCTATATGGCTGAGTGCGGGCACCGTGATTAAGCCCCGCCCACCTCTCCTCCCAGCCGTATACAGGAACCGTAGTTTAAATCGTGGTGTGAACCCAGCCTTAGCATACTCGTAGCTGCCCCAAAAGAGTTCTGTTTAATCCAGGAAGTACATTTAGTTTTTACATTGGACAAAGAAGGAGGTTTAGTTATGACATCAGAATTAGCATGTTACATTTTGATTGGTTGTTTGATTATTGTGTCCATATATATTAGCATATCTAGTATCCATAAATTTCTTGGCAGAAGTTCCTTTTCAGGGAAATTCCAGAGTTCTCTGTCCATCAGATACTTTGTCTTTCTACTCCTGCATGGAGTCATCCCAAGGCCTCCATTCGGAGTCACGAGCAGATAGCAAGCTGATGTATAAGGGTTAAGTGGTAGGTAACAGATATATTTTTCCAGCAGCAATGGCATATTAGTATTAGTATATTGAGCAGTCATTAGAAACATAAGGGCATCCCTATCACCCCCTTCTCTCTGTTTTCAGACAATAGTCTGATAGGACAAGAGTGAGCACAGAGGAATGCTAGTCCTGCCCTCATGTCCTGGACTTTGTCCCAGCCTGTATTTTAGCTGGGACAAAGATGATGCTGCAATCGAACACAATTATGTTCTGGATGCTAGTGGTGTTTTTTTTTTCTTTTTATAAGCCATGATTTCTATAAAAATAAAACATTTTATGACGTATATTAAAAAGGTAATGTTTTGCCAAGATGTGCAACATATAAAAATATGTTGATATTGACAGTGCCCATTTAGGTTGACTTACTCTGAAGCCAAAAATATGCACCAAAATTTGGCACAGTTTTGGCATACATCACCTCTTTTAAACAAAGCCATTTCGACTAAGCTTCACTCCCTTCATCTGCTTTAAAAATCTAACATGCTAGTGGGTTTTAGTGCAAACTGCCCCAATATTCTGGCCCAATCAAATTTGTGTTCAAGGCTTAATATACACTTTTAATTTTTTCTCTTACTGCATATCTAAGGGTTTTATGACAGCATACAAAGCTACCTTTATAATGCAGGTTCTATAAATTTTGATATCCGGATAAAAGAGATGCAACACTACAAGTGAACATGCCAGAGGTTATTTATTTAACCCATGATGGAAACAAAAGGCAACACAGGGAAGCTGTGTCTTTTATTCAGTTTGTAATTGCGAGAAGACCCATGAATATTTAATAAGTCAATCAATCATGTTACCGGGCATTCTGATAGCAAGAAATGTAATGTGGCAATAAAAAGACAATGCCTGTGTACCTGGGTATTATTTACTACCACCAGGTTATTTATATTACTGCATCTTTCATGGACTAGAGATTATGCTTTATTGCACAGGTTACATTTGTTTAGCCATTCATTGCCTAGGTAATTATTAATGTCAGGAGCTGATCCCTTCCTTCTGCGCTGTGTTCGTGTCTGTCGTCATTCTGCACTTATAAATGTGTTTATTGGTTTAACACAGTACTAAGAAAAAAAACACCGAACTATAATGTGTAAATTCATTTCGCCAACCTGCTATCAATTATGCCATGCTGCGGAAGAGAACTTACACAACTGCTGTTAAAAAAGTAAAGGCGAGACGACATTGCATAAAATCTCGGAGATATATTTGTAGTCACTCTGTAAAATACAGATTTCTCTGGAACCATTTTGTGTTAAATTAATTTATACAACAGTGTTCCCCTCTTAAAGGAATCTATTGACCCTGAGGGGCTCTTATTTTATGCTGGGTTCACTCACTGCCATTGCATTACACGGTAGTTTACACAGTAGTTTCTGGGGGTTTTGGAAGAAAAACCGACGTGTTTCTTTTTTTGGACCTCTTTGGGATTTGTTCCTGGTGCAAAACAAAGCAAGACCATAATCTATCTATAAAGAATACAATATGTGACCTTTCAAGAATCTCCAAAGCACAGTTTTTCTCCTATGTTCTAATAAGTCCCAGGTTGATGCCCAGTGCAGTATCTATTGCCGGCATCCCCCATATAGTTTAATGCCATATACAGTGGCCCCCCGACCTACGTTGGCCCCGACATACAATAATTTCAACATATGATGGCCTCTCAGAGGCCATCGCATGTTGAAGGCAGCATCAACATACAATGCTTTTGTATGTCGGGGCCATCGCATAAACGCCGATCACGGGGCAAAAAACTAGTCCTCATACCGACCCATATACGGAAAAATTAAAAAGTTATAGGGGTCAGAAGATCACAATTTTGACCCCTTAAGGACACATGACGTTCTCATACGTCTCCATTTCCGAGTCCTTAAGGACACATGACGTATGAGAACGTCATGTGTTTTACCGACCCCCGCAACCATCTGGAGAGGAGCCGGTGCCCGATGCCTGCTGAAATCGTTCAGCAGGCATCGGGGCATATCGCCCAGGGGGGTCATTATGACCCCCCATGTCGGCGATGGCCGCAGATCGCTGGACAATTCAGTCCACCGATCTGCGGCGGATTCCGGGTCAATCGGGTCTCCAGTGACCCGATGACCCGGAATTACTGGCTGATCGGGGCCGTCAGAGACGGCCCCGAACAGCCAGACCCAGCAGGGGTGAGGTGGCACTGGTGCCACCTCATGATCGCCCTGATTCGTCGGCCGTAATACCGGCCGACCAATCAGGGCGCCTGCTGCGGGTGTCACTCCCGCAACCCGCTCCGCCCTCTTCCGGAGGACGTGAGCGGGTGCGGGACGTGCACCCCGGGTGCTGGGGACCCCGATCCCCAGCGTCAATGTTGGGATCGGGGCCCCAGGAGCAGCGGCGGCGGCGACGACGAGGGACTGACCTGTGCGGCGAGGATCGTTGGAGGTGAGTGACAGCCTCCTGCTGTTGCTTAGCAACAGCTCCCAGCATGCAAAAAGGGCATGCTGGGAGCTGTAGTTATGCAACAGCAGGAGGCAGACCACCACAACTCCCAGCATTCCCTTATGGGCATGCTGGGACTTGTAGTTTTGCAACAGCTGGAGGCACATTCTTTCTATGGAAAAGTGTACCTTCAGCTGTTGTATAACTACAACTCCCAGCTTGCACAATCAGCTAAAGTGCATGCTGGGAGTTGTAGTGGTGCATCTGGTGGTTGCATAACTACAACTCCCAGCATGCCCGTTGGCTGTCGGTGACTGCTGAGAGTTGTAGTTTTGCAACAGCTGAAGGCACACTGAGTTAAGTAGCAAACCAGTGTGTCTCCAGCTGTTGCATAACTACAATCCCCAGCATCCCCAGCCAAAATAGTATGCCTCCAGCTGTTGCATAACTACAACACCCATCATGCCCTTCCGCTGTCCGTACATGCTGGGGGTTGTAGATTTTGCAACAGCTGAAGGCACACTGGTTGCAAAACACTGAGTTTGTTACTAAACTCGGTGTTTCACAACCAGTGTGCCTCCAGCTGTTGCAAAACTACAACTCCCAGCATGCACTGATAGACCGTACATGCTGGGAGTTGTAGTTTTGCAACAGCTGGATGTTCCCCCCCCCCCCCCCCAATGTGAATGTACAGGGTACACTCACATGGGCGGAGGATTACAGTAAGTATCCGGCTGCAAGTTTGAGGTGCGACAAAATTTCTGCCGCAGGTCAAACTGCCAGCGAGAAACTACTGTGAACCCCCCGCCCGTGCGACTGTACCCTAAAAACACTACACTACACTAACACACAATAAAATAAAAAGTAAAAAACACTACATATACACATACCCCTACACAGCCCCCCTCCCCTCCCCAATAAAAATGAAAAACGTCTGGTACGCCACTGTTTCCAAAACGGAGCCTCCAGCTGTTGCAAAACAACTACTCCCAGTATTACCAGATAGCCGTTGACTGTCTAGGCATGCTGGGAGTTTTACAACAGCTGGAGGCACCCTGTTTGGGAATCACTGGCGTAGAATACCCCTATGTCCACCCCTATGCAAGTCCCTAATTTAGGCCTCAAATGCGCATGGCGCTCTCACTTTGGAGCCCTGTCGTATTTCAAGGCAACAGTTTAGGGTCACATATGGGGTATCGCCATACTCGGGAGAAATTGCCTAACAAATTTTGGGGGGTATTTTCTGCTATTACCCTTTTAAAAAATGTAAAATTTTTGGGAAAACAATCATTTTAGGTAAAAAAAATATATATTTTTTTACATATGCAAAAGTCGTGAAACACCTGTAGGGTATTAAGGTTCACGTTACCCCTTGTTACGTTCCCCGAGGGGTCTAGTTTCCAAAATGGTATGCCATGTGTTTTTTTTTTGCTGTCCTGGCACCATAGGGGCTTCCTAAATGCGGCATGCCCCCAGAGCAAAATTCGCTTTCAAAAAGCCAAATGTGACTCCTTCTCTTCTGAGACCTGTAGTGCGCCAGCAGAGCACTTTTCACCCCCATATGGGGTGTTTTCTGAATCGGGAGAAATTAGGCCTCAAATTTTGGGGGGTATTTTCTGCTATTACCCTTTTTAAAATTGTAAAAATTTTGGGAAACCAAGCATTTTAGGTAAAAAATATATATATATATTTTTTTTACATATGCAAAAGTCGTGAAACACCTGTAGGGTATTAAGGTTCACATTACCCCTTGTTACGTTCCCCGAGGGGTCTAGTTTCCAAAATGGTATGCCATGTGTTTTTATTTTGCTGTTCTGGCACCATAGGGGCTTCCTAAATGCGGCATGCCCCCAGAGCAAAATTTGCTTTCAAAAAGCCAAATGTTACTCCTTCTCTTCTGAGACCTGTAGTGCGCCAGCAGAGCACTTTTCACCCCCATATGGGGTGTTTTCTGAATCGGGAGAAATTGGGCTTCAAATTTTGGGGGGTATTTTCCGCTATTACCCTTTTTAAAAATGTAAAATTTTTGGGAAACCAAGCATTTTAGGTAAAAAATATATATATTTTTTTTACATATGCAAAAGTCGTGAATCACCTGTAGGGTATTAAGGTTCACTTTACCACTTGTTACGTTCCCTGAGGGGTCTAGTTTCCAAAATGGTATGCCATGTGGTTTTTTTTTGCTGTCCTGGCACCATAGGGGCTTCCTAAATGCGGCATGCCCCCCAAAAACCATTTGTCGCTCCTTCCCTTCTGAGCGCTCTACTGCACCCACCGAACAATTAACATAGACATATGAGGTATGTCCTTACTCGAGAGAAATTGGGTTTCAAATACAAGTAAAAATTTTCTCCTTTTTACCCCTTGCAAAAATTCAAAAATTGGGTCTACAAGAACATGCGAGTGTAAAAAATGAAGATTTTGAATTTTCTCCTTCACTTTGCTGCTATTCCTGTGAAACACCTAAAGGGTTAATACACTTACTGAATGTCATTTTGAATACTTTGGGGGGTGTAGTTTTTATAATGGGGTCTTTTATGGGGTATTTCTAATATGAAGACCCTTCAAATCCACTTCAAACTGAACTGGTCCCTGAAAAATAGTGAGTTTGAAAAGTTTGTGAAAAATTTCAAAATTGCTGCTGAACTTTGAAGCCCTCTGGTGTCTTCCAAAAGTAAAAACTCATAAATTTTATGATGCAAACATAAAGTAGACATATTTTACATGTGAACCCAAAAAAAATATATTTTGAATATCCATTTTCCTTACAAGCAGAGAGCTTCAAAGTTAGAAAAATGCAAAATTTTCATTTTTTTCATCAAATTTTGGGATTTTTCACCAAGAAAGGATGCAAGTTACCATAAAATTTTACCACTAAGTTAAAGTAGAATATGTCACGAAAAAACAATCTCGGAATCAGAATGATAACTAAAAGCATTCCAGAGTTATTAATGTTTAAAGTGACAGTGGTCAGAATTGCAAAAAACGCTCCGGTCCTTAAGGTATAAAATGGCCTGGTCCTTAAGGGGTTAAACGTATACATTTTCCTGCATGTAGTTATGATTTTTTCCAGAAGTACGACAAAATCAAACCTATATATGCAGGGTATCATTTTAATCATATGGACCTACAGAATAAAGATAAGGTGTAATTTTTACCAAAAAATGTACTGTGTAGAAACGTAAGCCCCCCAAATTTATAAAATGGCATATTTTTTTTCAATTTTGTCTCACAATTATTTTTTTTTTCCGTTTCACCGTAGATTTTTGGGTAAAATGACTTATGTCATTACAAAGTAGAATTGGTGGCGCAAAAAATAAGCCATTATATGGATTTTTAGGTGCAAAATTGAAAGAGTTATGATTTTTTAAAGGTAAGGAGGAAAAAACTAAAATGCAAAAACGGAAACCCCCCGGGTCCTTAAGGGGTTAACATTCTTGAGCCAATTGATAAGAAATTTTTTTTTCACCGGAGTACTCCTTTAAGTGTTGGCTTTGCAATTAAAGGGGTACTCCGGTGGCAAACTTTATTTTTTTATTTTTATTAACTGGTACCAGAAAGTTAAACAGATTTGTAAATTACTTCTATTAAAAAAAATCTTAATCCTTCCAGTACTTATTAGCTGCTGAATACTACAGAGGAAATTATTTTATTTTTGGAACACAGAGCTCTCTGCAGAATCACGAGCGCAGTGCTCTCTGCTGACATCTCTGTCCATTTTAAGAACTGTCCAGAGTAGGAGAAAATCCCCATAGCAAACATATGCTGCTCTGGACAGTTCCTAAAATGGACAGATATGTCAGCAGAGAGCACTGTGCTCGTGATGTCAGCAGAGAGCACTGTGTTCCAAAAAGAAAATAATTTCCTCTGTAGTATTCAGAAGCTAATAAGTGCTGGAAGGATTAAGATTTTTTAATGCAAGTAATTTACAAGTCTATTTAACTTTCTGCCACCAGTTGATTTAAAAAAAAAAAAAGTTTTACACCGGAGTACCCCTTTAAGTTTAATAACTAATCCAGCCTACTACTCAATGCAATGGGTAAAGGGACTAGAATAACTTAAGAACTGAGCCACATAGCCTGCCCCCTTTAATCACACTGTCATCACAGAGGTGGGGAAGGAACTCCTTTTTTTGCGTTGAAGCAGAAAAAGTACAGGATGAAGAGAGGGACACTGAAATAAGATGATCCAGGCTGTTTTGAAAAACACAGTTTTTTACATTTCAAAAAGAAAAAAAATACTTTTTCTCTTTTTCTGCAGTCGGCAATCCTGTTTTAGCTTCCATAGCAATCGCTGTTTTAGCTTCCATAGCAATTCATGTATCCAGGCTTAACACCTACAAGTTATAATACAGGTGTCTTCTTAGGACTCCTTTAGGCCTCAAAGTTCAAGTGCACCTTCTACCTCCTTACCTTCTATTGCAACACCATAGACATACATAGATAATAAACCATAAGAGAAGAAGATATATGTAAGGAACCTATTGGTAAACCTTCTATTGCATATACAGTAAGATCAACAATTTCTAAGATTGTAGGTTATTCATCTCTCTCTGATGTTTGGTCCTACCAAATCTTGTCATTACATGTCATTTATTTTAGTAATGCAACTCAAGAGTTGAAACTAATATATGAGAGATACTCATTACATGCAAAGCAAGATAGTTCAAGCTGTGATTTGTCATAATTGTGATGATTAGGGTTACAGCTCATGAACCCCCCCCCACCCCAATTACTATGGTTTGGGGAGCCATGTCATCTGCTGGTGTCGGTCCACTGTGCTTCATTAAGTCCAGGAGATTTTGGAGCACTTCATGCCTGACTGCATTTACAATTGTATTGATATGGACATTTCTGCTCAAGAATAAAGATGTTACAAAGTTCATAGTTCATAAGTTTTTAGGTTGAACTTGATGGACAAGAGCCCTTCCAGTTAAACCTATATCCTTACTGTGTCCCTACTGTATTGATCCAAAGGTAGGCAAAAGCCTCTTTGAGACTGATGCCAGTTGCCCCATACCAGGGGGGCAAATTCCTTCCCAACTCCAATTATGGCAATAAGAATACATCCTGCTTTAAAGGGAATGATTTTAGTTTGAAATACATTTTGGGGACATGCTGTCCTTGTAGTGAAGCTATAAAGTCCTCTACTATCATGCAGTATACAGTTTAGCTCTAAAGAGAGGTGCTCTTTAGGCCTTATTTGTATCTACCGGTAGTAACAAACACCCATTCCATAAATGTCTTTGGTACATAATTGTTAACAATAACTAGAAAGTAGCTATATCCTTGGTTTATGGATCAGCAACACTAAAATAACACATTGACATTAGAGATGAGCGAATCGAATCTGATGAATCCAAATTCGTTACGAATTTCAGGAATAATTCGGTTCACAATGAATGCAAATATTGCCACGATTCTATTGCGCAAATCGCTTCATTAAACTCCATTTAGTGCGGTCCAGGCTCCAGGGCATCTAAAATGGCGGATCCACATGTGAGGACATGGGGCAAGGAATCTTGGGAAGGCACGAACAAGGGTAGGCGGGATGATTCTGAATCACATGCGGCATGCAGCCTATCAGCAGCCAGTCACCCCTGTGATATCACAGCCCTGTATAATCTGCAGCCATATTCCGGCTAGTCACTTCATCCTTTCACTGCAGAGAGATAGGACAGACAGGGCTTTGTGTGTTACACAGAAAAGCTTTTTCCAGCAGCGTTTCATCTCCTAGTCACGTCAACGTGCTGTGTGTTGCCTCATACATTTAAACAAGCTGGCTCAGCTGATGAAATGTTAGCACAGGATGGAGGAATACGTTTTTAGCGCAACTCTGTGTCTTTGTTCCACAACAAATGGGCTGCTGGTTATACTAGTCCGTAGACAGTATAATACATACCCAGCAGTCCATTCCTAATAGTCTTTAAGAGAGAAAGTGCAATTTGGGGTTTAGCACACAGCGACTGTGTGCTGCAGCACTGTCGAGTACTGCTGGTGTTGTGCATAAATACTTATTTAACCCCTTGCCGCAAAACACTGTTTCTAAACGGTGCTGCGTCACGGGAAGGTTATGAAGTGAGCTCAGAAGCTAAGCTTGCATCATATCTGCACAGTCCTGTGAGTTGAGTATTGCTGGTATTGTGCATAAATACTTATTTAACTCCTTGCCACAAAACGCCATTTCTAAACGGTGCTGCTGCACAGGAGGGTTATGAAGCGAGCTCAGGAGCTGAACTTGCATCATACCCGCACAGTCTCAGCTGCTAATGTTAAAGGAGTACTCCGGGATAAGAAAACGTATCCCCTATCCTAAGGATAGGGGATAAGTTTCAGATTGCAGGGGCTGCGACCGCTGGGGCCCCCCGCAATCTCCCGTATGGGGCCCCGACAGTCAGCGGCCAGGGGCTGTGTCCGACCACCGCATGACGCGGCAGCCGACACGCCCCCTCAATACATCTCTATGGGAGAGCCGGAGCGCTGCAATCAGCAGCCTCCGCCTCTGCCATAGAAATGTATTGAGGGGTCGTGTCGGACTTCGCATCATGCAGTGGTTGAAATAAGCTATTTCAGCAAAGAGCCGAGAGCCCCGTGCAGGAGATCACGGGGGGGGGGGGGGGGGGGGGGGGCAGCGGTCGGACGCCCCGCAATCAGAAACTCATCCCCTATCCTTAGGATAGGGGATACGTTTTCTTATCCTGGAGTACTCCTTTAAGGCTGGCTTCTGGTTAGGCCTTAAACTGTGAGTGACTGCCGCTGTATACTGCTGAGTGTCGGCACAAGAAATAAACACCAGACAAAATGTTGGTATAAAACTCTTTCTCAGCATACTGGCTAAGGAACTGTCCCAAAGAGTTCTGTTTATTATACGGAAGTAAATTGGTTTTTACATTTGACAAAAAGGGGAGGTTAGTTATCACGTCAAAATCATCATGTTATATTTTGATTGGTTATTTGAGTATTGCGTCTGTATATATTAGCATATTAAACATTCAATTCTTTCTTGGCCATAGTTCACTTATGTTGCCTTTCCCCCTATTCTACCAGAAAATTCTGGACATATCTGCCCTTCTGCAGTCTACATTTCTTCAAACATTTTGACTCCAACTTTCAACCTCTTCTTATCTTGCGTAGTTTGGCCTCGTCCCAAGGTCTTCTTCTTCTTCTAGGTCCCAAGCAAATAGCAAGCTGCCATGTCTCATGAGGAAAATAATGTTTTACTGCAGCATAATAGCATATATATATATATATATATATATATTTTTTTTTTATTTTTTTTTTAATATATACAGTACAGACCAAAAGTTTGGACACACCTTCTCATTCAAAGTTTTCTTTATTTTCATGACTATGAAAATTGTAGATTCACATTGAAGGCATCAAAACTATGAATTAACACATGTGGAATTATATACATAACAAACAAGTGTGAAACAACTGAAAATATGTCATATCCTAGGTTCTTCAAAGTAGCCACCTTTTGATTTGATTACTGCTTTGCACAATCTTGGCATTCTCTTGTTGAGATTCAAGAGGTAGTCACCTGAAATGGTTTTCACTTCACAGGTGTGCTGGTGTGGAGGAGGAGGTGTGATGGTGTATGGGTGCTTTGTTGGTGACACTGTTAGGGATTTATTTAAAATTGAAGGCATACTAAACCAGCATGGCTACCACAGCATCTTGCAGTGGCATGCTATTCCATCCAGTTTGCGTTTAGTTGGACCATCATTTATTTTTCAACAGGACAATGACCCCAAACACACCTCCAGGCTGTGTAAGGGCTATTTGGCCAAGAAGGAGAGTGATGGGGTGCTGCGCCAGATGACCTGGCCTCCACAGTCACCGGACCTGAACCCAATCGAGATGATTTGGGGTGAGCTGGACCGCAGAGTGAAGGCAAAAAGGGACAACAAGTGCTAAGCATCTCTGGGAACTCCTTCAAGACTGTTGGAAGACCATTTCAGGTGACTACCTCTTGAAGCTCATCAAGAGAATGCCAAGAGTGTGCAAAGCAGTAATCAAAGCAAAAGGTGGCTAGAACCTGGAATATGACATATTTTCACACTTTTTTGTTATGTATATAATTCCACATGTGTTAATTCATAGTTTTTATGTCTTCAGTGTGAATCTACAATTTTCAGTCATGATAATAAAGAAAACTCTGAATGAGAAGGTGTGTCCAAACATTTGGTATGTACTGTATATATATATATATATATATATATATGTATATATATATATATATATATATATATATATTATTGATCAGTAATCAAAATCATAAGGGTCATCCTTATCACTATTAGCAACCAGGACCCGTGGCTAATGCCGGACAACGCAGTTCAGGCAGATGTCTGGCATTAACTCTTTAGACACGGCAATCAAAGTTAATCGCCACGTCTAAAGTGAAAGTGAAAGCTTCCCAACAGCTCAGTCGGGCTGATCTGGACCGCTGCGGTAAAATCGTGATCAGCTAGGACGGAGCAGAAGGGTGCCTTAACTGCCTCTTGTGCATCTGATCAGCGATTGATTGCTCCAAGCCTGAAATCCAGGCTTGAGTAATCAACCGCTGATAACACTGATCAATGCATTGCAATCCAATGACATTGATCAGTGTGTATTGCATCAATGTACTGCCTGTTATAATCCCCTATGGGGGGGGCTATAAGATTGCAAAAAAAGTGGGAAAAAAAGTTAATAAAGATGATTTAACCCCTTTCCTAATAAAAATTTGAATCCCACCTTGTAAAACTGTAAATAAAAATAAACATATGTGGTATTGCCGCGTGCTTAAATGTCCGAACTATAAAAAATATATCATTAATTAAACTGCACGGTCAATGGCGTACGTGCAAAAAACTTCCAAACTCCAAAATGGCATATTTTTGGTCACTTTTTATACCATATAAAAATGAATAAAAAGCGATCAAAATGTCTGTTCAAAACAAAAAAAAAAACTTTAGATCATGATGCAAAAAAAATGAGCCCTCATACCGCCCTGTACATGGAAAAATAAAAGGTTATAGGAGTCAAAAGAGGACAATTTTAAACGTATACATTTTCCTGCATGTAGTTATGATTTTTTTCAAAAGTAATACAAAATCAAACCTATATAAGGTATAGGGTATCATTTTAATCATATGGATCTACAGAATAAAGAGAAGGTGTCATTTTTACCGAAAAATGTACTGCGTAGAAACAGAAGCCCCCAAAAGTTACAAAAGCACATTTTTCTGCCCTCATAAGTGCATACCATGTACCTACATCTAAGTAGTGTACTATTTTGTACCTGTTAATCTCTCAAGGGCCTAGACACTGTGAAAGAACAGCCAAAAGTACACACCTGCTGCTGTTCTAGACAAATACTGTTAAGCGAAGGGGAGCACATTCTACTGCCCTCATAAGTGCATACTACATATGTACATCTCAGCGTTGTACCATTTTGTTCCTGATAAAGTCTTAAGGGCCTAATTACTGTAAAAGGCCAGCCAAAAGTATCCACCTGCTGCTGTTCTAGACAAATACTGTTTTAAGCATAGTGAAGCCTATTGTACTCCCCTCATATATGCACTAAGTATGTCAAGCAGAGAAGTGCCAGGATGTGCACAGAGGAGTGGCAGAGGCCTAAATTTGTCAGGCACAGGAAGAGGTGCAGTAGAGTAGGGGCGGGTGGCAGCAGGAGTCGCAGCGAGAGCTCTGAGCTCCCGGTGTCAGCTTGCAGTTGTGTCTCGACCAGCAACCCAGCAGCCGTGTTTGATTGGTTCACTCAGTCATCCACTACATCCAAAGTGACAACCGACACCCCCAGTCAACAGTTGGTGGGTTCCTCGGACTCATCCCTCAGTTGGCATGGACCTCATGCTGCTGCTGCCACCTCCAGGCTCTGTCACTGTGCTGCCATATGGTCTCCTCATGCTGATGCTACCACCTCCAGGCTCTCTCATTGTGCTTCCATGGATACTGCAAAACATAATTAAGGTGCTGGTCCCTAGTTACAGAAATTCCTTTGCATTAGACCACAAATAAGTATTGAGGATATGCATTAGCTAAAACTTAACCTTTCTTAGGATAAAGTATATGGACCCAGAATTTTTTTGAAATCTAACAAAAGGAAAGATGTGCAAAAAAACATCATCTACCACCTACACCACCAAGTATTGATGTTATGCAAAGACCTTGAACAAAGGAAATAGAACAACATATGGTCCATTGTAACACTGCCATTTCCACCTAAAAACCCTGTGAAATGGCAGTGTTTTAAGGTGGAAATAGGGAGAGGATCCTGTATGGGGCCACTCTTTTTAGGATGAGTAACACTTGCCAATTAGGGCATCAATAGTGCGAGAGTAGGGCCTTACAGGGGAAGTTTTTACCCCCACCTGTTAGAATTGACCATACATTGTTCCCTTCCACCTTTTAGAGGTCTTTGCATAGCATCAATACTTGGTGGTATAGATGGCACATGGTGTTTTTTGCACACCTTTCCTTTTGTTAGATTAAAAAAAAAAAATTGGGTCCATATATTTTATCCTAAGAATAATGTTAAAAGTAAAGTTTTACGTAATGCATATCCTCAATACTTACTTGTGCACACTTTGACAAAAAAGATTACTGCTTACTGCCTCCAGCTACTATTCTGATCCTGCCACCCGCCTGATGCCACACATCTGATGCCAAGTTCTCCTTCTTTCACTCACCTTCATCACCGGGTACTGGTATAAACACCCACCACCCCACTCTACCAAAGTGCACGGCAGCGCCGACATGTGGAGCTGTAACTATGGTCAGGGTCAATACATGTCCTTTAAGGCCCACTGGGGGAATGTGGTTCCTGCACAGCTGCAACAGCAACTTGGACAGGTCATGCCGCTTCCACCTCCACGCTCTCAGGCCGTTGGTCCTGCGACAGTGTGCGACTCCGCCTCCTCATCCTCCACCGTGTCCCATAGTCACCCCAAGGAGAGCTTGGCTGTCCATGAAAAATGTGGAGAGACTGACCTTTGTGAAGATGAATCAGGCATGGATCTGCCAGGATTTCCAACCACCAATGCCTGATGCATCAGAGTAGATTGACCATGTTTCCACACAAACATTTCACAAAAATGTGTAGTGCAAAAACAGATTTAAGGCGCTGTTCCCCAATTACAAACATTCCTCCGCATCAGACCTTTTTTCACCCACCTTCATTACCAGGTACTGGTATTGCCACCCACCACACCACTCTGTCACTGGGTCACTTTCAGGACTCCTGATGCTGCTGCTGCCACCTCCAGGCTGTTTCATTCTGCCACCATATGTTCTCCTCATGCTGTTGCCAACTCTAGGCTGTGCCAGTCAGCCACTACATGGTCTCCTCATGTTTCCGCCACCTCCAGGCTGTGTCATTAAGCCACTATATGGTTTACTCATGCTGCTGAGCCTTGGACATTACCAAAAAATGTTATCGTAGCACTAGCTACCATTTATGGTCAATTTAAATTTGAAAATTTGAAAATTCTAATTTAAAATTGACAATCTTTTAATCTTAGGTATTGTGAAGCCCTATTGTTTCCTCATGCTGCCGACAGCTCCAGGCTGTGTCATTCAGCCACTAAATGGTTTACTGAAGCGGCTGGGCCTGGTATATTACCTACATTTTTTATGGTAGCACTAGCTACCATAAATGTTCAATTTAAATTAGAAAATTCATCTTTTAATCTTAGGGATTGTGAAGCCCTATTGCATCCTTATGCTGCCGCCAGCTCCAGGCTTTGTCATTCAGCCACAATATGGTTTACTCATGCTGCTGGGCCTGGGACATTACCTTAATTTTTTTATGGTAGCACTAGCTATCATAAATGTTCAATTTAAATTTGAAAATTCCTCTTTTGATCTTAGGGATTGTGAAGCCCTATTGTCTCCTCATGCTGCTGCTAGCTCCAGGCTGTGTCATTCAGCCACTATATGGTTTACTGATGCTGCTGTGCCTGGGACATTACCCAAAAATGTTATGGTGGCATTAGCTACCATAAATCTTTAATTTAAATTTGAAAATTCATCTTTTAATCTTAGGGATTGTGAGGCCCTCTGGTCTCCTCATGCTGCCGCCAACTCCACGCTCTGTCATTGTGCCGCCATGTGACTCCTTGTTAGATTGGTTTTGTGGTTATACAGTATTAGTTCACCAGGATATTAAACTTGGGAATCTAATATAAATCTTAAATTTAAAAAAATCTATGTAATCTTTTCAAGACTGAGGCCCTATGGTTGTCTACATCATATTACCTGTGGAACTATCACAAGAATCCAATGAAACAGCTTGGAGCGATAACAATGAACCATAACTGATTAAATGAAACATTTGCACTTTCACAGTCAGGGGGGTGCTGAGAGGCAGGGACTGGAACAGGTGGTATCTCGCTTGGCAGAGGACAGCCAGCTCGATGCTTATCAGAATGAGTAATCAAAAAATAAATTCAAATTAAATTAAATAAAAATTACATAAAAAATCTGACAGATCCAGACTCTCTGGCAGTGATTCTAATAGTGATGCCTGTAATCTGCATGTCATACTGAATAAAATAATTATTTCACTAACACAGCACACTCCCTATGCATGTAAGGACAAGGCAAAGTGTTCTACACCCCTATTGAGCCTCTCTGTAAGCCAAAAATAGCCGTTTTTAATAGTGATTTGCCGCAAATAAATTCGGTCTGAACCAAATTTTTTCAGATAATTTGGTGAATTTGCCAGATTGAATTTTTCAGAAATTTGCTCATCTCTAGTTGACACCATGAAATAAAAGTAAACTGTTATGTGTATACAGGTCATTTGGTAAGTGAGAGGATAAATAATTTTTTGTACTGTTGCAACACTTTATTCTATCCAATGTACTTGTATACCTGTTAATTTTTGTTCTATAGATAGAAAAGAGCTCTTGATACAATGGACAAATCCTTTTACACAAAAGATATTTGCTGATATAAAAAAAAAACATATATCGCATTATACATTATGCCATGCAAGTGTCAGGAGTACCAAGGAAATGGTATTGAGAACTCTTAAGTCACTATTTTGTTCCATTCTTTTATATTATCCTATACATACAGCTAAGCAATGTCTGCACCTATTCAGAATCCATTCTGTCGCATACTCCACAGCAAAGAATAATGTAGTAAGAAACCTTATAATACCATAACGGAAAATAATATCTAAATCACTGCCAGTTTAAAAGAGACATTTCTTATAAAGTACTAGCCACAGTGACACAAATCTAAAATATCTGGAGGAAAATGTATATATATATATATATATATATATATATATATATATATATATATTTATAATCTTACATTGTACGTGTTCAGAAAACATGCCAGCATCACGCTCAGTGTTATTGACTTAAAGAAAGGAATTACATTGCTTGTTGGTCAAATGGTCTTTGGTCAAAACCACTCTATCAGAAATGGAATAGAACAGTAGATACAGTCCATTTTTGACTATTGTGTCTTCTAGGATATTCATTTGAACATATCAAAGGTGGCTTTTTAGTTTTTTTTAGTTATGGCAGCTCCATAAAAGAACACATTAAGACCCCTTATCTCTTAGATCTATTAGCAGCACAGGTTCTATAAATTACAGCACCAAGTCTTAATCTTAGGGAAGTTATTGAAAGGACAAATGACTCTATAGCCACATGTTTCTATCCAACTTTCTATCCTACAAGTTATGAGATCCAGCAATCGCCGGGTCTTATGTTCCAGATGTGTGTATGCAATGGAATGAAAAACCAAAAAATCTGTCCAGGCTGCCAGCATTAAACTAAAAACCTGAACTTACCTTACGCTCCTTCCCAAGTGCATCTGGTACCCTGCTTCTTGCCTCCACTTCAATCCTTTTCCTGGTTGCCTAGGGTCAACACATCACCATTGCAATGTAATGTATTGAGCCCCGACCCTGGGCTTCTTCTTGGTGCTTGGGCCCAATATGTTACACTGCCACTCAGCCAATTACTGGACGAGGCAGGACATCACTGCGCCCATTGATTAGCTGAGCTGCACTCTGACCTGTGAAATCCTGGCAACCAGGAAGTGGACAGGGTACTAAAAAGAAACTAAAATGCCAGACTGTCCCTTTAAAGTGGAAAAAAAAAACAACATTAGAAAAACAAATGAGGCTTTAGTAGATATGATTAGCTGTTGCAAGGCTGTTGCATTGTGACTTTTTGTGGCCCGCTCATGACGCTTTCTCTAAAAGTGGGTGGGGCTTAATGAGGGGGCGTGGACCACACAGCCTGACAGATTCACTATAATTTACACTACAAATTGGTAAAATTATGTCTGAAATTTTATGCAACTTATAACTGGCATAAATTTTATTCTTTGGTGTATAACAACCACAGAGGCAAGAAACATATTAATAGGCTGGTGCCTCCTAATACATTTGTTGCGTTTTACTCCAGCGCATTTGTCTTTCAGATTGTATGACTCTCTCTTCTTCCTTTACATTCCCTATTTCTCCAAAGGGGTTATTCAGCAATAAAAATGTATTCCCATCCACAGGACAGGGAATGACTCTCCCCGGTGAACCCAAGAAAAACTTTAGCCATGATCAAAAGTGGTGGTGACAGACATGTACACACATAACTATGCCTTTTATTCAAGTGATGTCCTATAACAACAAAGATAACTGAGCACTGTGTCGCCCATTACTAAGCAGAGGCCTAAATATATAGTTTTCTGCTACTGAGTACTGGATGTCACTGAAGAATGGTTTATTATGGAGTCACTAATACATCTCAGATAAGTCTTATGATGGCACACACAGTCAGGAGCTGTCAGTCTAATGATTGTTCGGCCAACAATGATCTTTCTCAACTTCCCCATAAACAGGTATGCTCAGTGTGACCAGTGAGCATGCATGTTTATATCACATGGGGATAATCTAATGTGTTTGGCTACACTATGATAAAGGCATTACTATGATGTATTCTTGTCTGGAAATTTATTGTGTGTGTTTCTAAATTATGCTGATGTCCGAGACTGGTAATGGATATTAAAGGATAGGGGATAAGATGTCTAATCGCAGGGATCCTGCCGGTGGGGACCCCCACAATCTCCGCTGCGCCACCCAAGTCATCCGGTGCATGGAGTGAACTCCGCGCCAGATGACTGGTGACTACAGATGTCACGCCCCCTCCATTCATGTCTATGGGAAGAGGCGTGATGGTTATGTAGTAGCCGCCATGCCCCCTCCCATAGACATGAATGGAGGGGGCGTGGCTTCACATCCCGAACACGGAAGCTCCAAGCTTCTGTGTTCCGGACACCACCGCTGCCGGCATGAATATCGCGGGGGTCTCCAGCAGCGGGACCCCCATGATCAGACATCTTATCCTCTATCCTTTGTAGTACCCCTTTAAGTGAAAACTACTTTTATCCAATATAGTTGTGTCCTATCTTACAACAGACAGTACATTATGTAACTTCATTTTGTCCTATTTTCTGTTAATCTGCCTGATTGATGTGAATGATGATAGTCAGACTGCTAAATAGTCTAATGTCTACAGTGGGTTAGATAACATGGTCTTCCTGCTTTCCTGGCAGACGTAACTTTTGGCCAGCACTATTCTTGAATAGTGCTGGAAGGAAGTCAGAAAGGCACAAGATTTGCTAATATCATAGAATCCAGTTTCAAATGTTAAGTTGTTATGAGTCTAACATGGAAAACGCTTATAGGAGCTCTATGGTTTTTAAACTTGGCTGGTGAACTGAAATAGTACTAGGAACTCAGGGACCAATGCTGTTAATATGTACTCATTGCACATGCATTACCAATATTATTACTTCAAAATATATGATCTCCACAACCAAGACAAAGGTAGCTATATTGCCCCAAAGAGAGGCAGTATGGCTAAGAAGTGTAATGTAAACATATATTATGCCATATCTGTGCTTGAAGTCTTGACATTGGGATTCATTTGATTTGTAAAAAAGTAAAATTAAAAAGTTATTTAATAATTGGTTTTCAGGGTTTTGTGGAATATGTGTACAGGATAAATATATATCCCCCCCATAAACCATAAACCGCACCACTCCTGTGTTTGGACTGTTTAATAGTCCTCATTTGAACAAAAAAAGAGAGATATTACCAGCTACAGCCCCAAACTACAGCAACTGATTCTGGGGGAAAAAAGTTTATTTAAAGGAGTATTATTATTTTGAGGCAGTTAAATACAGCAACCCCCCCGACATGCGATGGCCCCGACATATGATCAAATCGACATACGATGACCTCTCAGAGGCCGTCGCATGTCGATATCAGCATCGAAATACGATGCTTTTATATGTCGGGGCCATCGCATTAACTGCTATCCGACAACGCAAAATGCTTAAGCTGCTGTCGGATAGCAGTTTAAAGGAAACCAATCATCAGATTTTACCCTATATAACGCTTGGCAAAGCGTTATATTGGGTAAAATCTTTATTTTTGCCATTCCTGGGGGATGCTGCTGCCCCCAGGGATGGTGAAGATATGAAGTTATAAACTAGTCACTGCCGCCGCTGTAAGTAGTCACCTGGGCGGGGAGCTCTTCTCACCTACTCCGGTTCTTCGGCCGGGAGCGACGCCCCCTCCGCTTGATTGATGGGCCGCGTCATTGTTACGCTCACTGAACAGACGGAGCAGAGCGATGACGCGGCCCATCAATCAAGCTGAGGGGGCATCGCTGCCGGCCGAAGAACCGGAGTAGATGAGAAGAGCTCCCCGCCCAGGTGACTACTTACGGCAGCGGCGGTGATTAGTTTATAACTTCATATCTTCACCATCCCTGGGGGCAGCATCATCCCTTGGGAATGCCGAAAATAAAGATTTTACCCTATATAACGCTTTGCCAAACGTTATATAGGGTAAAATCTGATGATTGGTTCCCTTTAAGCATCCCGGACATGTTCACTTACCTATCCCCGCTGCTCCGGGTCCACTTTGCGATAATAACGTCACCAGAAAGCGAGGCCCGGACACCGGAGAAGATGCGGAAAAAGCCGGAGGATCCCGAAGAAGACGTCGGAGCAGCGGGACAGCATCGGGAGCCCCTGATACAGCATCGGGAGTTGTGAGGACGCGGTACAGAGCGACGGGGACAGATGAGTATAACTTCCTATACTTTACATTGCACGAATCCCTCAACACGATGGATTCGACAAACGATGGGTCGTTTGGAACGAATTACCATTGTATGTTGAGGGACCACTGTTTATATATATATATATATATATATATATATATATATATATATATACACATTTTTTTCAGTTTCTCTGCTACTATAGCTGTCTTAGTATAAGACCCACTGTGAAACACTTCCTTTTGTCGTTGTCGGCACAAGGACCTTCCTGCCCAGCCAACCAGTAGCCGCAGAAGTGTCCTGCATCAGCCACTGATTGGATGAATGGGGTGGTCTTTGTGCCAACACTGACGAAAGGAAGTGTTTTGCAACAGAGTCAACAATGAGACAGCAATAGTGGCAAAGGAGCGAGGAGAGTAAATATAGGTTTTTTTTCTATTTAACACTGCTCTGAGCACAGTTAGATAGACAAAAAATTTCCGGTAAATGATGTAAAAATCAGACATTGTATAAATGACTACTTGTCTTTTATTCTATCACATAAGGTTATAGCTATTACATTAAAATTCGAATAGTGAAAACATTTGGTGGCATTATATTCTGCTGAACTCTCTGCTCACAGCAGCCATCCATAAAGAAGATGTTAAAGTTGTTCATTTTAGTTATTTCATTTAAACTAAATGAGTCTGGAAGAAAAAAAAACATATAGTAAAAACTGGAAGTAAAAATTGAGTTATATAAATGGCAGCTAGAGATTCATTGAAGATTAATGAACCCTCGCTATTAGGGCCCCTCAAGCTTCAAGTTCCTCTTTCAAGACACTGACTGCAGGACTCACTCTTATCTCCCTGGGATCTCTTTCTGCAAGTAGTATGCCATGGCCCAGACACTGGGTGGGCCTCCGAAACAAAACATTTTTTTGATATGGAGACAGATAATACAGTTCTTTAGTGACTTTACAGTTTATCTTCACTATTCATCTCCAAGATGACATTAAAGTGTCTTTTCATCAACATAGACGCAATGAAAAAAAGCTTGTGGAAGGAGACGACCTCAGTTAAAGCATCTGTTCTCTGAAGCGGAGCTACTATGCGATATCCAATACAAAACATTGCCCATCCCCCCATCTCTGTAGTTAAGAAAAAAGGTTCTGGTGGCCCAGTGCGTACAGGGTGTATAATGTACCTTATAAATTATATTCATCTATTTCTCCTGGCATTTTATTATGGGCTTTTTTTTTTTTTTTTATCATTTTTGCCTGTACTGAATGTTTGGGGTCCCAATAGGGGTAAAATTGAACATTTATGAACAAGAATAATGGGTTTTGTAGGCACTTTCCATGAAGGCAGAATGTATCCATCACTAGAAAGTAGAATAATAAGTGGTCCTAATGGTGAAGGGAACACAGCTGGCCATTGTAATTGATGAACCTTTCCCATTGAAGACCGGGCAACTCAACAAGCAGCTTCTAAACTGTTAAAAGAAGTGTCAACTATATCTCCTTATATTGCTACATGAAATAGGTGAATGGAAACCAGACTCCTTTATAACAAAGACAATTGACCTTTACTGAACAAGATACATGAAAGCATTCAAAAGAAAAATGATTTATTTCCGAATGACGTGGCAATGTTTATATGATGGCAGGAAGAGGCCCGTGAAGACTGTGCAGTGCGGACAGAGAGGGAGTTTTTTCTTAACTGGAAAGAAATGAGAATTTAATGGCTGAAACATTACAATATTACATGTTTACCTATTTGTTTGTGTTCATTTTGCCTTGAATTATAAATTCATATAGAGAATCGTTGCTTGACGCTTCTCTTCCCATCATCTACTATGTGTATTTTTTGTAAAAAAGAAAAGGCTTTTATACTACATTTATGCTGATATTTTCTTAAAGCTACATTAACACAGTTCCGTTATGAAATTATAGTAAACTAGAAGACGTGGTGGCATTAATATGTAAACATTCATGCAAGAAGGTGTAGAACTACAGTAGCCTCCGAAAGGGTTAATATTTCATGTGCCAACATCTGAATTATGCAAGTGAGGCTGGTTTAGGCTTTCGGTGAACTGTAATTATTCAGGTCTGATGATTCTGGTGACATCACACAAGACATCTGAGCGCTGCCGATGAAGTCACAGTGATGAACTGCTGGAAGAATCGTAGGGGAAAAGGAGGAGAATGAGGAAGACTTCACTGTCTTAATTATGGTTTGGAACATCAGTTAATTAGAATTTAGAGACTCCCACATCTAAAGCCTTTCTCCTTACAATGGTATCATTCTCCCTGATATAGATGGTTGTGGAGAAAGATGAGGACTGAAGTCTATGACAGTCCAATTATTTATTATCATCAGTCTTTGTATGCTCCTTTTATACCATGAGTGATGGATACTATCAGTTGTATTAGTACACGTTAACACTATATTTTACTTCTTAGTTGATTCTCTTTTCACCACGACATCAAGCTAAACATTACCTTCCATTACTTGTATGTTTTTTGTACATGTTAAGCGATGAAGAACACTTTTGTATTCAGCGCCACTCACAATGGTGGAGCTTTTGGAGTCAATGACTCTCCCAACACAGTGCTCCATGCCGAAGAAGCAGCACCCAGCCGAGAACACACAGTGATTTCTATGTCATTAACTTCTTCACATGATGACAATCTTATTAAATGGCTATTAATGCTCTTTTATCAAATCGGAAGGATTTTCATAAGTCTTTTGTTCTCATTCTCTGCAAATCCTTAATGAAACATAAAATCCCAAATAAACAAACCAAGATATAGCGGTAATCCCTTCCAGATTAACCCCCTCTCCATCATAGAGCCCCCGTGTCACTCAGGTCATCAATCACATTATGGTAAACCAGCTGCTAGTTGCATTGCTGTGCTTTTCTGTGCTCTTCCACGTTACCTTACTAAACTCTTTTCCCACAACATCCTCAGCTGGTTTATTATGGGATTGTTTTCCGAATCAGCCATTTTATTCTGCCCATCACTTTTTTTTCCCTCTTTAAATCTCATGCATAAAATAAAAATAATTAAATACGGATCTAGATTGTCGACGATGGCTTGGCAAATCTCAATAGGGATCAGCAACAGGCTAGGTATACAGAGATTTAAAAGAAACTTCCCCTACCCGGACAATCAACTGGTAGTCACAGAATAAGAAGGAAATTGCAAGCTTACCTTAAGAAGAATGCAGGCATCACTTGTGGAAACCGCTTCAGAGATCAGAAGCAAATGCTCGCAATAGAGTAACACTGCTTTTTAACCCTCTTTCCTTTGCAGAAAAATTAAAATCAGACAGAAGTCATCAGAGAGCGAAAACAGCGAGAGAAAAGTAGAAAGCAGAGGAGCCACACCTCCTGCAGCTCAGTATTCTGATGTCCACTGTGTACACATTACTTGTGAGGTTGATCTAATCTAATCCAGATAGGATCTTGGACCCCTTGACGCTGCTGGAAATGGTACCCAGCCTTGATGAGATGTAGCTGAAGCTGAAAGTCTGCTCGTCTCTTGCTTGCAGCCCCTGTGCTGTAAAACAACGGAGAGATGTGAGCTATGAGGCAGACCAGCAAATGAAATCATTAAACACACAACACATCTGACACTGCATGCTAATGGGGCTCAGCACTGGGAAGCTTGCTGAAAAGTTCCCCACAGTGCTGCTCATTGCTTTTCATCTTCAGATCTCACTGGCACAGGATGAGGAGCTTGACCGTCACTATGAAATGTATTAAAAGCCTTTCGAGTTCCTGCAAAAAAGGTCCATTTCATGGACACCCCCTCTTGTTTTGCTGCTTTATGTTGTGATCTCCAAAACTTCTTTGTTTTGTAAACAAGGATTTGCTCTACTAAATACCTTCAGTTCTCTTGCCCACCTGCCTGGGTCTTTAGTGAGCCTGTCCCTTCCTCTCATTTGGTTTCACATGTTAAGAAATGGAAGCTGCACTTCAAAGAGAGGAGAGATCAGTTTGAGGTTTCCCAACTAGCCAATCTTTCATACAGAGATAGGAAATGTCAAGTCTCATCTGTCAGAGGTAATACGAACCAGTCATAAGCAGATCCATCCCTTATTTGGACACATTATTGTCTTCTTACCTTGTGAAGAAGTCTCGATATTTTGGGATCCACTATTTCCAGGCTGCCTGAAGTGAAGATCTTGGAGGGATCATGTAGAATGGGAAACATTTCCAGGCAACAGGATGCATTAGGAAAACCTTTGGTGGGCATCAATATCCTGATCACTTAGTAGAACTGACATGGTCCAGCCAGCATTGCCTCCGGAGCACGCAGGTTGAAGAATTCTCATCTTTTTCCCTTCTCTCCCTCTAAAGCTGACTCCTGCAGAGAATAATATGGATTAAAAGGCAGGTGGCGCCCTGCTCTCTAGCTGAATGTAGACCTAATGTTTCCTCACATGCTGCTGAAGAAGCAGACTCCTGTTCTTCCTACAATGCATTCAGCACAAGCATGTAACAGGTCCACACACTGTAGAGGATAGGAGCTTTACTGTTTTTTTTCCCCTTCATTCTGCTGATGACTTCAAGGTTGCTTTTTTTGTGCGTGGAGCTATTTTTAGTTTTTTTACACTGTCCTATATCTCAGAGGTGATGCTGTGATACAGATCAACTGCTGGATGAACAGACCTCCCATGCTCACTAGGATCAGGCAGATAGGAGGGTATTTCTGGTGATGAAGATATTATCCCCTAGCATGCATCAGAACAGAACATGGAATCCTGAGCCAAAGAGCTTCTTGTCACGGCAGAAAGAGCGAGCTAAAATCCCGATTAACCCTTAGCAGTCCAGTATTCCTTTGACGTGTGAATGGATGATGTGTTTTGACAGGCAGGCAATGATTTGCATTCCCTGGCATAGTCAAACAGCACCATTAGTCACTTGCTTCTTCTGTAGTATGTGTATGCAAGGGGGGGGGGGGAGAGCATTATGGCATATATACAAATGTATTTCAAGATGGTAATTACAGAGTTAAAGGTTCATTAACTGTTCCTTCCCAGGGACGCTCAGCACTAGGACAAACGGCACTGATGTACAACGTCTATTTCTGCCTTCTTTAAATGTAATTTGTACACTTTGTATACGTCGTCAACAAAGGTTGTGGGCAGGTTCATGCCTGAGGACCTAGAGAGTACAATTTCCAGCTATCTATTTATAGTATATGAGCGCACCTCTTGAAAAGGGTTAATAACATTCGCACAGCTCAGTAGATTTGCATGTAACTTACACTGGTGGATGTGGTGTGTGTGTAACAGGCAGAGTCACAAGCTATTAATTTCCAGAACACCAGTTAGGGAGTATCCATTTTGATGCACAGACAAGCCTTATCCCGACCATTTATCGCATTGTTGTTCCACGCAATTCCAGGTCTCGATGGTATTTTTATAAGGCCCTCGGAATGTAATTAGATCATTCTAAGAAAAGATTTGCAGAGATTTGTAGATATCGCACTGGGATTTTGGGAAGAGTTGGTCGCATTAATATCAATCTTCCATCTTAAAACAGGATATTATACTAAATTAATGTATTAAGTGCGTTGGCCGTGATTTTCCCTTTATACTGTTCCCAGATAGAGGATAATGCTTCTTAATGAACACTCACCATATTGAGAAACTTAAAGGGGTACTCCAGTGAAAAACATTTTTTTTTATCTACTGGTGGCAAAAAGTTAAGCAGATTTGTAAATTTCTTCTAAATGAACAGAACAACTCAACTTCACATGGAGCATACAGCAGCTGATACTGTAAGTCAGTACCCCTTGATAGCCCATTCCCAAAAAATTTTACCCCCATATTAGAGACATTTTGTAAAGATTATAGTATAATTCACATGCTTTACTTTCCTTTATAACAGGCCCCCTGTTCCTCTCCCTATCTCCCCAGTCCCCCGATTTACAGGTCACGTCTTCTCTAACCGGAGTTGTTAATTTTTGTTTTCTTCACTATCTGGCCTAGACCGCCATTAAGATTTCTCCCATACAAGGCTTCTCCACAGAACCAGCCAAACAAACATTTTAGGCTCCTTTGTGCAGTACAATACCCAACTACCATCCCTATTTCCTGGTCCCTTATCTTAGAGTGCCTGACTTCCAAGCAGGTATAACACAGATAGACCGAGCCCCCAATAAAACTGGAATAAACAATAACCAATACACAGTCCAAATGAACACTCCCCCATGTCTTAGATTATACATTATACACAAATATAATTATAATACATATGTGTGATTCCATAATCAGGCCTTGGGCCTTACCCTCCCCCCCCCCCCCCCCCCTTAAGATGGAGACAGAGAGATCTTGCCTCTTCAGGCTGATAGATTTGTCTCCATTAACTGTCTATTTCTCCCTGACACGATAATCCAGCTGCATTTTGATGCAGGCTTCCTTTCCTGTGTTGGACAGTGAAATTATATTGTTGGAGGATAAGAATCCAGCGAAGCAGTTTGCCATTGTTACCTGACACTCTGTCCAACCAATATAGAGGGTTGTGATCAGTTATGACAGTAAAATCCCTGCCATACAGGTATGGCTGTAATTTTTGCAAAGCCCACACCACAGCTAGACATTCCTTTTCTATGACTGCATAGGCCACTTCTCTAGGCAATAGCTTCCTACTAAGGTATGGGGTGTTCTTCTCCATTGGAGTTTACTTGGCCAAGAACAGCCGCCAGCCCAAAATTGGAAGCATCTGTTTGTACAACAAACCTCCTACTGAAATCAGGGGCCTGGAGCACCGGAGAGTTGGACAATGCTGTCTTTAGGGCAATGAAGGACTTATCGCAATCCTCAGTCCAGGTAATTTGCTTGGACATCTTCTTTCTTGTCAAGTCTGTGAGAGGTTTTGCTATCTTACTATAGTCTGGGACAAATCTACGATAGTGCCCTGCGGTCCCCAAAAGGGCATGGCCTGTTTTTTGGTCTTAGGAATTGGTAAGGCCATCATAGACTCCACCTTACTGCGCTCATGGCAAAGGGACCCTCCTCCTACCCTATGTCCTAGATACTGCACTTCTGTGATGCCAACTTGACACTTTTCTGGTTTTATGGCAAGCCCTGCCTCAGCTATTTGCTTTACCACCTTGCCCAGGTGAATCAGGTGCTCCTCCCAGGTCTTGCTGAATATGGCAATATGATCTAAGTATGCCATGGTGTATTCCCTGTGGCCCTCTAGCAGCTGATCAACCAGTCGTTGGAAAGTGGCTGGGGCATTTTTCATCATCCCAAAAGGCAATACACAGCACTCAAACAAACCCAAAGGGAGTGATAATGGCTGACCGCTCCTGGGCCCCTGGGGTCAATGGGATCTGCCAGTACCTTTGGCTTAAATCCATGATAGTTACATATTGGGAACCTGCTAGTTGATCAAGTAGTTCATCTATTCTGGGCATGGGGTAAGCATCAAAGGTAGTCAAAACATTTAACCTTTTGTAATCCACACAGAACCTAGTGGATTTGTCTTTTTTGGGCACCTGAACTACTAGGGAGGCCCAAGGGCTTTTTGATTTCTTAATTACCGCTAGCTTTAACATGTCCTCAATCTCCTTCTGTATATGGGCCTTTACCTCTGGGGATACCCAGTAGGCTACCTGTCTTAGTGGTGGCTGGTCCCCCGTATCAAAATGGTGGGTGGCTAGGGTAGTTCACCCTGGTTTCCCAGTAAAGGTGGCATTGAAGGGGCATAGTACTTGACTTAGCTGCCTCTTTCTTTCCTCTGAGAGCTGAGGATTGATTTCCACATCCTGGAGGGATCCCTGGCTCTTAGCTTCCTCCACTAGGTCCAGTAAGGGATCACTACCCAGCCCTTCCCCTGGTGCACTGCATACACTGAGTATCACCTCCTCAGGGTCATAGTATGCCTTTAGCATATTAATGTGGTACTGTCTCTGCCTCTGACCTTTGTCATCAAGGGCAACTACATATGTGGTGGGTTCTAGGCATTGCAAAATGGGGTTCAGAACCATTACCTTCTGTCCCACTTCATAGACCCAGTCTGCGATCATACCAGTACTTCTGCCTGGACCGTTCTGCTGTGAGGTTGTCATATACCAGCCCAATCAATGCCTGCATCCAGAAGTCTCAGGGGCATGTAGCCCCCTTCCCATTCCCCCCTAACTAAATCTAGGGGTCCCGCACTTTGCGACCATAGACTCTTGGGGTACCTCTCTGTAAGCGAATAACAGATGGGGTAAATACTTTTCCCAGTCTCTGCCCTCTGATTCTACAAAGATTTTCAGCAATTGTTCCAAGATCCCATTGAACCTCTCGCAGAGACCATTTCTTTGGGGGTGATATGGGCTTGCTACCAAGTGCTGTACATTCACCTTCTTACAGAGACTTTGCATGAGATCGGACAGTAGGGGCACTAGGGGAACACGAATGACATCCCCATACTTATCCACCCTCTGGCAGACACAACAGAATCTACAGTAATTTGCAACAGCAGTACCCATACCTGGTAAGTAGAAATTGTGTGCCAACCTGGACTTTGTCTTGGCCACTCTCAAATGTCCTACCAGAGGGGTCTCAAGGGCTAACCTCCGCAACTCTTTCCTGTACTGCCTAGGAACTACTAACTGCCTGTCTCTCTCCTGGGGCCCTATCATGCCTTTGGAAAGGGACTCCCAGTGTAAGATATTGTTTTCCCAATATACCTGATGCCCATCTGTGTCAGCACCTGGCTGTTCAGCATGTTGTCTCAGCCCTTCAAGGGAAGGGTCACTGCACAGAGCTCCCCGGAAATGCTCATTGTACTTCCCCTCCCCCATCTCGTGGAATCAGGGAGCACATTTCCCTCAGGTGAACTAGCATCTCCACCTTCCTCTGCTTTGGCTTGCAAGTCACACTGCTTGCCCCTTTCATCACCATCCTCCCTTCTTTTTACAGCTGCAGCCCTGGCACTCTGCTTACGTGTTACCACTGCCACCATTGGTATACCTCCCTGGGGTTTACCTTCCTCCCTTTCAGTCTCAGATATTACATTGTTACAGGCATTATACACAGGCCCATCACTCCTTCCCTTCTCCTCCTCCTCGGCCACTTAGGCTCACAGGATTGGGACATATCACTCCCTGCTGGTCCCTCATCCTTACATGTCACCAGGGGCACACCATCTCCACTAGGTTTTGGCATTGGTAATTCATTGTCATCACATTTTACAACACACCCCATTTCACTTTTGGAAAACATCACTGGTTCAGACACAGGTAAACATTTATCATGGGCCGGACAACAGGGCATTAGCTTTAAACTATACTTCTATTACACTTAAAGGGGTATTCCGGCCAAATACATCCTATTCCCTATCCAAAGGAGACGTGTCATGCCCCGCCCCTTCCATTCATGTCTATAGGAGGCGGTGTGGCATGACGCCATCTGGGGGCGTGGCAGGACATCACATCTCCAGTCCCGGAAACACAGAGGTTTCCGAGACTGGAGATCAGACCCACATAGAATGTGGATGCTGCACGGAGATCGCAGGGGGTCCCAGCGACGGGTCCCCCCACGATCAGACATCTTATCCCCTATACTTTGGATAAGGGATAAGATGTCTTTGGCCAGAATACCCCTTTAAGGGAACAAATCCCACAGCAAAACCACATTTAGTTGAAGGAAAAGGTTTGGCAAATGATTTTCTATTGGAATTATCTGTTAATGCACATGCTTAAATATCCACGTCAGACTAGGCTGCGGTTTAATAAATGGCACTTAAATGGAAAACCACTTTTAATGGAAGTAATGTGTGAACGGAAATGAATAAGTGCTGCAGCAGAAAATCTAAAAGCAAAATATTACTACTTGTGAACAGGGTCTAATGCCGTATTCCTTCAAGTTATTATATAAACTATAAACAGCAGTGTTTCTCAACCAAGGTGCCTCCAGCTGATGCAACATTACAACTCCCAGCATGCCTAGACAACCTTTGGCTGCCAGGGCATGCTGGGAGTTGTAGTTATGCAACAGATGGAGGCACCCTGGTGTGGAAACACTGTTAACAGTCATAACCTTAGCAATTATGATACTCCAGACAAAAATAAATTTTTATGCTGTCCATCAGTAATTTGCTATAGTTAAACAGATGCACTGATTTACCTCTTCCTGGGAGGCTTTATTTCCCGTTTATGATGCTGTTCTGGTCTCACTGTTTACCCACATTATTGGCAAAGCAGCTACTTCTGCTGTGAAGATTGGAAGCCACTTTCCACATGCACATCTATAGGACACTTGGTATGTGGTCCACAGATATGCATAGAGAAAGAGATTTCCAACAGGGGTGAATCTAGCCTCTCTACTGCTAAAGGGGAACTTCGAAAAGGTTCCTATATACTGTGTATATATATATATATATATATATATATATATACACACACGCATTTATCTATATTATATAATACGTTTTTGCAAATAACATATACACTTTAGGAGTGGAGTTTATCATTGTATTTAGAGCTTTTTTTGTGTACTTTTTTAACCCCTTAACGGCCACGGATGTAAATGTACGTCCTGGTTTGGCGGGACTTCCCGCACCAAGACGTACATTTACGTCCTGTGTATGACCGCGAGCATCGGAAAGGTGCTCGCGTCATACACGGCAGGTTCCGGCTGCTAGCAGCAGCCGGGGACCCGCCTGTAATGGCCGACATCTGCGATCGCACGGATGTCCGCCATTAACCCCTCAGATGCCGTGATCAATACAGATCACGGCATCTGCGGCATTGCGGTACTTTGAAAAGATGATACATTTTTTTTTGGGTTCACCTTACATTTTATGGTAAAATGAGAGGTTTCATTACAAAGTACAATTGGACACGCAAAAAACATGCCCTTATATGGGTCTGTAGATGGAAATGTAAAAGAGTTATGGATTTTAGAAGGTGAGGAGGAAAAAAACAAAAACGCTAAAATAAAATTGGCCTGGTCCTTAAGGTGAAAATGGGCTTGTTCCTTAAGGGGTTAAAGAGTTTTTTTGTGTTTTCTTTATTATTTTTTTTTGCGCAAAATCTAATAGAATTCTTCATAGCCATGTCTACGGTTAAGTTTACCATAGAGCTCTTTCTACTGTAGAATAGAATTTATTAACTGCGTTTTTTTTAAACGCAAAAAAATGCACAAAATCACTTTTCTTGAGCAAATATACACCACCTCGGAGGATATGTACTAAATTGTCAGAAAACATCTGAAAATGTGAAACTTGTGTTCCCCTTTGCATTTTGGAAACATAACATCTTAACTATTTTGGGACAGTTAGGACTACTACTTCCATCATGGACAGACTCTGCCCATGATGGGAGTTATAGGGGCTGAGGGGCAGATCGCATCGGGTCATTCTCCAGAGACCTGCTGCGATCCACATTTATTAACTGTAAAAGCCAGCGGCACATGCGGCTACACTGCACTCCCGGCGGGGAATACTGTATACACTGTCATCATTCATAATCCCCGCCGTCGGGAGACGGGAGCTCTGATTGGTGAAAAGCTATTTACCAATCAGAACTCCGGTGTCCTGGCAGTGGGGATTATGAATTATGAAAGTGTATACAGTATTCCCTGTCTGGAACCGGCGCAGTGGAGCCGCATGTGCTATTGTTAACTTAATAAATGTGGATCTCAGTGGCTCTCTGGAGAATGACCCGCTGCGATCTGCACCTCAGCCCCTGGACTCCCATCATGGATGGAGTCTGTCCATGATGGGGGTACTAGTCCTAAACGTCCCACAGCCGGGGGATGTGCAAATGCCATCCCTCAGCACTGTGGTACTACAACTACCCCTATCATGGGACAGACTCTGTCCCCTGATGGGAGTAGTAGTCCAAGGGCAGAGGGACAGATCGAAAGGGGGCCTCACTCCTGAGACCCCCTGCAACTTTTAATGCCCCACCCCTAGTGATGACATCATTAGGGTGCGGAGCTACATTGTCCAGTCCTGACTCTGTTCTCATTATGCATTTTACATAATGGGAACAGAGCCTTTCTGGCAGTTTGTTCTCAAACAGGGAGACACGATCTGTTGCTTAAATACAGACCCCATGATGGGAGTTGTAGTTTAGCAACAATTGGAGGCTCCCTGTTTAGGAACACGCTGTGTTCTCCCCAGGGAAGAGTGCAAAAAATTTACTAACCCATATTTCTTGTTTTTCTTTTCTTCTGATTTCAGATACGTTAATGTGGAGGACTATGTCAGATTCGGTGGACTACGACGATGACCAGGTTTTTTTTTTCATTTCAATAAAATGGTTAACGAGGGCTGTGGGGGAGTGTTTTTAAAAAAAATTTCAATGTGCCCTGTTTTTTATAATTGAATTTTCAGGCTTAGTAGTGGAAGCTGTCTTATAGACGGTATCCATTGCTAAGCTGGGGCTTAGCATTAGCCCCAAAACCAGCTAGTGCTAACCCCCAATTATTACACCGGTACCCACTGCCACAAGGGTGTTGGGAAGAGCAGGTACCAACAGGCCCGAAGCATCAAAAATAGCACTTCTGGGCCTAGGTGGTAACAGGCTAGTGTTATTTAGGCTGAGGAGGGCCAGTAACAATGGTCTTAACCCACCCTGGTAACTTCAGGCTGCTGCTTGGTTGGTATCTGGTTGATACTGAAAATAGGGGGAACCCTATGCATTTTTTTTTAAATAAATAAAAAAAAACGTGTGTGGTTCCCCCATTTTTTCAGTATCAGCCAGATACCAACCAAGCAGCAACAGCCTGATATTACCAGGGTGGGTGAGGATCATTGTTACTGGCCCTCCCCAGCCTAAATAATGGCAGCCTGTTACTGCCTAGGCTCAGGAGAGCCATTTTTGACACTCCGAGCCTGTTGGTACCAACTCTTCTTCGCACTCCTGTGACGGTGGGTACGGGGGTAATAATTGGGGGTTAGCGCCAACTGATTTTGGGGCTAATGCTAAGTTCCGGTTAAGTAATGGATTTGGTCTACAAGATGGCTTCCACTACTAAGCCTGAAAATTCTATTATAAAAAACACAACAGATTGAAAAAATATTTTTTATTAAAAAAAAACACTCCCCCACATCCCTCATTAACCCTTTTATTGACATTTAAAAAAAACGCTGTTCATCATCGCAATTCACCGATCTGACCTAGTCCTCCACATTCACGTATCCAAAATGAGAAGAAAAAAGAACACAAAAACAGTAAAGCTACAACCATTTTTGTGATTTCTACACTATCAAAAAGCTTGTATGAAATTTATGTAAACTGGACTCTCACCCCTTTGAAAATATCATGTAAAGCAGACAATATACGTGGACACGCCCACTTTTACAAAAATGATGTGAACATTGTAAACCGCGGCACAAAGCTCTTTGAAAATATGGTTTCTATATTTTAACAAAATTTATCAAAGGAGTGCACAACTTTTATAAATCTTGAGCAAGAGTGTAAATTAGACAAGCAGTGTAAAGGGGTAGATCTGTGTCTACAATAGACACCTAATGATAAATGTCCCTCTAACTGTTTTGAACACCACAAATAATAGCGATCAAGGCATTTCAACAATTCCTGGTGTCTAGTGGTCCAATCGGCACCCCTGCAGGGAGTCAGTCGGTTGTCAGGGCAGCCTGAGTTCTAGATGGGACTCTGCTCGGCTATTAATATAACAGTGGAATCAATAGAGCGCTGATATAATAGATCAATGTAATGCATATACATATCATTGATCTATATAAGTAATAGAATGATTGCTTATAAAGGGACCCTGGGGAGGGGTAGAAAAAAAATGATGGTTAAAAATAAGTATATTTTCGGATGAAAAAAAATATTTCTTTGTATCTGTGCAGAGACAAAATACAGGAAGACCCCCCCTCCCAAGAGCTCACACAGTAGGAGAGGACTGACAAGCCAGAAGCCTGCACAGAGACTTGCTTGTCCAGCCCTTACTTCCTGTATCTTGTCTCTACACAGACAAACAGGCAATAGCTATAGGGAAAGCATTTTTTCACCCATAAATATACACATTTTTTTAAGCAATGTATATTACAAATAAACATATAATGGTATTGTCTACATTATATAAAACATTTTTGCAAGCGACAGGTACACTTTATATAACTGGCACTAGCAGTTATGAATTATGAATAGGGTCCAGATCCATGATGTTGGGAGGAGCAGCCAAGAGGAGGTAAGAATCAAAGGTTTGGCATGAATGAGGAAGAGTGCAGATGACCTGTGTGTGGTGTCTAACAGGGGTGATGTATGGCCTTTGAGATTGTAAGGTGCAGGAGTTTAGGTGACAGAAACGCTCAAACAAATGTGGCAAACGTCTTGACAGGCACAGTACAGTAACAGAACAGCATCATAAGGGTTAAATAGCACAATCAACATTCTCTTTAACCGCTTCAACAGGTAATAAAACAGCACAATCAATAATCCTTGTAAGGGGATAAACTGCAATGGTTCTTGAATGATTGGAGAACATTAATACAGTCCTATTACTTGCCAGGAGCCTCTCTGCATTAGCATCTTCCTGTTTGAAGTGCCCTTGCATTCAAGCCCATCTGGACCTTACTGAAAACTTTCTCCAGCAGTGATATGCCACTGTTTAAAGCCTGTCTTCCTTCCTGGGCTTCTCCCTGTACACATCAAACACAAGATTTCTGAACACAATGTAGTTCCTATCTGCTTTCTTTCTACACAGCAACAGGAACTACACTCAGCCGCTTCTTGTCTTGCAACTTTAGGGTATGGACACTGTGTAAAGAGTTGTCTGGTGCATGTAAGCGGGTCTTCAAGAGGGAAGCGGTGTGACGTCTAGCCCGTCCCCTCAATGCAAGTCTATGGGAGGGGACAGCCCCTCCCATAGACTTGCATTGAGGGGACGGGTGTGATGTCACACAGGGGCGGAGTCCTGACGTCACGGACTTCCGTTCCCGGAGTCGCGACTCAGCGATTCCGGTGAAAAATAATGCAATATTGCGGGGGTCCCCAGCGGCGGGACCCCTGTGATCAGACATCTTATCCCCTATCCTTTGGATAGGGGATAAGATGTCTAGGGTGGGAGTACCCCTTTAACTCCTGGGGCCTGAAGGAAGTGCCATGGAGGCAGCCGGCTTATGGGCTAACTGCTTAATATTCTGGAGCTAGATATATCTGGCCATGGAAGAGGGTGGATTGCATTGTTCTCTGTAAGCCACTGCTGATGTGCCCTATATATATAGGGTCATATATAACTTTATTTTACATTTTTTAACCCCTTAAGGATTCAGGGTTTTTCCATTTTTGCACTTTCGTTTTTTCCTCCTCAATCAATTTTGCACCTAAAAATCCATATGATGGCTTATTTTTTGCACCACCAATTCTACTTTGTAATGACATCAGTCATTTTACAAAAAAAATTGTTGTGCGATAAAATTGAAGAAAAAACCCCCCAACATTTTGTAACTTTTGGGGGTTTCCATTTCTAGGCAGGTAATTTTTCGGTAAAAATTACACCTTCCCTTTATTCTTTACCCTACTTATGTAGATTTGATTTTGTCATACTTCTGGAAAAAATCATAACTACATGCGCATAAATTAATACGTTTAAAATTGTCATATTCTTACCCCTATAACTTTTTTATTTTTCTGCATATGGGGCAGTATGATGGCTCATTTTTTGTACAGTGATCTGAAATTTTTAGCAGTAACATTTTGGTATTGAGTGGACTTTTTGATTGATTTTTATTCATTTTTTCATGATATAAAAAGTGACCAAAAATACTCTATTTTGGACTTTGGAATTTTTTTGCGCATACGCCATTGACCGTGTGTTTTAATTAACAATATATTTTTATAATTTGCAGTGATACCACATATGTTTATTTTTATTTACACAGTTTTTTTTTTCTTTAATGGAAAAGGAGGGTGATTCAAACTTGTATAAGGGAAGGGGTTAAGTGATCTTTATTAACTTTTTTTCACTTTTTTTTGCAATGTTATAGCCCCCATAAGGGATTATAACACTGCACACACTGACCTTTTACATTGATTATTGTTATCCCATAAGATAACATTGATTAATGATTCTGCCACTTGACTGCTCATGCCTGGATCTCAGGCACTGAGCAGTCATTTGGCGATCGGACATGCAGGAGGAAAGTAGGGGCCCTCCGTGTGTGCTCCAGCCGACTGAGCTAGCCGGGAGTAGTTTACTTTCACTTTAAACGCGGCGATCAACTTTCAACAACGCTTCTAACGGGTTAATAGCACGCGGCACCGCGGTCAGTGCCGTGCAATATTAGCCACTGGTCCCAGCCATGGTTAAACGCCAGGCCTGACAAGCTATGGCCGTGGCCCCCGTTACAGAAAGGGAGCAGACTCTGGGTGTACAGGTATGCCCTGAGTCCTTAAGTAGTTAATCTAAATACAAAAGCTGGCCACTTAATTTTTTTCATAAGCCAATGTAAAAACCCTAAAATGAAAACTGCCATTGTCTGTGAGTTGCTTTATTTATTTATCTATTTACGGTATTTATTTTCATTATTATATATCTAGAAAAGGGCCAATTTTATCCATAACTGGAGCTGCAATAGACAACTGTCACTTTCAGAGCTGTTCTAGGTTTAGTTAAACCCTGCAGCATAGTCTTGTGATCAGTCACATTGGGGACAATGGAGGCAGGGGGCTTATATGTAAGCACTGTGGGGGACATTTATCATTGGCTTTACACCACTTCAATGTTTTAAATGTCTTTGCAAATTCTGTACAGTTGCATTTTTTTGGCACAAAGATCTTTTTTTGCGCAATTTTCGGTAGAACATGCTTCAAAGCTGTGCACCATACCCCACTTTATGCAGTGGAGCTGTATATATTATTTTGCGCAAATTAAATTTAGAAGTGTTTTTTTTGCGCAAAAGCCAACTTTTTTTGCGCAAATCTACACCATCTCATAGGACACGTATAAAAGTGTCAGATGCTAGAGCTCAAAGCTTACACCTATCTCTGCAGCTCACTTGTTTCTATAGTTGAGAAAAATTTATCAAGTTCTGTGCACCTTTTTAGTATATTTTTTGCAACTGTGCAAACAATACACCAAGCAAACAGGAGTAAAGTCTACTCTACCTTACACCAACATTGAGAAATGTCGCCCTGTGTGCAGCAGTTAGAAAGGCAGAGATGGTAAAATACTATTTCTGCCTTCTCTTGAGAGTATCAGGCTTTCTATGACAGCTAGGGCCCATTCTGTAAGCTCATGATCTCCCCTGCAGCCACTGTCCTGGGGCTCATGTAAAAATCTCCTTAAAGACTGCTTTAAATAAGACGGTCATTAAGGTGTCAATCTCTAAGTTTGATCACATTACACTCAAGATGGCATTGTTGCTTAACTTCTGAACATAATATAACACCAAAACTGGTGTAAATCATTAAATAAATTCCCCCAATATCTGAATATTTTTATACAAGGTTCAGCAATCCACATCATGATGTTTTTTGCAGCAAAACTCTGCATTCAAACATCTGTAATTCCGGCCTGTAAAAATAGAGATCTAGAATTTTAAACAGTTAAAGCTGCTAATAAAAAAAAACAGTTTTTACACCAAGGTGTCATGTCAGTATTTTTCTCATTTTTACTGTGAAAGACAAGTTGCATGCATTAATCTTTTGTATCAGTTTCAAAAAACCTTTAAAGCCTACCTGAGATGAGCGAACTTACAGTAAATTCGATTCGTCACGAACTTATCGGCTCGGCAGTTGATAACTTACCCTGAATAAATGAGTTCAGCTTTCAGGTGCTCCGGTGGGCTGGAAAAGGTGGATACAGTCCTAGGAAAGAGTCTCCTAGGACTGTATCCACCTTTTCCAGCCCACGGGAGCACCTGAAAGCTGAACTAATTTATGCAGGATAAGTCATCAACTGCCGAGCCGAGAAGTTCGTGACAAATCGAATTTACTGTAAGTTCGCTCATCTCTAAAGCCTACCTATCATATCACAGAAATTTTTTTTTTAAAGTTCTATGTAATTCAGTACCTCATCATGATCATGTACATATAACTTTTATGTGTCTAGCTCCTGTATTTCTTTTCAAATCAGCTTATATCAGATCACACTGAATTCTCATCTTCTCTAAGGCAGGGGGCGTGTCCCTCTCTTGCCCTCACCGTACATGACTAAACTTCCTCCCTCACTGTGTCACTGAGCTGTCAGCCAATCACTGCACTCTGCTCTGTAACCCTTTCCTCTCTGGTTTTATGCTGCCCATGTTACACAGAGAGGAAGAAGGATTACTGGAGTTTGTCTGCTGTTCTCCTTATACACTATGTTTTAGAGCCCTGCGTGGGACTGGTTTTTCAATCCTACTCCAGCCCCCTTCCGATTATTTTTTGTCCAATCCCGTCCGCTAACATAGAAATGTACAGACACTAGGGTGCAATGCTCTGCACATACCCCCACCTGTATAGGAATGTACACTAAACACAATGCGATATACATGGTGGTTGTGTGCAGACTGCTGAGCATTTCACCCTAGGGTCTGAAGAAGATGCTAGGGTGCAATGCTCTGCAGTGCACTTACCCCCGTGTGAATAGCAGTGCAGACAGAGGCCCTGGCTGGGAGGATCACCGACAGATCCAGTCACTTACATACCCAGCCACAGCACAGCACACTACGTGTGAATTGAAACATTGGTGGTAGCTCTGACCTACCAGGCCGGCGGGAGAAGATGGAGTACAGAGTAAACAATCCTCCTGGGCAGGCTGAGCACGGAAAAAAATAGCGGTGCGGTGGCAGCAGGGGGAGCACAGTGAGATAGTCACTGAGTCGGACTTATATTGAGGCTGCCATGGTAATATCATTACTACTGGGGTGACACATTGTAACAAAACACCTCCACATGTAATCTCATTACTACTGGGGAGACGCACTGTAACAAACCTCCTTCTCATGTACTCTCCTTACTACTGGGGTGACACACTGTAACAAACCTCCTCTTTATGTAATCTCCTTACTACTGGGGTGACACACTGTAACACACCTCCTCATGTAATCTCCTTACTAATGGGGTTACACACTGTAACAAACCTCCTCCTCATGTAATCTCCTTACTAATGGGGTGACACACTGTAACAAACCTCCTACTCATGACATATTTTTAGATATTAGATATATACTTATTTTCTATGGCTCTATTGTTTTTAAAAATATAGTTTTGGTGATAGTGGCCATTTAATATCTCCAATATAGGTTTACCCCAGTGACTTCACATGTATACTTCAGTAGAGGATACTGTAAATTAGCAAACTCAATGGTTCTAACCAGAATGGCAAAACAGAGGACATCAACTTCCAATAGAGGAGATATAATGTCCGTTTATATCTGTATTTGGCATTTTTCTGCTTTCGGTCCTGTTCAGACATGATGTTTATGTCTGAACAGTTTCTGTGTTTATTTTCCCTGGTTTGGGAAGAGTTAAACTTCCAGCCCTTCAGCACTGGGATGATATATAAGGCCTCTTCAGGTGCTATTCTGGACTTGTAATTTCACTCATCATGTTTGCTTAATGCACCTTAGTCTATGTCTGTCTGAACACATGTCTGGAGTTTTCACCATGGTTTACTGTCCTGCTTGATATATGTTTTTTAGCTTGCCTTGTTTGTGTAGTTTTTTAGTATTCTTGTATTATTGGTTTTGTATTTGCTTTGTGTTGCCTTAGTCCGTGTTCACACTGTGCCAGTCCTGTTTTGACCCTTGTTCCTGGATCTCCTAGGATAGAATCCTGTTCTGAACCTTCTGCTGATCTGTCTATCTAGGAGTATGTTAGTCTTGTGTCTGTACCCATGTTTGCTTATATTAAGGACTTTTGTTCCCTCTTAAGCTAGTATTCTGATCACACTGGTGAGTGTGTCCGCCAGCTTGAAGCCTATTCGGCTTTAGTATTGTTGTCCCTCCATGATTGGAGTAGGGCGTCCAGAGTCTAGTGTGTCTAGTGTGAACAGTGCTCTTGATTTCCTGACCCATTTAGTGTTCTGGTATTCAGTTAACCTGTTCATACCCTACATCTCCTACATCTCCTGCTTTTGTCTGCTGTATACGTATCCTCATATCTCGTCTTGTTCATATTATCATTTCCACAGTTAATCATGATCCTAGTTCTTGAACTGTTTGTTAGTATGCTTTATCTTGCCTGGTATATCTGTTTGTGGCTTTTTAGTATTCCTGTTATGTTCCTGACTTGTTTCCTGACATGAACATGATGTTTAGGAAGGATGGGCAATAGAATGGGACAGCGGTTATAGGGACAGTTAGGGATCCCTATTTCCCTGTTCCCTACCCCCTATCATGACAATAAACTTCCAAGAAAGGAGACATCATCTTCCAAAAGAGGAGACATCAACTTCCAAGAGAGGGAGGAGACATCAACTTTAAAGAGAGGAGACATAAACTTTTAAAGGAGGAGGCATCAGCTTCCAAGAAAAGAGACATTAATTTCCATAAAAGGAGACATTAACTTCCAAGAAAGGGGGCATCAAGTTTAGAGAAGAGACTTCAGCTTCCTTTGTTTGCTGTATCACATAAAAGACTCTTTAGGCCATGTTTACACGCAGAAAATTTTACCATATTTTTATTTTTATGCTGCCTTTTTTTTTACCTTAATGACAAAGCCCATTTTTCAAATCTGGCATGTGTCTCTTTAAGTGGTAAAAACTTTACAAAGACTTTTAGCTGGCCTTCTGCTGCCATAGCAACCATCGGGACAATCACATCATACGGTCATCAATGAGGGATAGGGGAAGCCTCCTGCCCCTGTCAATCAGTAATGACCATCTATGGGGGTTAACAATGTCTAGACAGGTGCCTTCTCAACAGCTGTGGCGGGATCCCAGCTGTTATTTACAGCTGGGTCCCACCGCTGATCTCCTGCAGCAAGTCAAATAGAGCAAGAAATCAGTAGGACATATGCATACATCCTATCCCGGGAATGTACCCGCAGATAGTACATATGCATACCTCCTATAGAAGGTATGCATATGTACCTATAAAGGATTTTTTGGGTAACAAAATAACAAAATTGCTGTAGAATAATAAAAAAAAAAATCAGCAAAATGTCAAAACATTGCCCAATTTTTTTTTAACCAATTTGTATAAAAGCACCCAATTTTTTTTTCATCAAAAAAATGATGAACAGAGTCCTAGAGTACTGTAAATTGGCTGGAATATTTATTTGCCCTGTGGGGTCTATGGGGGACATGTATCAAAGATTTTACCCCTGTTTTGTGTGTATTTTTATGCGCAAAATTTTGCGCAAGCCCTTTTTTTGCGCAATTTTTTTGCGCACGTTTTGGTAGAGCATGTCCTCCAGATGTGGCTGAATCAGGGTACCTTGGAGTGACATCTATAGTACACATGGATTTATTACCTGCGTCCTTTTTTTTACACCAAAAATTTTGCCGCAAGAGCTGTTTTTTTGTGCAAATATAAGCCATCTTGGACTTAACGTAGCAAGATGCTCTAAATCATTGATTCTATATTCCAAAGAGTGGATTTAGGAGATGACTATATTTACCCGCAATTTATGAAGCTCATTGCGCTTGATTGATAAATTTAGCGCTTCTGCGCATAATTTAGAATTTCGGAAAAGGGGTAAAATGCTTCTACCATACACAAATAATGATACATGTCCCCCTATGAGTTTTTTCATTGTGTCTTTTTTATGTTTATTACCTGTACAGGATTCTTACAATCATCCAAAGACATTTTCATTTTGGGTTGGTTTCTCTTCAGATCCATGTCATGACTGTTCTTATGTGTACGTCACAAGAGTATCCCAAAGCTGTGTTCACACGTGATGTTTAATAAGCAGAACCGTGCCATGGTACTGCCGATTGTTTACCACTATTTTCTAAAACTGCGGTACAAATAATTACATTTTGCCGTGAAATACTGAATTCTGAAATTGGAATGCAAATTGTGCTATTTTTTTTAATGATTTCTCTAAAAAGTGGTAACATTATAGTAGTACCGTGATGCATGACCCCCAAACCATTTTATGCAAATTGCTCCTCTGACTAGGAATTGTGACAGTAGTGTTTATAATGCCTGCAGTTGCATGTCATCCACATTACCTGAGTGAACAAGCCAATATTTATTGCTTATTGTCTAAATCATTCACATTTTTTAAGATTTATTTTTTCATTGTGTCTTTTTTATGTTTATTACCTGTACAGGATTCTTACAATCATCCAAAGACATTTTCATTTTGGGTTGGTTTCTCTTCAGATCCATGTCATGACTGTTCTTATGTGTACGTCACAAGAGTATCCCAAAGCTGTGTTCACACGTGATGTTTAATAAGCAGAACCGTGCCATGGTACTGCCGATTGTTTACCACTATTTTCTAAAACTGCGGTACAAATAATTACATTTTGCCGTGAAATACTGAATTCTGAAATTGGAATGCAAATTGTGCTATTTTTTTTAATGATTTCTCTAAAAAGTGGTAACATTATAGTAGTACCGTGATGCATGACCCCCAAACCATTTTATGCAAATTGCTCCTCTGACTAGGAATTGTGACAGTAGTGTTTATAATGCCTGCAGTTGCATGTCATCCACATTACCTGAGTGAACAAGCCAATATTTATTGCTTATTGTCTAAATCATTCACATTTTTTAAGATTTATTTGTGCCTTCAATGGACTGCAATGGACTGAAAAAAAAAGAATAAAAAAAAAAGCCCTTCATTGTTAATTCGCTGCAGATAACCCAAGCCTCCACATCTACTCTAGAACGTGTTGAGAGCAGCCTTGGACATTTCTCATCAAATACCTAAATAATTAATATTAGGGCTTTCACTCAGTAAATGGTAATTGAAATGCAGCTCAATGCAGCAACATCAATGAGCCTCTTATGCATTTAATGAAGAGTGAAGGTGGTTTTGATTATTTCCTTTCCTACAGAACACTTTCAGCACCTGCTAGTGCAGCCTTGCCTACAGTTTATCCAACTATCCTGCTTATAGGAGACAATGCCACAAATGGGATACAATATATCAATAAATTCCCTATACAATGTCATACCATAGTCCATTGGTAACTCTTTAAATCAAATGTCCATTGAGATAGTATGCATAAAGGGTAAGGGATAAAAAGAACTGGATGCAGCTTTGACATACTTGAACCTATAGAACTGCATCAGCTGTTGCCATGACTTCCAGATTACTGCTTTCCCCCCAGTGGCATTCTAAGGAAAACAGTAGTCTGAGACTATGAGGATGTCTAAAATAAAGCATCATGACTGTAGCATGCAGGCACAGGCTGATGATGTCAATTATGAGCATATGCCGATCCTCTAAACAGTAGTTTGGGGCATGGAGGCTAGGTACCTGACCAGATAACTATTTGTATTATAAGGGCTCATTCACATTACCGAATCTCTGCCTAGAGATTTTCTGGAGCAGAGATTACATCTGGAGCAAACCAGGGCTAGGACCACTCGGAAATGCGCCACCTCATTGACAACAATGTGAACAGAAAAGTGAGCAGCACAGCGATAGGGCCGGCCCTACCGTGAACCTACTAGGCACGGAAAAAAAAATGTAAGTCTATTACTGAGGCATGTATATATCGAGCAGCAAACCATAACAATACGCAGTGTTTTGGGTGCAGGTATATGGAAAAAAAAGAAGACATTTTCTTTTGTTATGAATGAGGACGATGAAAAAATAAGATAAAAAAACTATATAAACACAATGGCCGGCATTTATCATTGTAGGTGTAAGTGAAGCATTTTTCTACACCTTTTTTGTGTGTGCTGGTAAAGTGTAGGGGGACCAAATTTATGAAATGGTCACATAGCTATTCACCAATCAGAGCCCCCCTCTCCCGGGCGTGGATTATGAATTATGAGCAGTGTATACAGGAGCCGGCGGTCAGCGCAGTGTAGCCGCATGTGCCGCCGGCTTTTACCGTTAATAAATGCGGATAGCAGAGGGTCTCTGGAGAATGAATAGTTGTAGTACCATAGCGCTGAGGGATGGCACTTGCACATCCCCCAGCTTCGGGACTTTTAGGAATGCTACTCCCATCATGAACAGACTCTATCCATGATGGGAGTTATAGTCCAGGGGCTGAGGGACAGATTACAGCAGGTCATTCTCAAGTGACCCACTGAGATCCGCATTTATCAACTGTAAAAGCCGGCGGCACATGCCGGCTACATGCTGCCCGCCCTGTATACAGCTGTCACATTTCATAATCCCCGCCCGGGAGACGGGAGCTCTGATTGGTGAATAGCTATTCACCAATCAGAGCTCCTGTCTCCTGAAGGTGACGATTATGAATTCTGAGCAGTGTATACAGTGAAGCATTTTTCTACACCTTTTTTTGTGTGCTGGTAATGTGTAGGAGGACCAAATTTATGAAATGGTCACATAGCTATTCACCAATCAGAGCCCCCCTCTCCCGGGTGTGGTTTATGAATTATGAGCAGTGTATACAGGAGCCGGCGGTCAGCGCAGTGTAGCCGCATGTAAAGCCGGCTTTTACAGTTTCCAGTGGGTCTCTGGAGAATGACCTGCTACAATCTGCCCCTCAGCCACTGCAATATAACTCCCATCATGGGCAGAATCTGTCCCATGTTGGGAGTAGTTGCCGTACAGCAGTGCAGAGGGATGGAACTTGCACATCCCCCTGCTGCGGGACTTTTAGGAATACTACTCCCATCATGGACAGACTCCATCAATGATGGGTCTTATAGTCCAGAGGCTGAGGGGCAGATTGCAGAAGGCCATTCTCCAGGGACCCGCTGCGATCCGCATTTATTCACTGTAAAAGTCGGCGGCACATGCGGCTACACTGCTCTGCCTGCCGGCTCCTGTATACAGCCCTGTATACAGCTGTCACATTTCATAATCCC